>NW_006790288.1:71616-102518 GCF_000442215.2 Lipotes vexillifer | reverse complement strand
CGGGGGGTGGGGGGGGTTGGGTCCCAATGCAGGAGGATTTTGTAAAGCCGTTAGTTTCAGTAAAGCCTTTCTCATATTTTGTTTCCCAAGGAAGAGGTTCTTGAGTGTTATTTTTAGTCAATTCCTACATAGAGTGGAGTAGCTAACAGGGAAAAGTTAGGGACCCTGGATTGTCAGTATCCTGCAGGTCTGAGGAAACCTCTAAGTTCTTAGTCATAGGTTGGGTTACTTGGGGTGGTACTTATTCTTTCTGGAGACAGAAAGTGTCCTTTTACAGATAAATCATGACCTAGGTAATGTACCTTTCCTTGTGAAAACTGAAGTGTATCTCACAAGGCCTTATGGCCTTTATAAGCCAGTCATGACAAATATTTTGACTTCTGAGTTCTCTCTAGATGAGGAACACAGAAGTAAGTCATCTGCATATTGAATCAAAGTAGAATTTCTGAGATTTTGCAGTGTGCTTAAATCCTTAATGCATCTGAAGCAGCAGTAATAATAGTATTTTTCTGTACTTATATTACATTTGAGAAAGGCTTTTATACATAATAGCTCATAAATGTTTACTGAATGTATCATTTGCTAGATACCATGTTAGGCACCTGGAATCAATAAGATCTGGTCTCTGCCATGGAGAAACTCAAACCAGTGGGGAAGAAAAGTATACGAATAGATAGCTTCAACAGAACACTCTAACTGTTCTAACCTCTGGGTGTTTTGGAAGCCCAGATGAAAAGAGTGTAGGACAAGGCCATCTCTTCCTAAGAAGCTGTCACCCACTGAGATGAATTTCTGAAGACAATCCCATTTCACAGACCTCTGCGCAAGTGAGTGCAGGGTCCTTCTTAAGGAAAGGGTTTTCTGCATCAATGGAGAATCCATAGGCTCCCTGAGAGGACACTTAGGACAGGAACACAGGGAGAGATGAGTGGAGGTTTGCAAGCACTTCTCTTTTCCATTATTGAAGAACTGTTTACTGAGAGCCCCCTCTGTGTTTGCCTGTGTGCATAAGATGAATAAAAAACTCCCAGCACTGAAAGAATTCTTAGCCTAGTAACCAGTATAGCTGTTTAATGACATGAGAATTGTTGGACAGAAATGTGAATAAAGTGTAGGGTGGGTTAAAATGTTCGAAGGGGGTTTTATGCTACTTGACCTGCCCTGATCCCCATTCAGGCTCCTTCCAACACCTGGATTGCCTGTTCCAGACCAGCGACCCTGGGCCTCAGGCAGATTTTTGCTTCTCAGAAAACAAATAGCACCTGTGCTTCCTGCTGGCGCAATACAGACAACACTGCCTAGGTCTCCAAGAGAAAATGGTGAAATCAGAAGCCGTTGGTTCTGCTCTGGCACATCTATAGAAACACAGAGGATGTCAAGTTGGTCTTATAAGTTCACCATTACCAAAGTAATCAATGATAATCTGTCTTCATTTTGATAAGTTAAATGCTTTATAGGCTTTGCTCTACTCATCCCAACATTTAAAATAAATTTCAATCCTGACCGTATTTCTAAAAAGGCAAAGAAGCTAAATGACTCTCACTTTGCAGATAAAGAAACTGAGGCACAAAGTAGTAAAGTGACTTCTCAAGTTTGCAGTGGGAGGACAGAGTGCATTGGGCTTGCTGATTCCTGCTCATACATCTAACCTCTTTGCCTCCCTCAGGAACAAGATAAACTAAAACCCTCTCTTCTACTCTTCTATATAACAAATAGTAGTTATATTGGCCAAGATATCATAGGATTCTAAATTAATTCAGAACATTTTTTGGAGATCATATTCTTCAGATCATTCTTTTGAACCCTATGGGCAAAACTGTAGCAGTTACACTGGAGAATACAGAAGCAATAGTATATAGTGATTAAATTAAGGGCTTGAGGATGTCTTGCCAGTCAAGCCTTGGCTGTCTATGGAAAAGGCACAGATAGGTCCATTCTGGTGAAAGAAGAATCCCGCTGCCTAGACAAGTGGCCTCTTCTCTCACATAATGATTTTCCTTTCAACTTTTCAATTAACACCTAGCTTTGTTTACTGTATTGAAATGGATTATAAGCTGAAGAGAGGGACTGGGAGCAGATTTTACAGTAGAATTAGAGAAGAAAGCCATTTTCAGAAGTATAGGGCAGGGGGAAAGATGATCTTAGCAGGGGTCTTTTACACAGAGGAACACATCATTCTCTTTACACATTCTCTTTACACATCATTCTCTTTACCACATTCCGGTCACTAAACATGTGCTAGAGTTCAGCGTGGAGGCTCTTTCGGTGAAATTCTCAAAGCACCTTCTGCTGAAACGCCATAATCTATCAGTCACCCCCTTCCACCCTTATCTGTTTCTTTCCCGCCTTAGGAAATATTCCTTGATCCAGGATCAGGCTCGAGAGTTGACCCACCTGCGGGAAAAGATGAGGATTGGGAGGGCTGTCTCTTCCCTTCTCATCCAGCATGTCAAGAACACAGTGAAGACCTTTGAAGAGCTCCTCAGCAGTAATAAGATTGACTGCTACATGGAATAGCATTTCCGTGAGCAGCTGGCCAAGGGCAGTCAGCTGGCAGAGAGCCTTGCCAGCAAGTTCAACACAGGTAATCTGGCCCCAGGCCTCAGGAGGGCCTTTAGTCCCTCCCAAGGACCTACGCTCACACAGGCCCACACTCATCCACGAGTGACTTTTCAATCTGGGGTCCTGCTTTGTAATCACCATCTTGGGGCCAGAGTCAGGAGCAACAGTGCAGCACACAGGGTTGAGGATGCCATGATGATTACCTGCTCCTCCATCTCTCATGGAATATGGCTGCTATGGCAGGAGGTATCAGTGGGGGGACAGCATTTATCTGAAACTAATTGAAAGAGAGGTGTAGTAGGGGCAGCTGATTGTCATGAAAAGAGCCCTAAATTAGGAATCTAAAGACTCTTGCTCTAGCCTGTATGTGATCATTACTAGTTCTGGACATACTCATATTCCTTTTGATATCTGTTCCCTCACCTAAAAAATTAGGTCAAATAATTCCAGCCCCTAAAGTTTGCATGATTGTTCTTAGGACAAATAAACAATATTAATCAGAGTACTTCAAAAGAATGATAAAAGGGCTTCCCTGGTGGCGCAGTGGTTGAGAGTCTGCCTGCTGATGCAGGGGACACGGGTTCGTGCCCCGGTCCAGGAAGATCCCACGTGCCGCAGAGCGGCTGGGCCCGTGAGCCATGGCTGCTGAGCCTGCACGTCCGGAGCCTGTGCTCCGCAATGGGAGAGGCCACAACAGTGAGAGGCCTGCGTACTGCAAAAAAAAAAAAAGAATGATAAAAGAATCATGCTGATTTGGGAATGATTTAGGCACTCCGTGTACTAGTACCTTTTGTGGAATATTTATTTCAAGAGCCTTTTACATAGAATATTTCCTGGAGACCTGAGGGCACATAGTAAGAGCAGGCTTGAGGCCACTGTGCAGGCTCCTGGTGGAAGATGCAGAGGTGGGACAGGGATGTCTGTCACCTCTACAGAGGCAGGAGTAGGTCCTGCGTGAAAGCTGTGATGGGACACACAGACACAGGACTGGGAACCAGCCTTGTGGCAGGACTTGGAGGCTCTGGCTGGAGTGGTCCAGAGGCCAGCTGGACAAGTATCCCATGATCTGTGGGAAAAGAGACATTTTCAGCTTTTTACTCTGACTCAGGGCAGAGCGAGTAGAGATGATGATCTTCACGGTGGGTTCAGGAAAGTCTGCCAGACAAGTTCTCTAAAGATTCAACCCAGTGTCTCCTGAGAAAATTCAGAGTATCCTGGACTTGAGAGTCAAGCAGCTTTGTGTCTCTGATCCCAGAGAGAGAACCCAGTGTGTGTTTGTATTTGGTAAATGAGAGCTGTTTAAATTATGACTGATCCTTTTTTTTAATTTGCTTTTCAGACGACTGTATAAGTAAGAAGAATCAAAGAGAACAGGTGCTGCGGGACCTCAGGTAAGTGCAAATTTTCAGGGGCTATGAAAGATATAATCTGGTAAAGGATCCAGAGCAAAGGCCAGAAGATCAAAGGAGCAGGAGCTCTCACCCTCTGTAAAAACCAAACAGCTGATTATACTATTACACCATTATGTATCCTTAGCGACAACGTGGTCTCATTTCCTATTTTTAAATTTATTTTTCTTTTGGGTCCAAGTCTCATATTAATTCACTAATTTAGTAATATAGAGCTGCTCTAGACTAACTCTCCAGTCTTAGGAGTCTCCCGTACTCCCAGGGATCACCTCTGATTTCCCCTAGATCTTTAAAAACTGGAGTGAGATTATACCTGATATCTTCAAGTGTTACCCAACTGGCAGATGTTAAATGGCTACAAATTTTCTTTGAAAGAAAAAAGATGTATACTATAAATATGACATAGATAGATTTATACTGTGTATAACTATACTTAGGGAAGGAGGTCTAGAAACTACAAGACACCCAGAAGGCAACATTGCCTCAGGAAGCAGTTTTAAATACTATTCAGTGGATTATGTCACAGAGTATGTTGAAATCTTACGGGCCTGTGGGTGTCTTGTGAAGGAACCGTTAAGTGTTAAAGAGCCTGACGGGTCTTCTCTCTTTCTCAGGATGTTTGTGGCCAAGGCACTGGACACTGTTGTTCTCTCCTGCCTCCCAACTCTCTACCCCCAAATGGAAATGGATTGTTTGGCTTCTTCCCTAAAGGAACAGTCTCCTTGACTCCTGGGGCCTCTCCTGTGAGCCCCCAGGTCAATACAGCTGTGGTGTTCGGGTGACTTTCACTTTTCCTTCTGTCTTTCTTACCCCCTAGTATCTTAAGGGAGTTGCAGAAGAAGGGTAAAATGACAGAAGTCCTAGAGACCAAGCAGGATGCCCGGCCCCAGACTAGGCCCCAGACCCGTTCCAGCAGCCATGCCCAGTCCGCTGCCCATCACTCCCCTAGCAGCACCTCTCCGCTGTTTGATGAGCAGGAAGTGCGCCCTGCAGTGGATGTGGCCAGTAAGTATCCAGAGAGCCTCCAGTTTCTGGGTGCTCACTTATTTGTCTAGGCCAAGGGGAGGCATCTTGGCAGCCAGACCCTGCAGATCCACTGTGATGCACCTGGTTGTGCACAGGTCTGGGACTCAGTGCCAAGCACAGGCTCCAAGGGTGTCAGATAGCTTTTCTCCATTCCCAGTCCCCGACGTCATCAGGCACCAGACCCCATCAGGCACATACATGGTATTGGACTTGAGGGGAGGGGTCATGAATTGGGAACGGGAGGGGACAGATGCTCCTCATCACTGCAACACAGTCACGTCATGTTTCAGACTATGGATGCAAATATCATTAACATTGGGCCTCTGATTTTGTACTCTTTTGGGTAAACAGCCACAGTTCCTATTTTCTATTCACCACTAAATATTCTTTATCATTTGTGGATTTACAGATCCCACTCATCATTTTAATAATTCAGCTGTAATAGCCTCTAAACCATCAGTAACTGGGACTGGCTGAATCCATCACCAGCGTGCCCCTCTCCAGAATCCCCCGAGGAGGGCTCTTAGGCAGCCTTGCTAGGGATGGGAGGAGGAGAGTAAGTTTAAAATCAAACCTCCATTTTCTGCTGCCAGGCCTTCTCTTTATTTTCCCTCCTGAGAAAAGCATTTGAATTTTTAGGCAACTGTATGAGTCAGACTCTGGTGTGAACAACCAGGAACCAGGAAACCATCCTTAGTCCCTGGCTATATCTGGGTTTATTTTGCTTTTTTTGTTGTTTTCTTGTTTTTACCTGAACTGACTGTTTTAGGCATGAATAAGCCATAATGGGTTTTGACCTGGTACTATTCCTGTTTCTCATTTTACCCTGAGAAGCAAAGCAGCATAATGTTTCCTCACGAGTATAGCCGCCAAGGGAAGACAGGAAGTACACCTTTATTGAGCACCTATCATGCTTGTATAATTGACTGCTACACATATGTTGCTTCATTTAATCAGGACAGCAATCCTCTTAAGTTGGTGCTGGTGTTCTGATTTTACAGCACAGCTAAGGACACTGAGGCTTGGTGAAGTAAGGGAACTTACTGAAGACAGCCCAGCTTGGGGTAACGTTCACTGTGAGCCTGCCTGACCCTAAAGCTTAGACTGTCCACTGAACTGCAGCCTCAGCATTTAGGGACCAAGCAGGGAGGGAGTCACTCTGTTGCACACCTCTTTCTCTAGGCTTCTGGAGCGACGGTTTTCCCCATTCCACTCTTTCTGCCCCTATGCCCCACACAAAGGCCTAGCCTCTGCAAAGGAGACAAGACCCTAGACACAATGCACTTCCACCCATGGATTTGTAAATGAATGGGGTGCCCTTGATATGTATGTGACATCATCCAAGGGCCTATGGGAGTTTTGAGTGCATCCTTGGACTCAGTTGCCCATAGGCACTTGGTTGCACCTCAGCGCTGCTCTGAGGGACAGCAGGAGAAAGCAAATACACCTTCTCCTTACCTGCAATTCCTGCCACTACTTGTAAGAATGGCCACATTTAAAATGTGGCTGCTGGAGTGGCACTCTCAAAGTATTGGCCTTATTTTCTGTTATTCCTGTCTTTTCTGAGGGAGACTGAAGCCCTTCTTTTTCCCATCTGAAGTCATTATTTTCTCAGAGGGCCAATGGCTTATCACAACTCCTTCTTTGCTTTTGGGGTCAAAATGCCTAGGGTAGTTAACAAATGGTGTGTGTCAGATGTGGCAGCTTCACCGTGAGGCTGAATTCCTCTCACAGGAGGCTCTTCTCTGCTGCTTTCCACATGCCGTGTAGGGCACGCTCCCTGTGTTGTGTGGCCAGGGGAGAATGGGACAAGAAAATGCTGATCACTGTTAACTGACAGACTTGAACCCTCCTACGCTCTAGCTGAGAGTAAGTTGATTTTCTGGGGAGGGGATAAAGGGGCTTTGAAAGGGGTTGGGAATCACATTTTGATTGAGTTCCTACTTTAAGTGAGGCTCTGAACTGAAGGCTTTACTCTTTATTTCACTGTGATGTTAATTACATCTGGTATTATGTAAACTGGGGAAGGATACTGACTTAAGTAGGCAGTTCCCTAGAGGAACTTGCCTTGGTTGAGGGAAATAGGACTTCACTCCTCCCTGCTTAGAGGAGAAACCCAACTACTCTGTGGACCTTGATAATAATCCTTGAAAGGGGTGACTCTTGAACTTTTCTCTGAATTATGGCCCTGCCACCTAGCCAGGTTTTTTTCTAAAGGGAGCCAGCAAAGGACATGATGATGTTCTCGTAGGATCATTGAGCTGTAAGATACCATATATTGTTTGGTTCTACAATCCCCCATGCAGAAATACCCAGGTCATTCTTTGGACGGGAGCCAGACAATCAGCTATATTTAAGAATTATTTTTACAGTCTCATGAGCCATTCTGGGTGGGATGCAACTCACCACTTGCTTTCCTCAGACACTCCTTCAGCCTCAGAAGGCGTCCAGAGTAAGCTGAGGCAGGAGGAGTGGGAGCCACCCTGTCTAGGTTTTCTGCACATCCGCCAGAAGTAGAGACAATTTTCCCTTCTTCATCCTCTTCCAACAACCCCAGTACAGAACAACCCCAGGAAGGACTAGCTGCTCTGTTGCTGGCAAGAGCATAGACTGTTGGATGAGTGGATCACCTGTTCACAGACCAGCAAATTGCTTCATCTCCTTAGTCTCATGACTTACACGATTGGCAAAGAGTCCTGCTGTTGGAGGAGACATTTCTGAAGTACCTCCCTGGGAACATTCCAGCATTTGGGGGATCATAGAGGGGCCCCTGTACTTTTCCTGCGTGTGCACTGTGACCCTCAGACACTACATCTAACAACTACTACTTGATATCATAGGCAAGGAATGCCAGTAACCTTGGGGTGAAATTTATGGTCCTTGAGAAATGAGTTTTAGCTGATACTCAGCACTAGGCTGGGGGTCACTGATATCCACCTTAGTCTTCATTCCACGAATTACTGCATTAGTTTTCTAAGGCTGCTGTAACAAAATATCACAAACTGGATGTTAAGAACAACAGCAGGGGCTTCCCTGGTGGCGCAGTGGTTGAGAGTCCGCCTGCCGATGCAGGGGACACGGGTTCGCGCCCCGGTCCGGGAAGATCCCACATGCTGCGGAGCGGCTGGGCCTGTGAGCCATGGCTGCTGAGCCTGCGCATCCAGAGCCTGTGCTCCGCAATGAGAGAGGCCACAACGGTGAGAGGCCCGCGTACCGCAAAAAAAACAAAACAAAACAAAACAAAAATAAAAACAACAGCAATTTGTTCGCTCACAGTTGTGGAGGCTAGGAGTCTGAAATCAAGGCATCAACAGGCCATGCTCCATTTTCCTTGCCTCTCCCCGACTTCTGGTGGTTGCGGGAAGCATCCCTTGCCTTGAAGATGCGTCACTCCCATTTCTGCCTCCACTGTCATGTGGTCTTCTCCCCTGTGTATCAGTCATGTTGGATTCAGGGTCCACCCTAATCCAGTATCATCTCATCTTAAGTAATTATATCCATAAAGGTCACAGTCTGAGGTTCCAGGTAGACATGAATTTTTGGAGGATACTATTCAACCCAGTATAATTATTTTTAAAGCACTTCATTTCTGACTTCTCTGTTTGTTTCTCACTCATATTCCTTTCTGGACAGATGTCAGCCCAGCCACTCCTGCTGATTCAGGTTCATTGCCCAGCAACCATTCAGAAGTCATGTCTGCTCAGCCCTTCTATCCTTCGAGTGGCACCACACAACTGAGTGGGACACCAGACCCCGGGCTTCATGGCAGCAGTGGCCCATGGGATGAGATGAGGCCTCAGAAGATGAATGCATCTGGGAACCTATCCTCCTTCTCCTCTTTATACCAGCCCAACTCCAAGCCCTCTGGTAAAATACAAAGGAGAAGTTGGTGAAATAGAGCCCATTGACAGGAATGATACATTCCTTTCCTGGCCAGATGGTTTTTTGTTCCTCTGTTAGACCCTGGCTCACAGAAATGGGTGAGAAGATGAAAGGCAACATCCCGTGAGTCAGCCAGAGAATGAAGTCCCAGCTCAGTGTTGGTGCTTTCTACGTGCCTCTCCCATTTCCCCTACCTAGGGACTCACTCTGGGCAGTACAATAAAGGAAGGCACTCTGAGGCACTCTGTAGGGAGGTTGAGTTGCCTCACATTTGTGTGTTCCCTTCCATGGGGAAGGTAGGTCTTCCTTAGGTCAAGAGCTATTGCGGGATGGGAGACTATTTCTATACGCGCGCGCGCGCACACACACACACACACACACACACACACACACACACTTTGTATACAACTATAAGCCAGTCCTGCCTGTCAAACTTTGCCATTGGGTTTGGAGCCAGGCATCCTGGCCCCCAGTGGCTAGGGGTGCAGCTGTGTAGAGGAATGCTTTGAAACAGCTCAGTTTCTGGGATGCAGATAGTGTAACAATACAACATTTGAAATTCTCAGAGAAAAACTTGGCACTAAGCAAGATGTCCTGGTGGATGAAGCTAATTTTGGTCTTTCTGCCATTTCCTTTGTGCATCTTTTTCTCTCCTTGAAGGTGTTCCTTTCTCTCACTCCTCCTTCAGGTCCTGATACCTCCCCAGGCTCTTCCTTGTCACTTCTCACCAAAGGAAAACACTCAGTGGCACTCATTATTCACAGCCTGATCTAATTTCATCTCCACTTACCTTAGTCTTTCTATTAGTGAGTGGATGTTAAAGGTTGTTCAGTCATGGATCATAGGGTAAGAGAGGTCTGAGGTAGAGAGGGAGGCCCTCTGGATTGCTGCCTAAGGAAGTAGACACGCTTTCTCATCGTCAGGCCAGTCCTGCCTAGAGGACTTCAGCGGCTTCTCACCCTTGTTCGCCAGCCAGGTGTCCATCTCCCTCAGTTGTACTCAGCTTCTATCTGGGAGGAGGCCTTGTGGAGTTCCTAACAGAGGGCTATCTTGTGATTGAGAGCCCAGGAGCTCTTTAAACGAAGTTGCCTGGTGTTTCCTGGGTGCCCAGGTGTGAGGAGGAAGTTGACGGAAGTATAGATATGGGCAGGGATCTTGCAGGGAGACCCTGGGCAGAACCCGCCACCTGCCCATGAGTGACAGCCTTCCCCATTTCCTACCTCTCCCATATCTTGGTGGTATGCAACAGGGGCCGACCTGCTGGAAAAGAATCTTGCTGAGATCCAGAACCTGCGCCAGCGCCTGGAGGAATCCATATTCATCAATGACCGCCTGCGGGAGAGACTGGAATATGTGCTCAGCAATGCTCACCAAGGAAAAAGTAAGAAAGGCACCAAAACCTCCTAGTTCTGTCCATATCTAGGAGTCTCAAGAGGGCATATAGGTTTGCAGTTATAAAACACATTGGTGTGCAGTACTCCACTCTTCCTCACAGTCAGCCCAGAGAGGGAAGCAGGACAGGCACAATTGTCCCTACTTTACAAATACTGACCCCGAGTGGCTTGCCCCAGGCAGGGCTGGTTTTCATCCTCAGGGCTGTCTGATGTGATGCCCATTCTTGTGACTCCCTATACTACCTGGTGCTGCCCCTGGGCTTGTGGGCTGACTGTCAAATGATAGAGCCAAGGCTTCCACGGTGCCCACTTCAGCAGAGGGAGGACCACATCCCACCTTCATGTTACTACCACATGCCCTGGATAGCACCTGCCCCTCCCCCGCCCCATGCAAGTGGCCCGTATTTCCACACTTTCCACCCAGATGTTCTCGCTGGAAGACCAGTACTTCCACATTCCTTCTCCCTTGTCAGGATCAGAAAAAAGGTGACCAGAGCCCCTACAACATCATAGCAGCAGCCAATTAGGGGGAAAGACCCTGTCCTACAGCTGCAGCCATTGACCTGAGTGTGTGGCCCGTCATGGACTCAGCCACATCATACTATTGTCCCAGTGCACGAGGCTCCCAGGTTTTCTGTTTGGCTAGGGCTGAAACTTTGGCGAATGCAAGGAACTATATCTTTGAAAGAATCTGTTACCCAAATGTGTGACTTGACTGGGTTGTTTTTATTCCCTGAGACAGTATCCACCTTTGGCTTCCATGGTTAGAACCCAGAGTCCATGCCTCAGCTCTACAACAGGAAAAGGGCCTTCAGGGAAGCCAGCTGCAGTTTTTAGGTCACTTCCATATTCCTCCTTTCCACAGCAATACTCTACTGCAGAATCAAAGAGAAGAGGGTGGAGAGCACAAACATTGCCCAGACCCACACAGCCCAATCTAGATAAGGCCGCTTCTTATGAGATCCCACCTACAAGTCCCTAGTCTCACAAGCTCTAGTTGTGAATAGCACTGAGAAATTCACATTTCTTGTATAAATCCCTTCTCCCATCTTTGCAGATAACCAGAGGGTCACTGGCTGTGAACTGAACACCAGCTTGGTGTCTCTTTCTCTCCCTTTCCCATTTCCAGCTGAGGGTAAATGAGGAGGGGAAAGAATGTCAGTTTCTGTTTGGAGCAGTCAGTGAAGAGAGTACCCTAAGTCCCTCCAGACTTCATTGCAGCTCTGTCTCTCCCTCCCTAGGAACTGCACAGCCAGCTCCAGATGTCTCCCTTGCAGCCCCTCATTCATAAACTGAGAGTCACTATTCTGGCTCTGGTAAGGACATCTTGTGACATGACAACAGGAGGGTCTAGAGATATGTTCTCCAGATTTTCCAGCCCTATCCAACAGCATTCGTGGCTGTAAACTTGGAGGCATAAGATATTACCTTTAAATGAATGGATCAAGTTAATAAATTATTATTTAAAAATTGTTTACACGTATTTATTGAGTGTCTATAAAAAGTAAAATTTGGGCAGGAAAGAATAAAACCCAGAATGGCCTGAAATTCATAGCAAAGGTTAAAGGAAAAAATACATTTTCTCTATTAGCTATCTCTATTTCGGAGAACTAGACCAGAAAGGCCAATGCTGGGAAAATGTTGGAGCTATTAAGAGTGGGGCCGTGGGACTCCTTGACCCCCATTACATGCTTGGAAAGAACAGAAAAACTATCACGTGAAAATATAGTAGCATAAAATCTGAACGTTTATAATGAAGACCATTTACCAGACCCGGGTGCACTCCCTTCAACAGAATGACAGAAGGTGCTTCTCAAAGTCATGAAGATCAGAGTTGCCTCAAGCCTGGAAAATAGCAGTTGTCCAATTTTCAGAAAGGTAGAAATAATATATTTCAATATATATAGAAGAGTAAATTTTATTTTGATCTTTTGCAAACTAAGAATGGATTGATATTAATTAATGACATGTAAGCACATAGAAAAGATGGGCACTGATAAGCAGAATGGGTTCACCAAAGGCAAGTTAAGCCATATTAATAACGTAGCAGGTCAGAAGAATGCCCAGAGAGCTGAGTTAAGGATAAAATTTAGGCCCATGTGCTCTATACTGGTCATGGCATAACTCGGTTTTAAGAGAACTTCTAGTTGCCAACTAAGAGACATAGTTTTGCTAGTTTTCAGAGGATGACAGAGTATTTCATGAAAAAAGGTATGTGAGAAGAAAAGATTCTGAATACAGTCTCATCAAATATTGGAACAGCTGCCGTGTGGAAATAAAATTAGACTATGGAGTTAGAGGGCAGAATGAACACCAGTGGGTGAAAGTGACGTGAAGGCCAAGGTGGACTTGATGATGAGAGCCATTTCTACCAACTAGAACTGTCCAATGACAGAGGTAGCGTGCCTCATAGTGGAGAGAGCTCTCTGTCTTTGGAAGTATTCAAGACCAGAGTAGATGTTTCCTCATGGAGAATGTCTGAGAGTGAATCCTTGAAAGGAGAGCTTGCTGAACTAGATGCCTAAGGCACAATCCAACTGTAGGGTTCTATGATTCTTTAATCGATATTCACGGCTTGGTCTTTTAAATAGTTCTATTGCATAGTTTTTATGTGCTTGTCTTTACTGGATGCTACCTTTCTCAGTAGGTTATCACAAAGGCACTCACACCATCTCAATAGCTCTCTTCAACCCCCATCAACCTCCCACAAATAAACCCGGCACATCCCTTGATGCCTCGGTACTAAGCTCAGTTTCCCTGAATTTAGATGCCACGCTTATTTCACTGAACCCAGATAAGTGCAAGTCACCCCAGGGGCCATTATATGGCCCTAGCTCACCTCAGATACCAATAGTGATGCTTCCTTCCACCTTTGCTTTAGATCTCAATATCAGTGTGGGTGTGACTGGGCTCACCTTCCAGCTGACTGCTTTGCAGTGATGAGAACCCAAATTCCCCCTCCTTTACCCCTTCCCAACCTGGGCTCACCAGAACACTCCAAGGAGATGGAATTCCTGAGGAGGCTCTGCTATCCTCTCAGTCCCAGCTTCAAGGGCTCAAGTGGAAGGTAGAGCAAAAGAAGGTGGAGTGATAGTAGCTTTCATAGAACTGGAAGGAGAAGCAAGAGGAGAATTTGTATTTCCAGGATGAATGTCCTTCCAGATAAAGACTCCAAATGAAGTGACCCTCATTTCATGAGCTGGAAGTGACTAGGGCAAGACAAGTGATGCCTATATTTTTAGAATCCAGTATATGTATTTGATTGTGGGATACAATCCCAGTACTCACTGGAGGGGTTGTGTAATATAAAGGCTGTGCTTTATATTATTTTCCTAAAAGAATAACAAATTCCGACATCTTAAAAACATCTGGCCCCAAAGATTCAAATAAGATGTCATGAGCCTTTACTGTATTAATTACAGCTGCTTGTCCCCACTATTTGCAGGAGGTTCTGATTTGCCACTACTTTTTTGGTTTTTGCTTTAGGCAAACAATGTAGGCTCTCAGGTATTTAAGCCAGTCCCAAATTCCTCATTTCTAACACCATAATAAAAAATCTACCTCATGTGGTTGCTGGAAGCATTAAGTGAGTGAGATAGTGAGATAATGCCAAGCAACATAAGAATCACTGAATTAATGGCAATGCATATTCATTATATTTAAGATCTATCTCTTCTGTTTGGGGGTACATTGAAATGTACAAAGTGCTTTCACATGCATGATTATTCCATGTGGTGTGCGTCCATTTTTTGCATTATCACATCCCTCTGGGCTCAATCTTCTTTGCTTTCTCAGGAGGGCATTCTTAGCCCTTCTCTTATTCTTTCAGTATTCTTTCTCAATCTAATCTCCCCTGTCTTCAAAAGAAATGTGGATACTGCCCTCAGCAACACAATCTCCTTACATATTTAGTTTTTTGGGGAGGTAGGGGTGGGGATGGGGGGGGACCTGTGCCACGCAGCTTGTGGGATCTTTGTTCCCCAACCAGGGGTCGAACCCAGGCCTTCAGCAGTGAAAGCACAGAGTCCTAACCACTGGACCACCAGGGAATTCCCAAGTTTCTTTTTAAAAAAAATATAGTTGGCTTTCCTGGTGGCGCAGTGGCTCTGACCAGGGAAGATCCCACATGCCGCGGAGCAACTAAGCCCGTGCGCCACAACTACTGAGCCTGAGCTCTAGAGCCCGTGAGCCACAACTACTGAGCCCGCGTGCCACAGCTACTGAAGCCTGCGCACCTACAGCCCGTGCTCTGCAGCAAGAGAAGCCACAACAAGAAGCCTGCACACCGCACCAAAGAGTAGCCCCTGCTCACCTCAACTAGAGAAAGCCTGCGCACAGCAACGAAGACCAAACACAGCCAAAAAAAAAAAAAAAAAAAAAAAATATATATATATATATATATATATATATATATATATATAGTAGTGTTTAGTTATGTCTTCCCTGCATCCATTCTTCCTGCTCTCCTTGCCTTCCACAATGTGAGCCAGCCCTCTGTCTCAGTAACTGTTGTACATGCTTATATTCCATGCAGGCTTGAGCAAGAAACAATGCCGTACTTACTAGAAAAAGAATAGTTTTAATCAAGATGCTGTCAACAAGATGACTTGTCTCATGAGATCAGCCCAGGGCACAGAAGTAATCACATCTGTGGCTCTTGGGTCCACTTATTCATTATTGCCACTTATAGCTCAAACTGAAGGTAGAACAAAAGGTGAGTGACAGTAGCTTTCACAGAACTGGAAGGAGAGGTGACAGTTCTACCACTGTACTTATTTCTGTTCCCCATACTTGCCAATCACTAGTACTTTTGTGTAGTCTTACATCTATTCTGGGTTTGGCTGCTATGATGGCCATGATAATTTGCCTTATAGACCTTTGTAATACATAGATCTTAATTGACTGAAGGACCCAGCTATGCTTTAAAATCTATATCTGGGGCCACATCTCCCATGGGCTGCTCCCTGCCAGTAGCTGAGTGCAGTGAGGATGCAAAGGCAGACCCATTCCTGGGAGACATAGGACTCTCTGTTGGCTGACTTTGGCTCAGTGACTCCACAATAACTTTGATGAATTTAGACTTCATGGCAGGCAGTCTTGGACACTTTCTCTCCCTGTCTTCCTTATTCAGAGTCAGATTTGCTTCATATTCTAAGGTGTCTCCCATCCTTCCTAAGTACCTTCCTATTTCCTTTCACATAGGTATTTTCCCTAATATAGTCCTTGTATATTTAATCCTGCTCAGCATTTGCTTTTTGGAGAATCTGGAAAAACATAGTTGTCATACTGCCAGCCCCTTCTATGGCTATGTGCTGTGGGCACTTTGAACTCTGCTTTGTTCCAGATATAACTGTCTTGATATTGCTCCCCTTTCCTCACCCTGCCTCACAGCCACAGGGGAGTCTGTGCACTGTTATAATTAGTAGTTTATTTATTAAGCCCATAAACATAGAAGGTGCTGTGTTGATCACCTTTATTAGCTTATAGTCACCTGGCACATACCCATGAGCATAAGACATTCAGACAGCAGAACAAACCATTAAATCAGAAAGAAATGAAGGTATTTCATACTGACAAATCACGGGAATGCTTAGAGGTTTGGCAGCCATGTAATTTCTCAGCCTTAAAAAAAAAAGGTGAAATCTTGCCATTTGCTACAACATGTATAGACTTGAGGGTATTATGCTAAGTGAAATAAGTCATTTGAAGAAAGACAAATACCATGTGATTTCACCACATGTGGAATTTTTTTAAATTTTAAAATAAATGAACAAGCTGAACCATACAAAAACAAACACATAGGTACAAAAACAGGGCAATGGTTACCAGAGGAAGAGTGGAGGGGGGAGGGAGAAGTGAGTAAAGGGAGTCAACTGTATGGCAAGAGATGGAAAGTAAATCTTTGATGGTGAGCACACCGTAGTGTATACAGAAGTTGAAATATAATACTGTATGCATAAAAAATATTATAAACAAAAAAAATGAGTAAAATGATATCCTGGCAGGGCACAGAGATCCAGGCAAGAGCCAAGGGGGCAGCTGCACTTCCCTGAAGGGTGCCTCCCAAGGTAGGCAGTTCTAGCACTCAGACTGACCCAAGACCCCACTGCCCACCAAGGCAACCAAGCAGAGTCTGCAGGGCAGCGGGTTCCGGGGACGGATTACAGCCTAGTTGTGTTCCTAAAAGCTCAACGCCATTCTGGCCTGCACTGTCAGGGAGAGCCAAATAAATTTCCACTTGAAGCTTCTTATGGCCTGCAGAGAACAGGTCAAGAGGGGCCTCCTTGCCAGGACAAAATCCTCCCTTGGCCTTGGAGGACAGGTACCACAGAAGCTGGTTTTGAGGGAGACGAAGGAAGGGAGCGACAGCGGCTCAAACAGTGATCTTGAGTTGAGATGTCTGCAAGTTACTCTCAAATGGTGTAGCAAGTCATGTACATGGAGAGAGAGTCAGAAAGCAAATGTGAGGAATTGTTAAATGGTGCATTTAGGTGAAGAACATATGTTACTATTCTTGCAAATTTTCAGAGGTTTCAGAGTAGGATTTTTTGTTTGTTTTTTTAAGGAGTAATTGGTACTCAAGTCCCAAGTTCTCTTTAGATGGACACTGGAAGTGAAGCTGTAGGTATCTGAGATGATGGGAGGAGTGGAGGCGAGGGAGTGCCCAGGCTGCTCATCACATCTCCCCTCTCCCCGCGTGGGAGATGCCTTGGACCCTGGGGACCAACCTCAATGGCCTCAGGATTCTGTGCAGAGACTTTAACGCATCTGGACGTTGGGGCACAGCACACTTCTGCGGAAGAAGTAAAGGCGGCTGCGTGTGACACTTAAAAAGCGAGCTTCTCTGATCGGGAATCGAACCCGGGACACAGCGATGAAAGCGCTGAATCCTAGACACTAGACCACCAGGGAGCTGTGCACTCTGCATTTGTAAGTGATGATAGGAATCCTGCAAGGGGCTGCCAAGGCTGTTCATCATATCCCCCTTCTCCCAGCCTGGGAGATGCCTTGGACCCTAGGTCCAGACCTCACTGACTTAAGGATTCAATGCAGAGATCTACTGCATCTGCGCCTTGGGGCACATAACACTTGTGAGGAGGAAGTGAAGATTGCTGTGTGCTGAGATGCCACACACGCACAAAAAAACTTCCCTCACTGAGATCGAACCAAGATAGCAACGGTAAAAACGCCGAATTCTAGCCAAGAGACCACCAAGCAGTTGTACGCAAGCCCTTTGTTAAGTGACTCTAGGAAGCCTATAATGAGTGTGTGCTATCTCCCGCCCTCCTGTTCTGAGTGCCGCACCTCCCTCCAAGGAACTGTACCCGAAGAACGTTCCCTCCCTGCTTTCTCCAAAAGAGGAGCCCCACGCGAAAAGCCGAGCGCTCTGCGGGACAGTGGACGCGCCCGCGAGGCCCGCCGGGGCCGCAAGCCCCGAGCGATTTGCCCCGTCTGGGCCGCACCTCAGAACTGCCCTGGAGCCGCGCCTTTGCCAGGCGACCGCGTGTGGAGAGCAGGCCGCCGGGGCAGGAGCTGTAGAGACAGGACGGGAGGCGCGCGGGTTGGGACCCCGGGATCCCCAACACCATAAAAGACTCCCGGCGGATGCAGGATCGGGGACGGCTGGACGGTAAACGCTTTCAAACGAGGCTGCGCACCCAGACCTGGATTCCGGGTCTTCCCCTCACTACCTGCGGCGCCTGCCGTCCTCCCGCCTTAGATGACGCCAACTCCAGGTCCTAAGGCTCCGACCAAGAGTTGTCTCTCACGCAGCGTTTTCCTCAGACCCCACATGCAGTTAGTTAGGACTTCGTGTTCGCTTCTCAGTCCAGGTGGACTTTGGCCTACACAGTCCCTCCTTTTGGCGACTCTGGACTTGGGCAAACGACTCTCCTGATAAAGGCGGGGAAATCAGTGTAACGCTCGGCTCCCTCACCCTGAACTTCGAATGGGGGCGTTGGGCGACCCTTGCGCTTTCTCCTGGGCTGCGTCCCTCTTCCGGGCCCGTCCTCGAGGCCAGGGCCGGGGCCGGGTGCCCTCAGCGAGCTTCTCTCCTCGGCTCTGGAGCCCCGCGCCTTCCCTTGCGGCTGCAGGGAGGCTCCAGGGGCCGCCTGATCGGGTTTGCGGGCCCCAGCGGCTCAGGTGTGTGTTTGTGGTCCTTCGGGGGCCCGCTGTCCCTCCGCCCCTGTCGGGGAAAGGACGACCGCCCCCTCGTCCTGTCCACGTGGGACGGCAGCGCGCCAGACGCGACCGAAAGACGGCGATTCCGTTCCTCTGGCTGCGCGTGGCAGGTGAAAACTGGAACATGGAGGGGAGGGAAGAGGGGGGAAATCTCACGAAATGTCCTGATCTAAAGCTATTTTCAAGTCCGCCTCTTTGGGGACTCAGCCCTCCAGCGCTGGCGAGGATGCTGCAGTCCGGTCGCACCCTCGACGGCACTTGGAGTCGACGCGGAACAAGGCAGAGCCCCGCGGCTTGGGGGTCAGTGCGCACGCTGCCCGCGCCTTCCTCGGGGTCGCAGCACTTGAACCTCACGTGTGAAGGAAACGCGATGACCGCCACAATAAGAAAGAAGGAAAACAACCACTGGAGAAAATGGCACATGCTTCCCCAAGATTGTAAAGCTTTACTTTTAAAGGAAACCAGACAGGGAGACACAGACACACAGACAGACAACGTTGCATTAAAGTCTTTCAGCAAAAACAAAGTTGTCAGCCTGCTGGCCGTGTGCTGTGAGTTGAACACGAAACCCCCCCCCCAGACACCGGCTTTCTGGGAAAACCGCCTTTACCTCTTTGTCTTCCTAGGTTAAAATTCGCTCTCCATGGCCTGTTGAACTGGAAAATTATAAAAGGCAAATAAAAGACGTTTCAGACATTGTAAAAGGTAAAACAAAACTGTTCCTCAAGAAGAATGTCAAGTACGATGAGGGAGGAATGAACAGCCGTGAGATCGGCGTGGACCGCGCCTGCGTCCTCCGCGGCTTTCTGCTGGGCCTGGTCTTCAAACGAAGTCAATACAGGCCGGGAAGCGCGGCTCGGCCTGCGTTGACGCTCGATGTTTTTCCAACAGCCAAATGACCTGAGACGTCAGCCTTTGCTACGGTTCCTGCTAAGCGTGAAAGTGTGATTAAAGTACTGGACTTCAACTACACGACTAGAATAAGCCACGGCGGCAGGAACCTGAGGAAGCCCCTTTGCCGGGAGACGCCAGAGAAGGGCTGTTACGAACGGGCTTTCGAGGAAGGAGCAGAGGGGAGGTGAGGGAGGGGAGGGAGGGGAGGGAGGGGAAGGCGGGTCCTATGGTTCCCGGGTGGATTCGAAGCATCGATCATTTCCCAGAGCCCAGAGCACTGACCGCCTGCGCCGTGAAAAGGGCCACCGAGGCGCGGGTCCGCAGCCTTGGAGGGGTGGTGTCCACGCTGCTGGGATGCGAGGTCACCTGGGGCTCAGGCTCACCTAACCCCCGGCTCCTGAGGCTTCCGGGAGCTGGAGAGTCCGCGGGGGCGACCCCTGCACTCGGTGCATAACTGTGTATTGGATGTGGGATTGGGAAGTGAAGCTGTGGGGGCCCCAGGGACCTCGCTTCGTGGGAGGCGAGGAACCCTAGACTAAGGCCTCTCGGGAGCTGCAGTCTCCTTACCTGAGGGCTCGCCTGTGCTCCCAGGGTCCTTTGCTTTCGAAAATATTTGTGGCCGGTTGTGGCAAGAGACACAGTTCTTGGATGTGTCATTAAGGGTTTGAGACAGAGCTGTTTCCGTAGTGTAGTGGTTATCACATTCGCCTAACACGCGAAAGGTCCCTGGTTCGAAACCAGGCGGAAACACGTGGATTCTTTTCTGAAACTTAACATTCACGTTTAAACACCAAAAAACAGGGCGAGTGGGGTGGATTGAGGTAGCGCGTGCAGCTGTATTTTTATCCCCCCGAAATACAGGAGGAGTTCCCTTATTGCCTGAAAGCCTACTCAGCAGTAGCAACCATCCCTCCTTTGTCTGCTCTGTGTCACTTTGAAGACAAGGCCACAGACAGACCAAGAAGGGCACAGGACAAAGCCAAGTTAAGGTTATCTTTACATTTGGAAATCCCCTCACCTTCTCGTGGCGCCTATAAATCTCCTCTACACGCTGACACGTATTTTGTCTCTGGAAACAAGAAGTTTATCCCTGTGAAGCTCACTTGCTTACCCCACCTCAGCACACTTGCGGAACACGTTGATTTGCGTGACAGAACAAAAGAGACCGACCCAACTCCGCACCGGGTGCTCGACCCAAAGACACGTAGGTGAATTTCAGGCTCCAGAATTGCAGCTGGTAGGGGCACGTAAAGGAGTCCTTACATGTGCCATTATCAGGAGAGCCCCTGTAGTGAGCTCAGAGATCAGGAAGTAGATGGAATCGCTCATCAGCTGCTGAGAGCCAAGTCAGCACCTGACACATAAGGAAACTGAGGTTCAGAAAGAGAGCATGACCTTGGCTCTGCCGCACACAGCGCTAAAGCTAGACCAGGATGGAACCCAGCCACTTACCTTGTGGCCTGGTCTCAGAGCCCAAAGCGTCGCCCAGCACAGGAGAGGTGAAAGGTGATGAGCAGCAGGGCAAGGGCTGGGAGCCCTGCACAGCTGCATTCAGCCGCAGGCCGCTGGGAATCGCCTCATTTTCTGCTCTGCCATTCTCAAAACTCTAACCTTACTCTTACAGTTTTCGACTGGAGAAGCCAGATTAGGAGGTTTGTTATGTCTGGTTGCCTGGTAGCTACAATTTGGCATTTTACTGCTGCGGCCCGGATTCGATTCTAGGTCAGGAAAGCTCTAAATCGCGCTAAATCTTCCTCTTCCCAGACAGAGGTAGTTTGCCAGAAGGGCGATGCAAGACCCTCCTCAGGGTTCCTATTGCCAGGCACCCTCCATGTGGGGGAGGGGAAATGTGATGAACCACCAGGGCTTGTGCCCTCCACTCTTTTCTTCCTTTATTTCAGAAACCTAGTGTCTCACATATGGAGTTTTCATCCAAAGAGAACCTGGGGCTTAACTTCGAAAAACTCGTTAAGAAAACAAAAACATAAAACCTTTTAAATATACAAAAATTTTGAAATACTAACATTGTCTATTCTGTACCTAATCTCACAGTTAACATTTTCCCACGCTTGCTTTCTCACTCTCTCTCCATATACATGATTTGCTGCACTATCTGAGAGTAACTTACAGACATCTCAACTCAAGATCACTGGTTAGGCCACTGTTGCTCCTTTCCTTTGGCATCTCCTTCAAAACCAGCTTCTGCGGGACCTGTCCTCCAAGGACAGGAGGAAGATTTGTCTTCGTGAGGAGGCCCCTCTTGCCACTTCAGAAACCTGGAATCTGTTCTCTTTAGGCTTGTAGAGAAGCTTCAGGCGGTGTTTTATTTGGCTCTCCCCCAAGTACAGACCAGGCATGCTCTGTGCTTGTAGGAATCCCCCCGGACCGGCTGCCCTCCAGACTCCTCCTGGTTCCCTTGGTGGCCAGTGAGGTCTTGGGTCAATCTGAGTTGTAGAACCACCTACCTTGGGAGTAATCGTCAGGGACGTGCAGCTGCCCCCTTGGCGCTTACCTGGCTCTCTGTGCCCTGCAGGGAGCGTAAAGGGCTCTGACTGGACAGAAAGGTGAAAGATCTTTCCTGTGGTGGGAGGATGAGTGGAGCAGGTGGTAAATACATTAAAGGGAGAGGGAAAGTTCCCAAGAGCTTCCCAGAATTGTCTGCATGGGTGCTGTCAGCGGGGTGGCTGCCCTGTGATAATGGTACTTAGTCTTGTCTTGGCCTTGACCTGGTCCAGGGTCCAGTCCTAGTCCAAGCAGACAGAGGCATCCTGGTTTGCAGAACATATTCCATTGTGCCTCTCTCCAAAGTGGGGTAGTCACTGAGCTTCTAGTTACAGGATCCCAGGGGATGACATCCATGGGTTGGGTTTTGTTCTTGAACTCTCTTTCTTGGTGACATGTAACTTGGGGCAGGGGGTTGGGGGAAGTTTAGCTCTGGGTAAATTTGTGGTCTTCAGTGCTAGGTAAAAAAACAAAAACAAAAACAAAAAAGAAAACAAAACAAAAACAAAACACTTTTAAAGACTTTAAAGAATTCTAATAATTGACATATAATGGCATAGACAATGTTTTTGTCATGTCATACTTATAAAGATGACTCCTTGTATGCATCTCACCAGTTTAATAATTTCTAAGAGCTATTTTCTTTTAATAATGAAGAAAATATTGGTAGCAAAGAACTCCAGTTCTATTTTTGTAAAAGTCTCAGATTTATTTTCTCTTCAAAATCCTAATGACACTGAACTGTCTAATTTTGCTATATTACTTTTACTGGTCCAATAAGCAAACTTAAATTCCATAAATATTTAAGTTTATAAGATTTAAAAATATGTGTTGACATCTTTTAAATGGAGATTGTCTTATAATTCTAGAAGTAACTGTGTTAATTATTCCACCTACCATTTTTCAGTAATTTGCCTCATATTTTTATAAATTATAAAGTGGCCATATGGTAACAGGTTAAGAGGAAATGTCAGTACTTTAAGGGATGTTTGTGAGCATGGCCAACACTGTCATTTTTAAGAAGTGTAAAACACATGCAATGTCTGCTCCAGGAATTAAGGAGCTGTTACTTGATACTTGCTGTTTTCCTGAAGTGTTTTTATTTTTTAAAAATTTGTGTAGGGGGTTGTCCTTTGTTACCTGCCTTCTAGATCATGAATCACCCTTTTCCCGTTCTTTGGTAGGCTTTCCTTGTCTTCTTTTTCACTGTTAGTGCCCCGGGAGAGGGGTGGGAGGACACACCTGAAAAGGACACAGTGCCAAGCTGTTGTGCTCCTGCCACACTTTTTTTTTTTTTTGGATGCCTCCAGATGTGGGCTCAGCAGGGCAGGGAACTTGGGTTTGCTCACTGTGCAGTATCTCTCCTAGAGTAGGTCCTGGCATTTAGTAAGCCCCTAATATGTGCTCAGTGATTGAAGGCATTCTAATGAGAGATCCTGGAAAGCAGAAGAGGAGGAGAGAAAAGTGGGTAAAATTGGGGGCAGTCTAGAGTATGAGGGACAGAGAGAGACAGACTGACAAGACAGAGAGAGAGAGACAGACAAATACAGAGAGAGAGAGAGAGAGAGAGAGAGAGAGAGAGAGAGAGAGAGAGATTGAGAGAGAGAGTGATCGTTCAAGAACCATATTTAGTGTGTAAAAGCCAAAGAGCTCAATTATGCTCATGAGATTCAACAGAAGAACCAAGGGAAGGTGAGCCAATAACTCTTTGTGTCCAGGTCTGCACTTGATGCATTATCAGCAGTAGGATTCTGTTGGTTCTAATGATTTGTCTCAAATGGGGTAATTTGTTTTTTTCCAAAATAGCCAAACACTGTCAAGGAATTACATAGTGACAGTTATCAGTATGCTAGTTCACCCTGGTATAGGATGCACACAGTCATTAGATTGTGTGCATTCAACAAAGGCAAAAATGCAATTCACATAGGAAAGGGAAGAGGAACAACTGTCTGAGACCAATGGTTTCCCCACCTCCAATCAATAAGCTACTTGGCAGGAAGCAATCTCAGGTCATTCTAATCAGTCTTCTCTGGACCCAATTATGTAGGTCACCTCTGAAAACAATTACAATTGTTGGAAGACTTTCTAAACATCTTGGAGGTTTAGTTGCTGAACATATGCAGTAGGTGTCTCTGGGTAATGTCCACATTGTCTTTCTGTTGTATTTCTTGCTTAGTTGAGCCCAGAGGGCACCACTCCCCTTCTTAGAATATCAGATAGATGTACAAAGCTTGTTGTGCTGGCAAGAAAAAGGGTCTTTCATCAAGCTGGAATAATACATTGGAATATAAATAAGCACAACTCCTACTGAAGCCAAACTAGGAACATCTAAAAAGATGCCTTCAGCTTCTGGCAAATGTGGAGTGACAGAAATTATTGTATATTTACCCTCTTGCTTGAAATCTCACCCTCCCATTCTCCCCTGCCCCCAAGAAAAGCAAAAGAAAAAAAGACATGAAAGGCTAGTTTTCCAGATACTGGAAATCAGGCAACAAAGGCGAGAAACAAACAAGGTGAGCCCTACCATTGGCCCCGCTTACTGCTTTCAGAGAGATTCAAAGCTGGGCATGAAGAGTAGGATCTGAGGCTAAGTCCTCGTTAGAGGAGATAAAGCTGAGAGTCTGTGGAGAGCAAGGTAGCTGAAGTCCATAGGACAAAGATCCAGTGATGAGAGAGATGGAAGAGAGAATCCAGACATATGAAGATTTTCCTCAGGTAGACAGCAGAGTTCTGATCAGGGTCTACTTGCAGAGAAACTGCATGAAGCCAAGGAAAGAAAATTCTGAAAAGATCATGGAACTGTGCCTGGTGCTCACACAGGGCAGAAAATCTTACTCAATCCCACCAGCCATACTGGACTACTCATCATTCATCGGCCATTGGCAAGAGCCCTCAGGAAGTTTGCCTCACTAGTGGGAACACTCAGTCCTAGACTGATCTACCTAGAAATCATAAAAGATCTAAAGGCATTAAACTGATTACAAGTCACTTAACTGTTCTCCAGAATGAATCTCAAGTTTCACAGGAATGTCAAAATAGCCAGTTTCCCAAAAGGGAAACTCTGACAAGGTCTGGCATCCAATCAAAGAATACCGACCATGCAAAGAGGCAGGAAAACATGTCCCATAAGGAGGAGAATAATCAATCAATCAAAACTGAACCAAAATTGATATAATTTAAAATTAGTAGAGAGGATATTAAAATAGTTATTATAACTGTGTTACATATGTCCAAACAGTTAAGTAGAGATGTAGAACATATACAAAAGTTGAGAATCAAACTTCAGAGATGAAAAATATAATGTCTGGGATAATATATTCACCAGCTAGAATTAACAACAGATGAGACATTGCAGAAAAGAAAAAAAAAAAAGACTGTGGAACACAAAGCCACAATTTTAAAATATCCAAAATGAAATTCACAGTCAAAAAAATTTTTTTAATGAGCATGCATAAGTGAAGGGTAGGGCAACTTTAAAAGACCTAATATAATTGGAGTCCCTGAAAACACTTGCGGGGGGGGGAAATTTTATGGAAGAAAAAAATTTTTTTTTCCCGGTACGCGGGCCCCTCACTGCTGTGGCCTCTCCCGCTGCAGAGCACAGGTTCCGAACGCGCAGGCCCAGCGGCCATGGCCCACGCCCCCAGCCGCTACGCGGCACGAACCCACGTCCCCTGCATCAGCAGGCGGACTCTCAACCACTGCGCCATCAGGCAAGCCCAGAAAAAAATATTTTTGAAGAAACAATGACAGAAAACATTCCAATCATAATTAAAATTATAAACCCACTGATCCAAGGAGCCAAATGAACCCTAACACAAGGAACGTGAAGAAAACCACACCTAACACGTCATAATTAAACTGCTCAAATCCATTGAAAAAGAAGGAATCTCAAAAGAAGCCAGGAGAATAAGACATGCTGCATACAGAAAAAAATAAAGATTATATCATATTTCTCATCAGAAGCAGTGGATATAAGAAGATAGTGAAGCAACATCTTTAAATGACTGAGGGGGGAAAAAGTTTACGTAGAATTCTATGCTTCTTCCCTCCAAAGAGTCTTTGAAAAATAAGGGTGAAAAATTTACAGACATACAAATGTTGAAAGACTTCATCACCAGCAGACCCACACTACAAGAAATGTTAAAGGAGTCCTCCAGGAAAAAGGAAACTCACACCAGATGGAAATCTGGATGTAAAGACAACTAAAATGGCATCTGCAGGAAAAATATACAACATTTATTTTTATTATTGGTATTATCATTACTATTTAAATCTTTTAAAAAACATGGGACAGTTTAACGAAAAGTAACAACGATGGATTGTGGGGTTTATAACATATGCAGAGTAAAATGTATGACAATAGCATAAAGGCCGGCAGGGGAGAAATGTGAAGAGGTGTGGCATCGCTGGCAGGTGGGCTGTGGTAGGTTACCGAGGTACGCTGTAAAGCCTAAAGCAGTCGCTAAAATAGCGAAAGAAAGAGTTATAGCTAATAAGCCAACGAAGGTGAGAGAATGGAACCATATACAAAACCATATAAATACTATGATAGAGCAGTTGCTCTTCCAGAACTCTACCTTATAGACATGTGCACACGAATGATTTTTTATTTGTTAAAAAAAAAGCATAGGACCAAATTAATTTCAAATTTATGTGGAAAGGTTCAATAAATACTAGTACAAACAAACAATGGAAGAAACTTCATTGCTAAAAGGAACCCAGAAGATAACGATGAGATGAGGAATCCTGGATTCCAAGTGACCTGTTTTCCTCCAGAGCTCTTCTGTGAGGATCAGTGATGATCTCGGCTTACGTCCTCCTGTTGTGCATAAGACCTGGGGGACAAAAGGGTAATGGAGGGCTTCTGCACTTTTAGAGCAATGTACAGGGTAGAAACAACCGCAAACCCTTTACACTCTAAAACGACAAGGCCCGTCCCTGGGTGGGCTCGAACCAACAACATTTCAGTTAACGGCCGAACGCGCTTACCGATTGCGCCACAGAGACACCTGCAAATTGCCCTCTCTCTCCCCTCCCCCACCTCATCTCCATAGAGAGCAAATCCGCCTTTCGCAGGACCGACGAGCTGGCTCCAAGCTTCGGACAACCGGAGACGTGGAGTCGACGCAGCGCGTTCGTTCCGTGGGAAAGCCGTGCGTAGGGGAATTCCGAAGGCAGAAGGGAGCAGAGGGTCCCCGCCGCGCCTTGCTCCACACCCGCCGCAGTTGCCAGCTCCCCGGAGACGCCGGGGGTCGCGACCCTACCCGCCTGAGCCGAGTGGGGTCCAAGGAAAGCTGAACGCCCCGTGGGCTTCGTGATGGCTCCCCGTTTGCTCCGTCTTCACTCGACCATCTGGGCTTGGCCGCGGGAACCGGAAAGCAGGGGTTGGGGAGGGTTGATCAAAAGGGAAATATAAAGAGGCGGGAATGAAGCAGGGGAGGCAAGGACAAAGCAAAGATAACCTCCTGGAAGGCAGTGCAGAGACAAGGGCTGGACACAGGGGAGATGAGAAATGCATCAGAATTGGGAGGGGATAACGGAGGGAAGATGTGAAGGAAAATCAGGAGTGCCTGCCGTTAACCAACAACAAAGCAGAGCAGTAACTGGAACGATTTATGTCAAAATGAGAAGAGCAAGAGTGCAGTTGACTGCCAGCATGGTGGCGCGCTGTGGTCGTATAGTGTTTAGTACTCTGCGTTGTGGCCGCAGCAACCTCGGCTCGAGTCCGAGTTTTAGCAGTGTTTTCCCCATCTTTTGCGTTGTATCTACCAAATCAACTCTTAGTTGTCTCTGGCTTGTCCAAACGGAGTAAGGTAAGGAGAACGGAGGTCAGCTCATCAGTGCACTAGGCTATAGAGCTCTGGATGTGCTCCGGGTCTCACCATTTAAGAGAAAATATCTAAAGATCAGGTTCAAGCTCTAAATGAGTCTTATGTGTAACTTCCACGAAGGAAATGGTCTAGTCACACGGGGATTTTGTTTGGTTTTGGGTTTTGGTGCAAACGTTTCAAACATCAGTCATGTTGTTTTACACAAAATAAAACAGATTTTAAAGAGTTTACAGTATACTGCAAACCGATCATGGTCTACACTGGATTTTCTGACGTCCGACCACCAATCCTAAAAGGAAATTATTAACGTGTGTTTACAGAATAAAGTGCACAAATCATTAATGGGCAGCTATTTAACTATTGAAATGTGTGATCATCACCAGGATCGACAGAAGATTTTTATCATTCAAGCACGGCCCTCTGATACTCTCCAGGTAATGGCTGTACATCTCCTGCTACTGTAAATTACTCTGATGTCTATCCCTTCACATTAGGCTTGTCCTTTCTTCAAGTTCATGTGAATGAATATATAATTTTTCTATCTAGCTATTAACAAGCAACATTATGTTTTTGATATATATGTATGTTATTGAGTTTCTCACACCTTAATTTTGGTGTGAATGATAAGCATTACACTAATGTAAAACCATGTCACAAATGATGGACACTTGGGTAATTTCAAACTACAGCTTTGGGGAAAGGCTCATATGAATGCCATTCTACTAGTTATTTGTGGATATGAGAATAAATGTCCACTGAAGGAAAGAGAGCAATGGACAGGAAATTGGCAAGGAAAGCAAGACCAATGGCCTTCTATCCTAGAGGTTTTAGTATGTGGGAGTGAAGGGGAGCAGTGAGGCAGGTCATAGAGAAGTGGAATATTTACTGTCACTGAAGAGCACTAAAAAGGTGACTAGACACTAGAATATGGCTGCCAGTCACAGGTGTGTCTAAACACTCATGGTTCCATAACCTTACGTGCCACCAGCAACAGCTGCAGAAAATTGCTTCTTCTCACTTCTACAATTTCTCTTGAGTGCTTCTAAAGGCATACATAATTTCTATGCAGAAGCCAAGCTGCAAGAGAATCTCAGACAAATCTAGACACAGACTTTACATTTTTCGCAAAATATAATTCAAAATAGTTCATAGACCTAAAAGGAACATGTTAAACTATAAAACTTCCAGAAGATAGCATAGGAGAAAATCTATGTGACCTTGGGCTTGACACTAAGTTTCTTGGGTATGAAACCAAAAGTGCCATTGATGAAAGAAAAAATTGATAAATTGGACTTCATTAAAATGAAAATCTCTGCTCTGCAAAAGACACAGTTAAGGGAGCAAAAAGACAAGACACGGACTGGGAGAAAATATTTGCAAAACAAGTATCTGATAAAGGACTTGTATCTAAAATACACAGAGAGCTCTTAAACCTCAATGATAAGAAAAAAAATTTTAGTCCAGTTTAAAAAGTTGCAAAAGATCTAAACAGACATCCCACCAAAGAAGGTATACAGATGGCAACGAAGCATATGAAAAAATGCTTAACATCCTATGTCATTAGGGAATTGCAAATGAAAACAACAATGGGATACCACTACACACCCATTAGAATGGTTAAATCCAAAAAACGAACAATACCAAATGCTATAGCAGATTGTGGAACAACAGAAATCATCACTCATTGCTTGTGGGAATGAAAAATGATACAGCCATTTAGGGAGAGAGTTTGGCAGTTTCTTACAAAAGCGACACATAGCCTTACAATATGATCTAATAATCGTGCTCCTCCTAGGTATTTACAGAGATCTGTTGAAAACATACGTCCACACATAAACTTGCACACAAAAGTTTAAAGCAGCTTTATTAATAATTGCCCCAAACTGGAGGCAAGATGCCCTTCAATAGGTGAATGTATTGAACAAAATATGGAATAATACTAAGCAATAAAAAGAAATGGACTATAATCAAAAGAACCTTAAACACATATTACTAAGTGAAAAGCCAGTCTGAAAAGACTGCATACTGTATGATTCTAATTATATGACATTGAAGGCAAAACTATAGAGATAGTAAAAGAGAGTTAACCTTAATGCAAACCATGAACTTTAGTTAATAATAATGTATCAATATTGGTTTATTAATTGTAAGAAATGTATCACATAAAAGGCAAGATGTAAATAATAGAGGAAACTGTGTGCAAAGAAGGAGTGAATATGACAACTCTGCTATGTGCTCGATGTTTTGGTAATCCTCAAACAGTTCTAATGAGTATTAATAATGCAAAAACAAAGATCTACTGACCAGAAGATTGGAGTGGTGGAGTGTAAAACCAAAAGACAAGATAAAAATGATTTTCTCATGGGTGCGCCGCTCCACTGGGGGCTCATCCTTGTTCTTAATTTTACCAAGACCAGCAAACTAGGGCCTACCTTCCCAGGAAGGTCAGAGGTCCTGCTCTCCAACTTCCTTCATCTCCATGTGAATTCCTCCCCACAGGCGTCCACCTTCCTGGGCCCCTGACGACTCTCCCATCACAGCTACTGTCTTTCAGTGACCTACATTTCTTGATCCCCCACTCCGTAGTGCGTAGTGCGATGTAGTCCAAGGATAGGATAGGAGAAAGGGTAAGTAGTAACAAGGGTTTCAGTTTCAAGTATTCCAAACCGCAGAGATCCAGCAGACAGACACACTTGGGGCTTCAAAGCCAGACTCTCGCCAGGTGGCTTCTGCCCTGTAGCACTAGTGCATGCGCGCAATGCAATTCGTGGCTTCAGAGGGCTGCAAAAGTACTCCTGTTGAGCTCAGCTCCTTATACCAGGAAGAGCCCCGCAGCTAAAGCTATGCTTTGGTTGGGAATCGAGGTCTCCCGAGTGGGAGGCGAGAATTCTGCCATTGAAGCACCAATGCCTTGGTCTGTACTGCTAGACTAGGTGTCACCAGGCAGGGTCTCGGGAAGGACTTTGAAAAGCCAGTTCTAAAAATAAGTTTATACAGGCCTCTTTATTAGGCAGGACAACCTGCTCCCACACCAAAAAATACCCACACCCAGAGCAAAGCCTTGTGTAGGAGGCTTACGTCAGGAAACACCACCAAGTTGCAGCATTCAAATCAAAATACTGGACTTCATTTCTTCACTGAGGGTGCATTCTCTTTGCCCTCCCATTGCTTGGTGCCTCCCAAACCCTTTCCCCCCAATCTTGAGACAAAGTTCTTTC
>NW_006790288.1:64576-71520 GCF_000442215.2 Lipotes vexillifer | reverse complement strand
CTTTCCCTAAACAGGCGTTCAGGACTCAGGGACGGTCTGGGAGGCTGGAGGTTTGGGGATGTGCCTGAGTAACTCCAGATCTGAGTGACTATTAAACCTCTCTCCTCCTAAGGCTTTTTTTTTGAAGCAGTTTAATTTCCTCCTGTCCTGATTCAATTACAGTAACATAAATTATAACAAAATTTAATAGAGTGGACAGTTAAGTGAATTTAATCTATTCTCTTCAGAATAAATAAAATTAACCAGATAAGATGCCCTTCTGAGTCGCTGAAAGAGGCCAAGGATCAAATGGCCCTGCATTTAAGCTCTTGTGTTTGAGAGAGACCTACAAAAGGGTGAATAAGTGAAAATTTCACTCCAAGATTTCTTCCCTTTAGCCCCACCCTCTTTGGCCACTTGAAGAGGGCATGCCAGAGAAAAACGATTACATTCGATTCTGGGTAGATGCTAGAATGTTACTCTTCTATCTTATGTAAAGCTCTTTTGCCCTTTGCCTTGTCTGATATTCTGATACCCAAATTATTCCTTTTTTATTCTTTTGTTTACAATTAGCTTGGCACAGGCCAAGCACTAACCCACGCACAATCACTCCAGGGCCCCAGAGCCTCTCTCCTCTCTTGGCATCTCTTTTAAGTCCCTAGAAAAGCCTAAGGATCAAAATGGACAGCTTTCAAACTCTTGTGTCTTACAAGACCTACACAAGAGTATAAGTGAAATTTTCACTCCAAGGTTTATTCCCTTCACCACATCACACCATATCCTTCCCCTCTCCTTTCCAGCTCTTGACTTATTTTCAACTCTGAAGATCCACTCAAGGTCTTTTTACTACCTTACATTCAAGCAAAACTTTATTCTTGATCATTGTATTCTCTACCCTTTTCAATTGCTCTGCTGGAGTTTTGCTACTTTGCAGACTAATCATTCTGCCTATCTAGCTAAATTTATTTTCTCTTTTGTCTATCTGTGAGTGTGTGTGTGTGTGTGTGTGTGTGTGTGTGTGTGAGAGAGAGAGAGAGAGAGAGAGAGAGAGAGAAACTTTCCTTATTTGCTCCTCTCTCTCTCTTTCATTATTTAACAACCCTAGACTATAAACTCTGCTAGGCACTGTTCTACCTCTTGAGAATATTTTATTTACGTATACAACCTTAGTTTTCTGGGAAATATGAATCTTTTTCATATGAAAATATGTCTTCAGAAGACAGAGTCAAGTAAAATGTGATTTTGTTAGAACAAAATTAATGCCAAAATAAAAGTTGACACATCACATATTCAATTCTGACAGTCAGGAAAGTCTTTCCAGAGGAAAAAGTCTTCTGAACTGAGACCTGAAGGATGAGAATGAATTTGAAGAACAAAGAGGGAGCTGTGAGGGGCCATCCCCTGAAGAGAAAAGCAAGTCCCTGAGAGTGACAGAGTTCCTGACAGATCAATTACTTCACTGTTGTTGGATTTGAGAATTGGCAAGAGATATTCTGATGATGAGGAGCGGGGGAAGCAGAGTACATGTCATAGAGGTAATAAGACATTTTAGTGAAGGAATATGGGGACGCTAGGTGGCTTTAGGCAACAGGCATGTCCAGATTTAGACTGCGGAAGTGTCGCTCGGGATACAGTGTGGCAAATGGATTAGTGTAGACTAGACTGGCTGTAGAGAGGCCGGCTTTTTATCCGGTTGTATTAACGGGTGGAAGGTATTAATGTATTAATGGGTGGAAGAGTGTAGGCATAGAGTGGCAGTAAGCCAGTGGTGCACCCAATAAAGTTAAGTACAATCTGTTGATTATACTGGACATAAACTTCTGTGCCAGGAGGATGAGAGAGTATATCCAAAGAGGGTAGCAAGATCTGGTTTGGACAACAGGGTGGTTGGTGGTGAGGATAAACACACTAGGTGAGGGTAAGAAATGATTTGGGTGTTGTCTTGGTGATTGATTGAGACACTTGAGAGACAGTGCACACTACTCTTTGGGAGACACTGTGCCTGGGTCTGATCATAGAGTGTTGAGGCAGAGGGTGGTGTGTGATGCTGACAGGGAACTCATTGGTGTGTTGAGTTTTAGAATTTGTGACTCTGAGACGCATAGGAGGCATCGACTTATGATTTAGGAGTTGTGAGTGGAAAATGCAGGTTTGTAGTTTAGAAAGAGGTGTGGGAATACATGTAGATCTGGTTGATGTAGTTGGTAAACGAAAGCATGATGGCCAGAGCTGGTGTGTGTCTTGGGTGTTGGGCAGAGGGCAGATAGAGCCAAAGCTCTTCAAGGTCAAGGGGATGGTCGTTTTCCTTGTTGAGCTCAAGTTTATGACTCAACAAGGAAAAGCTAGCCTCCACCTAGCTTGGCTTCTCAGCAAGAGAAGCATGACTGCACATCTGCAGCTCCTATCTTTCAGAAAGTCATAATGGTTCCTAAGTTCCAACATGTGGGGGAGCCCCCTCCCAGGTTCCTTTCTTCAGTGTAATTTCCCCCAGGAAAAATTGGGAAAGAAATCTCTCTGTATTTCAATTTCATCAGAAGGCCAATATATTAATATTTCTTCTGCTTCTTTTTTGTTATATTCACTAGTTTGTTGAGTAGTATTCTATATATCTACTTTATCATCTTTTGATGAACAATTAGGCTGCTTCCATACCTTGGCGATTGTAAATAATGCTACTATGAACATTGGGTTGCATGTATCTTTTCAGATTAGTGTTTTTGTTTCTTTCAGATATATACCCAGGAGTAGAACTGTTCAGTCTAAAATTCTAATCCAGGGAAGAAATAAGAAACAGAAGCAGAATTAGACTGGAATTAGAAAAGAGCCAGGATCAAAATAGAGATAATAAAGAAACACATTGGTTAACGGAGTTAGTTCTTTGTAACTGTTTTTTTGTACAAGAATAATGAGTCAGTCTTGTAACCACTATAACAATAATATGTGTCTACTTTTTAAGGTGTTCAAAGTATTTGGATGGATATGTGACATACCATAATCATTAAAAGAGTAATTAATATTAAGTTTGCAATCAATGTTTGATTATATGGGAGAATCTATTCTCCTAAATTGGACTCGGTGTTGTGCTTAGTTTTAGCATTTGTGACTCTGAGATGCATATGAGGCATAGGCTTTGGTGCTTTGCTTACATAAGGAGCGGACTTATTTTTAGAAAAGTATCAGTGGGTGAAATTATCAGAGTTGTGATGTGAGCTGACAAAAGTGATATTTTGATATTTTCATTTGAACTGATATTTTGATATTTTCATTGGACTGTCCCCACTTCATGCTGTTGCCTGATTGCGAGTCTCTTTCTCAAGCCTTTGCTTCGGGTGCCTGTCAGTCTGTGAGCTCTGTCTTCCAAAGACAAAGGGGTAAGCCTATTTTGGAACTTTTTTGTTTCACCGCCCCCGATTCTTCGGTCGCTCTGGAGATGCTTTCTGGAGAGCTGTCAGAGACGTGGACAGGGAGAAGCACTGGTGGTTCAGTGGTAGAAAATTCGCTTCCCACGCGGGAGAGCCAGCCTCGATTCCCAGCCAATGCACAGTGCTTTTCTCTTTTTTTCCCTCCCCGACTTTTCATGCTTCCTCCTTGTTTGCGTGGTGCACAGTCAACTCCAAAAATTCCGTGGTTCTGGCCACCAGGAGTAGGAAAATGAGAACTAAAATCCTCAAGGCAGTTCTGAGCAGAAGACTCTAAGGAGTCGAGCTAAACTGGGGCTTTGCAGAGCCCTGTGGCCCTCAGATGTTTGGGCATACAGAGTAGCCTTTGGCTCGCAGTACAGCAGCCACCTTACTTTCAGTTTTTCTCCTGGAAGATCCTAGGAACCCAAAGAGCCATCAGGTCACTGATTTACTCTCTGGACCTTGGGCTGATGGCTGGGCCACGTCTCACCGGAGAGCGAGAATCAGGAGAGGAAGGTCCCAGAAGAAAAGCATCTGTGGGGCCCAGCAGACACCTCAGTGTCCAGGGAGGCGCTAGCAGCCCAAGGAAGAGGAAGGCGTGTGGGGAGGAATCCGCGTGGACAGGAGGGGGGATTCGAAAAGGAGGCCTTGCACAAGAGGTGGGGAGAGGCCTCTTGAGTCTGTGCACCGGACACTGTGCTAAATTTAACATCGTCAGCCACCTCAGTCTCTGCGTGTCCCAGGGGCCCGTCGGTGTTGCAGGAAGGACCCCGTGTACCTGACAATGTGTGTCAACAGGTGTTAGCCTGAAAATTTATATATATATATAATTTTTTCAAGGGAAAATGAGCTACAGAATCTGGGATATATTTATCCAGTTTTATTTTATAGCTCTTGGAGGTTCCTTCTAAAGGATTCCAACTTGAGGGTACTAGGGGTGTGGCTGCCTTAAGAGAGACTAGGAGTGATTAATTTTCCCCCAAATCTGTGGAGGATTCCCCTACCTAACAGTAGTTTAAAATCAAAGATCAGTGACATTTTGGGACTTACCCCCCTTTCTGTTTTAAAGAAAAACATGATTTATTCATTTTCAAGAGTTTCCATATTCTGAGATTGTCTTTCCACACTTTTAGTATAAAACGATGGCAATTCCTCAATTCCTCCCACACTTTAACAGGTAATAACCTTCCGCCTCACCCCCACTCCTATTTTCTTCTTCTTCTCCTCTTTCTTCTTATTCACCAATCTGAATGTTATCTCATGTGGGTTTTTCCCTTTTAATGTCCCTTATTGGTAATGAATTTGAGCACCAATACCTGTTTGTTAGCTACTTGGATTTTCTCATATAAGGGGTTCCCCCCACCAAGACCTTGTTGATTTCCCTATAGGTCTGTCTGTCTGTTTCTTCTTGTTTTGTAAGAATTCATTAAATATCTTCAGTACCAGTTGATTATGCTGACTGCAGATACATTCGCCCAAGTTGTGACCTGTCTTTTTACTCTTTATTCTGTGTTTTGATGAACAGAGATGCTTGATGTATTCAAATTGATCAGTCTCTTCATTAAGAATCAGTCTTTTTGTCTTATTTTTAAAATCCTTGCTTACCTTTGAGATCATGGAAATACCTTGCTACATAATACGAATTAAAATCATTTTTAGTTTCATTTCATTTTAGGTACTTAATCCACACTGAAATGATTTTGGTTACAGTAGAGGTAGGTGTCATGTTTCATTCCCCCGTCCCCTCCCCAGTGCATGTGATTGAACTGCATGCTACAATTGTTGAATATTTATTACGTTTTTAATACCTCTTTTTCTTAAACCCTTAATTTAGCTCAGTTCCTCTGATTTTAAAATTTTATATATGCCAGATAAACTCAGTTCTCTTAATAATTCTAGTAATTTATCTTTCATATATGTAAATAATTATAGTATTCAGTGTTCATCTTTACTTTTGTTTTCAAGTGTATACATGTCGATCCCAAACTCCCAATCTATCCCTCCCCACTCCCCTTCCCCTCCCCCGTAACCATAAGTTCATTCTCTAAGTCTATGAGTCTATTTCTGTTTTGTAAATAAGTTCATTTGTATCTTTTTTTTTTAAGATTCTGCATATAAGCGATATCATATGATATTTGTCTTCCTGTATGACTTACTTCATTTAGTATGATGATCTCCAGGTCCATCCATGTTGCTGCAAATGGCATTATTTCATTCTTTTTAATAGCTGAGTAATATTCCGTTGTACATATGTACCACATCTTTATCCATTCATCTGTTAATGGACACAGGTTGCTTCCATATTTTGGCAATTGTAAACAATGCTTCAATGAACACTGGGGTGCATGTATCCTTTTGAACCATGTTTTTCTCCAGATATATGCCCAGGATGGGATTGCTAGATCATATGGTAGCTCTAATTTTAGTTTTTTAAGGAACCTCCATAGTGTTCTCCATAGTGGCTGTATCAATTTACATTCCCACCAACAGTGCAAGAGGGTTCCCTTTTCTCCACACCCTCTCCAGCATTGATTGTTTGTAGATTTTTTGGTAATGGTCATTCTGCCTGGTGTGAGGTGATATCTCATTGTAGTTTTGATTTGCATTTCTCTAATAATTAGCAAAGTTGAGCATCTTTTTATGTGCCTCTTGGCCATCTGTATGTCTTCTTTGGAGTAATGTCTATTTAGGTCTTCTGCCCATATTTTGATTGGATTATTTGTTTTTTGGTCATCTTCACATCTTATACTGTTTCTTTTTTTTTTTTCCTTGCCTTTCCTCACTGGCTAATATCTCCATCGCAGTGGTGAAAAGATGTGGTCAGAGTGAGGCCTATTTGTCTGATTCCTGATGGTTCCTGATTGGTAAGGGTTGGGGGAGGGGGGAAAGCCAGTATTTTATCATCAGCTATAATGTTTGCTGAAGGTTTTTTGTGTGTTTCTTTTGTTTTTGTTTTTGAAACTACCCATTAGCAGATTAAGTCTGTTCTCTTCTATACTATTATGCTTAAGTTTTAAAAAATGGTAAATCGATGGTGAATTTTTTCAAACACCTGTTCTGTATTTTAGTGATTATTATTTTTCTCCCTTACATTGTTAATGTGGTAAATAAGATTAATTTATTTTCTAACAAGAATCAACTGTTTTCCAGGATAAGACCAATTTTGTCACAATATATATATTTTAATACATTGCTTGATTATTTTTTTAAATTACAGCTATATTCAGCAATAAGACAGACCTATAATTTCTGTTTTTTACATTGCCATTTTTTGGTTCCAATATAAGCTCATAAAATAAGTTGGAGCAAATATGCCATCTTTTAATAGTTTTGGAATTTATTTGCTCGGGAATCATTTCTTCCAATGAACTTTTTTGTCTGGAGCTCTCTTTGCAGGAAGATTTTTAAATTCTGATTTTAAAAAATTTAATGCTTGTAGGACTAGCTCATTTTCCCCCACAATCATTATTGGAATATGTTCAGTTCCTCTCAAATTTTTAATTTGTTGGCATATATGTGTTTATGAGATTCATTTATTGTTCCCATATGTCTACAGGTTCAGCA
>NW_006790288.1:55317-64566 GCF_000442215.2 Lipotes vexillifer | reverse complement strand
TCAGCAGCAATGACTTCCTTCTTCTCTCTTAACAGTTTTATCAGTTTTAGTAATCTTTTCAAAGAGCCAACCATTTATACTTTTTCTTCTGTATATTTATTTCTAATTTGAAAATTCCTGGTTTTATATATAATTTCTGCCCCTATCTGCTTTTGTTGTTGTCATTATTCTTTTTGTAACTTTATGAGATGGAGATTTAGCTCTTCAGAAATCAGCCTTAAATTTCATAATTTACATTTAAATCTGTGTATTGTCCTCTAAAGACTGGCTTAGCTGCACCTTCTGCATATACGTAGTATTTTCAGTTTTGTTTGATACAGAATATTTTCTAATTTTCACATCTGCTTTGATACAAGGATTGGTAGAAGTGTTTCTAAAATTCCAAATACATGAGATTTTGTTCTTATATTTTATAACTGAATTCTAGATACTAGTTGATTCTCTTGAAATGTTATTTGTAGACACCTCTACAGCCCTAGAATGAATATATTTTCCTCTGAATATGTTCTCCTCTAATGGGCTCTTGAGGTTCGTTACCAGCTGGGAAACAACACACCAAGTTGCTGTCTTATGGTTTCTCAGACTACCCAGGCTGTGGGTACTCAAGGCTAAATCTGCTAGATGTCAAGTCTGTGGCCACGATTTCTCATGAACTTTTAAATCTTTCTTATTCTTTATACTGTTTGTGGCACCAAGGCTGCCTTGTCCAAAGAGCTCTGGGATTTGAAAGGACAGGACTAGATCGGATGACCCTTACCCCTGAGGGCATAAGACTTTGGGGTCCCAGCTTAATGTAGTGAGGACCTCCTATATGACTTCTCAAGTTAGTCTGGGACTAAAACTTGACTTCCATGTTTCCTGTACTCAAGGCCCCCTGGAACAGAATATGAAATAAGCTATCTTGGCACTCCAACCTCAGAATGTAAGCAGCTTTGATGCCTCTCCTTTTATTTTTTGCACTGGCACCTGCAAATGTTAGTGACAAGCTTGGCATCTACCATGGGTCTATCTTTTTTAAAGCTACTGATCAAGCTTTTTTTAAAAAAACTCTCAGTTGAAACTGAAATAGATTGTATTCTCTTACTTTGAAAACTATACGTTTATAATCACTTGAATGTATAGGATTTTAGAATTCCTATACTTTTTGGAGTGACACACCAGAAAAAGGAAGCATGGTGAGAACATCCATCACCACTTGCCTACTGGCCTGCTGGAACCAGATTGTGTTCTGCACCTCCAACACATCCATGCTACATCCACTAGCTCTCCCTAAAAGTGGTCTCTTGATGTCACATTGCCCACAAGCCCTAGGTTTGAGTACTAACAAACAAAAGTACATTTTGCCCTCAGTTTGACAATGTGAGGAAGAAAGATCCACAGTCTCTATACATGAGCTAAAAGACACTTGGGCAAGGGACTCTGGGATTCGTTACACATTTGACAGCCCTATGGGGGAAGGAGGACATGGGCACCATGTGGGAATGTCCTCTTGGGTCCACATGATCCTTGCCTAATGGAAGAAGCCACAGCCAGAAGAGTGCAAGAGTGAGGCCCATGGCAGATCTCTTCTTTTTTGGCTCCAAGCACAAATTGGGTAGACAAGCATATGAACAACGAAAGCACTAACTTTCCCCAAGATACAGTGATATACTTGTGTTGTTGTTGCCAACCATTTTATTAGGATGTTGTTACCTAAGAACTGAAGAAAGGAGACAAAACAGAAGAGAGTGAGAAAAAATTCTCCATTTTAGCTAATCCAGGGTATTGTGCCAATTACCTAGAGTCCTTGAACTGAGACGGTAACAAGCGAAGGCAATTGGCCCCAAGTGTTTGATTGTTGTAAAATTTTTGTTAAAGGTATTTAACACTGACAGGTTGGCTACAGGGTGGAAAAAAGGACAGTGTCTATCTTACAGAATTGCCAAGGATTTATAAGTAAGAACTTTCTACAGCATTATTTTTTATATGAATTTATTTATTTTATTTATTTATTTTTGGCTGCGTTGGGTCTTCGTTGCTGAGCGCGGGCTCTAGGTGCGCGGGCTTCAGCAGTTGTGGCTCACAGGCGTTAGAGCGCAGGCTCAGTAGTTGTGGCATATGGGCTTAGTTGCTCCGCGGCATGTGGGATCTTCACGGACCAGGGCTCGAACCCTTGTCCCCTGAATTGGCAAGAGGATTCTTAACCACTGCGCCACAGGGAAGCCCTACAGCATTACTTTTGATACTAAAATATCAGAAGCAATTTATTATTCAAAAATTATGTGGTGTTTAAATGTGCATTAATATATTCAGACAATTAAAATGCAATTGTTAAAAAGGGAGTTAGACAATCCTGATGAGTCAGATGATGTTACTGGTAAAATGATGAGATCAAAAATTTTGAGCATTTGTGGCACTCTTACATACATTTCCTTATTTGAAGCTCAGAACAACCCAGGAAAATGTATAATCCATGGTAGAGGATGAGAGGTTCCGAGGCACAAAAGGAAGATAAGCACTCAAGGAACACCAAGGTAGAAAACGACAGGGGAAGGAAGAGAAGAGGAGGAAGAGGCGGAGGTCGAAACAGCTGGATAACCCTGGTCGAGAGAGGGCGCTCTTGCTCCACAAGCCTCTCTGCGACCACAGGTATCAGGACTGCCAGCTTCTTGGAAGAATCACCCTCCTTCACTCTTGTCTGAGACAAGACACTGAAGAACGCCTCGTCCTAAATGATTTCTCCTCTCAAGAACAGGCCGACAGAAGCGTCGCTCCGAAGTGGTCCATCGAGCAGTGGTCTGCTGGATCATTTCTCGGGTGTCTCTTCTGGGTAAGAGTGGACCCCGCAGGATTTCCTGCTGTTCCCTGAGAGGCAGCGGGAGAGACGCCAACTTGGCCGGTTCCGTGGGCCGCGTGCAACCCAGGTCCCTCAAGCAGGAGGGACGATTCCAGGCTCCTGAGCCGGGCCCCTCAATGGGCTGAGCCAAAAGAACCAGCATAGGAACGGGCTGCCTCCTGTCGCTGCAGGTTCTCTCTCCTCCCGTTGTTAGTAAACGTTGATTCAGCTCTCTTCATAAGCACTGGAGTAGGGACTGGGTCATTACGCGTGGGTTAGGGGGTGATAGGGTACAGCTTACTATCCCCAAGAACGCAGCTGGGGTGGAACGGGAGGAAGGAGAAGGGAAAGCCAGGTGAGAGACCAAAAGAGTTGGCTAACCCGGGGCAGGGATACAGCGCTCTGGCCCCCGGAGCCTCCTTGCGAAGGCAGGCCTCTGGCCTCCATGTCCCTGGAAGGGGTGCCGATCTGGCCCCAAAGGGACTGTGGAGCTCGAGGCCTTTGGGTGACTTCTCCCACGCTTCCCCACCACCCCCGCCATGTGGCCTTTCTCTTGCAGATCCCTGCCGGCAAGCCTGCAGACAGGAGGCCTGAAGCAAGTAGCAGGGCCCATCCATACACTTTGGTCCCGGAATAGGAAAGCCAGGAAGATGTGGGTTGGAGCCCTGGGTGTGGGGCGCCTCTCGCCCTGGGCCTGAGCCAGCAGAGTGCAGTGAGGCACAACGGAAGAGAACTCCCCTGCCATACACAGAGAGATAGCGGAGAGCGCAAATACATACCCCTAGTAGCACAAATTCCGAGGTCAAGTTTACCACATTTGGGGAAATCTCTAAAGTCAGCACTACCTGAGTGCAGTGGACAAGCGTCGCGCTGGGAAAGCCACCATCGTGATCATGGCATCTTTCCTGCCGGGTAACTAGGGGCACATACCCCGCAGGCACAGTGCAGCCTCCCACCGCTCCAAGGTTCACTCAGGGTCGCCACCCTCCCTTCCACCCGCCCCACGCTGTTTTTCTAAACCGCTTTCCTCAAAGGAATTCAAGCGAAGACCTCCCCTCCCACATCTCCTCCCCAATCTCCCCCCAACACACACACACACACACACACACACACACACACACACACAGAGAACTCACTGCACAGCTCACAACACCGACCACCTTTCAGCAGCGGCTCCAAACAGACCAACCCGCTGTCTCAACTGACAGTTCTCTGCCCTTGCTTAACTGAGGAGTGCGTGGAGACGGCAAAGGCCTGGGAGGCCGGAAGGGGGCGCTGATGCTGTGCCAGTCATTGATCTGCACGTGTCGCCGCTCCAAACACCCCGAGTCTGGGTCTCTGTCTCGGAGAGACGCCTCGGGAGGATCCACCTGCACAGCGACTGACCACCCGACGCTGTTTCCTTTTCCTGGGAAGGCTAAGCCAAGGTCGTCCTGAATCACAAAGGAAGATATCTTAATGACCAAAAGTTTTAAGAAAATATTCTTGACATTTTTATTCATTAGGGAAATGCACATTAATACTATACGGAGATATCATTACACACCCTCCAGCATGGCTATATTTAAAAGAATTACTACACCAAGTGCTGATAAGAATGCAGAGAAATTCCAACCATAGTTACTGGTTTGAAACCATTCTGGAGTATTATTTGTCAGTTTCTAATAAAATTAATCTTGTACCTTCTCCACGACCCAGCAGTTTCAGTACTTCCATGAATGCACAAGTATACAAAAAGATTGGTGTAGAATATTCATCAAAGCACCAAGAATATTCATCAAAAACAATAACACCAAAATTACTCCAATAATACCAAAATTAAGAAGTGATATACACAATAATACGGTTATGTTTAATGAACATAATGTTGTATTTAAAAAGCCAGATACAAAAAAAAATACATTCATTCATTTGAATTTCAATAGCAGGCAATAGTCATTTCGGCAATAGACCTCAAAATAGTAATCAACTAAGAGAGAGAAGGTAGGAATTGCCTGGAAAGAGGCTCAGCGGACATTTCTGGGATGATGGCAATATTCTATAACTTGATCTGGGTAATAGTTACATTTGCTAAAATTCAAAAAACTGTGCTTTAAAGATTTGTGCTTTTAACTCTATGTGAATTGTAGCTCAATGATTTACTGTTCCCATAAAAATTAGTGGATGATGGATGGAGACAAGCTGTTGTAGATGATGACAACTAGCTTGCATTTTATTGTAAACTCATTAAAACCTCGTTTTCGTTTAGAAAAAAACCCAACACTGATACTTGAATGATCTTTACCAGAAAAACGGTAATGACGGCACTGTTTAATTAGCGGAACGTACAGACAAGGCTCCTTGAGAGGCTGTATTTCACCCTTAGAGACATTTTCTGTTCAGAGGTGAGACAACGCCACCCGCAGTTTTGTGCACCGTGGGATTTACTCCTCTTCTGACCGCATCGCGCTGTGTGGCCGGCGGTATACTCTGCTCTCTGACCGCTTCTTAAGGGGCGTAGCTGGTGCTGGCATTAAAAGCAAACCGAGCAGAAACTAACACACCATTGTAAATCAATTATACTCCAATAAAGATGTTTAAAAAAAAAAAAAAGCAAACCGAGAGACCAGTCACAGACACCATCCTACTCTAGCTCGGATTTGAGCCGAGATTACTGCGGCCACATAGTATTAACCACCATACGGTCATGATGCGCCACAGGCAGGCTGGCAGTCACTGCACTTCCCGTAATTTTTTGAAGGTAAATATATCCACACTGCTTTTGTTGTTTTATTCTTGGACACTTACAGATGTTCGTGCTTTTCTCTCTTTCATGCTCTTCTCCGATTCTCCCTCCCCATTCTGCTACTTAATAAAAGCAATTTTTATTTCTCAGGATCTGGCCCGGGCCTCCTCACAGGCTTCCTGGGAGGTCTCGCTGTCTCATCCATGCCTCTGCTTGCTTTCGCTCCTTTTCACGTTTCCTCTTTTGACCTGATGTTTTTCCCGACGCAGCCATACCCAGCACACTTAATAAACTTGCGGGGCAGATGGTCGGGTGAAGGCGGAGCAAACGGGGAGCCGTCACGGAGACCACCCGGCATTCAGCTTCCCTTGGGCCCCACACGGCTCAGGCCTGGGGGCTCGTGGCCCCGGGCGTCTCCGAGGCGCTGGCATCTGCGGCGGGTGTGGAGCAAGGCGCGGCGGGGACGCTCGGCTGCCCTTCTGCCTTCGGAATCGCCCGACGCACGGCTTTCCCACGGGTTTCTCCGGTTTTCCCGGGCTCTTTTGAGCAGGTACGACTGCACTGCTAAAGGCGGGTGCCTCGGCATAGAGTGGAAGGCTTGCTTGCTCTCGCTGGGGATGAGGTGAGGGAGGAGAGAGAGAAAACGACTTAAAGGTATCTCTGTGGTGCAACCGGTTAGCGCGTTAAGCTGCTAACTGAAAGGTTCTTGGTTCTAAGCCTACTCCGGGACGCATCTTTCCGGCATCTATGATTCAGGGTCTTCTGTTTTCTATACACCTTCTCCCTCAAAGGCCGAGACAGGCTCCTCCACTATTATGTTCCTGTATCCTGTATTTTGTGCACAACAGGAGGATCTAACTAAGCCCAGATCATCATCCATCCTCCAAGAGGAGCTCAGGAGGAAAACACGTCACTGGGAATTGAGAAATCCTCAAGAGTAGACTCATCACTACCCTGTGAATTCCTGTAATCAATGAAGTTTCTTCCATTGTCTGTATAGTATTTATTTACCCCTTTGCATATACTTTGAAATTAATTTGGTTCTGTGCTTTTATTATTACGTGTAATGCTGCAGTCATCATTCTTGTACACATGTCCATAGGGTAGAAAGCCAGAAGAGCAATTGCTCTATCATAGATTATACATAGTTTTGTATATGATTCCATTTTCTTGCCTTTGTTGACTTACTAGCTATAACTCTTGTAATTTCAGCAATTGCTTTAGGCTTTGGAGCATACATCTGTAACTTACCACAGTCTGCCTTCAAGTGAAGCCATACCAGTTCACATTTCTCCCCTGCCTGCCTTTACAATTTTGCTGCCATGCATTTTACTTTGCATATGTTATAAACCCAAGGTTTATAACCATCCAAATAATAACAATCCAAGGTTATTACTTTTCTTTAAAATGTCCCATGTTTTCACCTGCCCTGGGACTGGCTGGACCCTGGCCCCACCCACTAGCAGGCCAACACAAGTATCGGGACACCTGGAATCCCCACAGTCAGCTGTGTCGGGAACCAGCCCCACCCACCAGCAGTCTGACACCAGCTCTGGGACTCCTGGGCCTTGCAGCCAAGCCCCAGGACCCCGCTCTGCCCACCAGTGGGCCAGCACTAGCAGTAGCCCTAGCACCTGGCTTCACCCACCAGTGAGCCAGCACTAGCCCCCCGCCCCTCCCCCACGGGGGTTCCACAGCCAGTTGCCTCTTGACCCAGCAGTGCCAAGTAGCGGCTGCAGATTCCAAACAAGGCAGGGCCCGACAACCAAAGAGATGGGGACCAACTAATCCTACCAGACCATGCACTGAAGTCAGCCAGGCACAACAGAAGGACCCATGCAGCCCACATACAGGGCACCCCTAGAGCATATAGATCTGGTGATGAGAGGGTAGTGTGCTGCTGGTACCCACAGGAAGTCGCCTACAAATGGCCACTTCTCCAAGGCCAGGAAATGTAACCAACCTACCAGACATATAGAAATAAAAAAAGTACATTAGGCAAAATGAGGTGACAGAGGAATATGTTCCAAATGAAGAAACAAGATAAAACCCCAGAATAACTAAGTAAAGTGGAGATACGCTGTCTACCCCAGTAAAAGTTAGATTTTAGAGATGCAGAGAGCAGAAAAAAGGCAATTCCCAGAGCCCAGGTCTGAATGCAGCTCATCACCCTTCACGACTCCCCGCCTGGGCGACGCTTTGGGCTCTGAGGCCAGGCCACAAGGTAACAGGCTGGGTTCCATCCTACTCTAGCTTTAGTGCTGTGTGCAGCAGAGCCAAAGTCATGATCTCTTTCTGAACCTCACTTTCCTTATGAGTCAGGGGCAGGCTTGGTTCTCAGTGGGTGATGATGAGTGGATCTGTCTACTTTCTGATCTCTGATGTGGCTCTGGGGGCTCTCCTGATAAAGGCATGTTGTCGGCTCCTTTTCCTCCCCGACCCGCTCAATTCGTGGAGCCTGAAATTCTTCATCTTCGTGTCTGGCTCGAGCCCCTGATGCAGAGTTGAATTCGTCCTCTTTTCTTCTGTCATGCAAATCAAATTGTTTCGCAAGTGTGCTGGGGTGAGGGAAAGCCAAGGTTGCTTCACAGGGATGCATTTCTTGGTTTTCAGAGACATAATACATATCAGCGTGTAGAGGAGATTTAGGCACCAGATGAGAAAGTGAGGGGATTTCCAGATTTAAAGATAACCTGAAGTGGGCCTCCTCCTGTGCCCTCCTTGGAATGTCTGTGGTCTGGTCTCCAAAGTGACTCAGAGCAGAGAAAGGAGGGCTGGCTCCTAGTGCTGAGTAGGCTTCAGGTGGTAACGGAACTCCTCCTGGGTTTGGACAGAGAAAAACGCAGCTACAAAGTGTGCCACAACCCATCCCACTAGCCCCCTTTCTGGTTTTTAAACGAGAATGTAAGTTTCAGGGGAAAAAAAGAAAACAAGGAGAAGGAACGCTTATTTTTTTCCGTCGAGTTTTGAACGGGGAACCTTTCGCGTGTTAGGCGAACGTGATAACCGCTACACTATGGAAACCGCACGAAAATAGATTGTTTAAAAAAAAACACCCAAGAGCTTCTCTGGTGGCGCAGTGGTTGAGAGTCCGCCTGCCGATGCAGGAAAAGCGGGTTCGTGCCCCGGTCGGGGAAAATACCCACATGTCGCAGAGCGGCTGGGCCCGTGAGCCATGGCCACTGAGCCTGCGCGTCCGGAGCCTGTGCTCCGCATCCGGAGAGGCCACAATAGTGCGAGGCCCGCGTACCGCAAAACAAAACAAAAAAAAACATCCAAGAAATGTATTATGTCTTGCCACGACTGGCCCACCAAAAAATTTTAAAGAAAAACGATCCTGGGAGCACCTGCGATCTCTCAGGCAAGTACACTGCAGTTCTCAAGAGGTGTTAGCTTAGGATTCCTCACCTCCCGCGAAGCAAGGTCCCTGGGGCTCCCACAGTCTAGATTCAGGCTCCCACATCCAACGCAGGGTCTCCAGTTCCTCAGCCTAGCGCCGGAGTCCAGGGATCCCCCCGCAGACTCCCCAGCTCCCTGAAGCCTCAGGAGCAGGGGGTTAGGTGCGTCTAGGCCTCAGGCGACCCCGCCTCACAGCAGCGTGGACACCGCCCCTCCAGGGCTGTAGACACGCGCCTTGGTGGCCGTTTTCACGGAGCCGCCGGTCAGTGAGCTCGGCTCTTGGAAATGAAAGGTGCTTCGAATCCACCCA
>NW_006790288.1:48838-54689 GCF_000442215.2 Lipotes vexillifer | reverse complement strand
GAGCGGCTGGGCCCGTGAGCCATGGCCACTGAGCCTGCGCGTCCGGAGCCTGTGCTCCGCATCCGGAGAGGCCACAATAGTGCGAGGCCCGCGTACCGCAAAACAAAACAAAAAAAAACATCCAAGAAATGTATTATGTCTTGCCACGACTGGCCCACCAAAAAATTTTAAAGAAAAACGATCCTGGGAGCACCTGCGATCTCTCAGGCAAGTACACTGCAGTTCTCAAGAGGTGTTAGCTTAGGATTCCTCACCTCCCGCGAAGCAAGGTCCCTGGGGCTCCCACAGTCTAGATTCAGGCTCCCACATCCAACGCAGGGTCTCCAGTTCCTCAGCCTAGCGCCGGAGTCCAGGGATCCCCCCGCAGACTCCCCAGCTCCCTGAAGCCTCAGGAGCAGGGGGTTAGGTGCGTCTAGGCCTCAGGCGACCCCGCCTCACAGCTGACTGCTGTGGCTAAAACTTCCAAAACTAAGTTGAATAAGAGTGGTGAGAGTGGACAGACTTGTCTTGTTCTCTTTGATTTAGTAACCTAGTGTTTAGCCTCCATGTGTCTTGTCTGTGGTTGTTATGGTTTTTTCCCTGTAATTTATCTCTAATCCCACAGTGTTGTGGCTGGAAAAGATGCTGGATATGATTTCAATTTTCTTAAATTTACCGAGGCTTGATTTGTGACCCAAGGTATGATCTGTCCTGGAGGAATGTTCCATGTGCACTTCGCCTGACCCTCAAGCTCCTTCTTCACAAGTGCTTTCGCAGCAGCGCTTCTCCAGCGTCGTCCCCAGCAAAGGGGCTTCCTCAGGTTCCTGGCGCTGTGGCTTACTCTAGTCGTCTAGTTGAAGTCCAGTACTTTAATCACACTTTCACATTTAGCAGGAACCGTAGCAAAGGCTGACATCTCAGGTCATTTGGCTGTTGGAAAAACAGCGAACATCAACGCAGGGGAGAGCCGAATAAAACACCACCTGAAGCTTATCTACAGCCTAAAGAGAACAGATTCCAGGTTTCTGAAGTGGCAAGAGGGGCCTCCTCACGAAGACAAATCTTCCTCCTGTCCTTGGAGGACAGGTCCCGCAGAAGCTGGTTTTGAAGGAGATGCCAAAGGAAAGGAGCAACAGTGGCCTAACCAGTGATCTTGAGTTGAGATATCTGTAAGTTACTCTCAAATGGTGCAGCAAATCATGTATATGGAGAGAGAGTGAGAAAGCAAGCGTGGGAAAATGTTAACTGTGAGATTAGGTACAGAATAGACAATGTTAGTACTTCAAAATTTTTTTATATTTAAAAGTTTTTATGTTTTTGTTTTCTTAACGAGTTTTTCGAAGTTAAGCCCCAGGTTCTCTTTGGATGAAAACTCCATATGTGAGACACTAGGTTTCTGAAATAAAGGAAGAAAAGAGTGGAGGGCACAAGCCCTGGTGGTTCATCACATTTCCCCTCCCCCACATGGAGGGTGCCTGGCAATAGGAACCCTGAGGAGGGTCTTGCATCGCCCTTCTGGCAAACTACCTCTGTCTGGGAAGAGGAAGATTTAGCGCGATTTAGAGCTTTCCTGACCTAGAATCGAATCCGGGCCGCAGCAGTAAAACGCCAAATTGTAGCTACCAGGCAACCAGACATAACAAACCTCCATAATCTGGCTTCTCAAGTTGAAAACTGTAAGAGTAAGGTTAGAGTTTTGAGAATGGCAGAGCAGAAAATGAGGCGATTCCCAGCGGCCTGCGGCTGAATGCAGCTGTGCAGGGCTCCCAGCCCTTGCCCTGCTGCTCATCACCTTTCACCTCTCCTGTGCTGGGCGGCGCTTTGGGCTCTGAGACCAGGCCACAAGGTAAGTGGCTGGGTTCCATCCTGGTCTAGCTTTAGCGCTGTGTGCGGCAGAGCCAAGGTCATGCTCTCTTTCTGAACCTCAGTTTCCTTATGTGTCAGGTGCTGACTTGGCTCTCAGCAGCTGATGAGCGATTCCATCTACTTCCTGATCTCTGAGCTCACTACAGGGGCTCTCCTGATAATGGCACATGTAAGGACTCCTTTACGTGCCCCTACCAGCTGCAATTCTGGAGCCTGAAATTCACCTACGTGTCTTTGGGTCGAGCACCCGGTGCGGAGTTGGGTCGGTCTCTTTTGTTCTGTCACGCAAATCAACGTGTTCCGCAAGTGTGCTGAGGTGGAGTAAGCAAGTGAGCTTCACAGGGATAAACTTCTTGTTTCCAGAGACAAAATACGTGTCAGCGTGTAGAGGAGATTTAGGCGCAACATGAGAAGGTGAGGGGATTTCCAAATGTAAAGATAACCTTAACTTGGCTTTGTCCTGTGCCCTTCTTGGTCTGTCTGTGGCCTTGTCTTCAAAGTGACACAGAGCAGACAAAGGAGGGGTGGTTGCTAGTGCTGAGAAGGCTTTCAGGCAATAAGGGAACTCCTCCTGTATTTCGGGGGGATAAAAATACAGCTGCACGCGCTACCTCAATCCACCCCACTCGCCCTGTTTTTTGGTGTTTAAACGTGAATGTTAAGTTTCAGAAAAGAATCCACGTGTTTCCGCCTGGTTTCGAACCAGGGACCTTTCGCGTGTTAGGCGAATGTGATAACCACTACACTACGGAAACAGCTCTGTCTCAAACCTTTAATGACACATCCAAGAACTGTGTCTCTTGCCACAACCGGCCACAAATATTTTCGAAAGCAAAGGACCCTGGGAGCACAGGCGAGCCCTCAGGTAAGGAGACTGCAGCTCCCGAGAGGCCCTAGTCTAGGGTTCCTCGCCTCCCACGAAGCGAGGTCCCTGGGGCCCCCACAGCTTCACTTCCCAATCCCACATCCAATACACAGTTATGCACCGAGTGCAGGGGTCGCCCCCGCGGACTCTCCAGCTCCCGGAAGCCTCAGGAGCCGGGGGTTAGGTGAGCCTGAGCCCCAGGTGACCTCGCATCCCAGCAGCGTGGACACCACCCCTCCAAGGCTGCGGACCCGCGCCTCGGTGGCCCTTTTCACGGCGCAGGCGGTCAGTGCTCTGGGCTCTGGGAAATGATCGATGCTTCGAATCCACCCGGGAACCATAGGACCCGCCCTCCCCTCCCTCCCCTCCCTCCCCTCCCTCACCTCCCCTCTGCTCCTTCCTCGAAAGCCCGTTCGTAACAGCCCTTCTCTGGCGTCTCCCGGCAAAGGGGCTTCCTCAGGTTCCTGCCGCCGTGGCTTATTCTAGTCGTGTAGTTGAAGTCCAGTACTTTAATCACACTTTCACGCTTAGCAGGAACCGTAGCAAAGGCTGACGTCTCAGGTCATTTGGCTGTTGGAAAAATATCGAGCGTCAACGCAGGCCGAGCCGCGCTTCCCGGCCTGTATTGACTTCGTTTGAAGACCAGGCCCAGCAGAAAGCCGCGGAGGACGCAGGCGCGGTCCACGCCGATCTCACGGCTGTTCATTCCTCCCTCATCGTACTTGACATTCTTCTTGAGGAACAGTTTTGTTTTACCTTTTACAATGTCTGAAACGTCTTTTATTTGCCTTTTATAATTTTCCAGTTCAACAGGCCATGGAGAGCGAATTTTAACCTAGGAAGACAAAGAGGTAAAGGCGGTTTTCCCAGAAAGCCGGTGTCTGGGGGGGGGGTTTCGTGTTCAACTCACAGCACACGGCCAGCAGGCTGACAACTTTGTTTTTGCTGAAAGACTTTAATGCAACGTTGTCTGTCTGTGTGTCTGTGTCTCCCTGTCTGGTTTCCTTTAAAAGTAAAGCTTTACAATCTTGGGGAAGCATGTGCCATTTTCTCCAGTGGTTGTTTTCCTTCTTTCTTATTGTGGCGGTCATCGCGTTTCCTTCACACGTGAGGTTCAAGTGCTGCGACCCCGAGGAAGGCGCGGGCAGCGTGCGCACTGACCCCTAAGCCGCGGGGCTCTGCCTTGTTCCGCGTCGACGCCAAGTGCCGTCGAGGGTGCGACCGGACTGCAGCATCCTCGCCAGCGCTGGAGGGCTGAGTCCCCAAAGAGGCGGACTTGAAAATAGCTTTAGATCAGGACATTTCGTGAGGTTTTCCCCCTTTTCCCTCCCCTCCATGTTCCAGTTTTCACCTGCCACGCGCAGCCAGAGGAATGGATTCGCCGTCTTTCGGTCGCGTCTGGCGCGCTGCCGTCCCACGTGGACAGGACGAGGGGGCGGTCGTCCTTTCCCCGACAGGGGCGGAGGGACAGCGGGCCCCCGAAGGACCACAAACACACACCTGAGCCGCTGGGGCCCGCAAACCCGATCAGGCGGCCCCTGGAGCCTCCCTGCAGCCGCAAGGGAAGGCGCGGGGCTCCAGAGCCGAGGAGAGAAGCTCGCTGAGGGCACCCGGCCCCGGCCCTGGCCTCGAGGACGGGCCCGGAAGAGGGACGCAGCCCAGGAGAAAGCGCAAGGGTCGCCCAACGCCCCCATTCGAAGTTCAGGGTGAGGGAGCCGAGCGTTACACTGATTTCCCCGCCTTTATCAGGAGAGTCGTTTGCCCAAGTCCAGAGTCGCCAAAAGGAGGGACTGTGTAGGCCAAAGTCCACCTGGACTGAGAAGCGAACACGAAGTCCTAACTAACTGCATGTGGGGTCTGAGGAAAACGCTACGTTAGAGACAACTCTTGGTCGGAGCCTTAGGACCTGGAGTTGGCATCATCTAAGGCGGGAGGACGGCAGGCGCCGCAGGTAGTGAGGGGAAGACCCGGAATCCAGGTCTGGGTGCGCAGCCTCGTTTGAAAGCGTTTTCCGTCCAGCCGTCCCCGATCCTGCATCCGCCGGGAGTCTTTTATGGTGTTGGGGATCCCGGGGTCCCAACCCGCGCGCCTCCCGTCCTGTCTCTACAGCTCCTGCCCCGGCGGCCTGCTCTCCACACGCGGTCGCCTGGCAAAGGCGCGGCTCCAGGGCAGTTCTGAGGTGCGGCCCAGACGGGGCAAATCGCTCGGGGCTTGCGGCCCCGGCGGGCCTCGCGGGCATGTCCGCTGTCCCGCAGAGCGCTCGGCCTTTCGCGTGGGGCTCCTCTTTTGGAGAAAGCAGGGAGAGAACGTTCTTTGGGTACAGTTCCTTGGAGGGAGGTGCGGCACTCAGAACAGGAGGGCGGGAGATAGCACACACTCATTATAAGCTTCCTAGTGTCACTCACAAGTCTTTTTCCGAGCAGCTCCCTGGTGGTCTAGTGGTTAGGATTCGGCGCTTTCACCGCCGCGGCCCGGGTTCGATTCCCGGTCAGGGAGGCTTAGGTTTTGTTGTGTTTGTTTTTCTCCCTTCTTCTCTGTGGTATCTCAGCACCCAGCAATATTCACTTCCTCCTCACAAGTGTTATGTGCCCCAAGGTGCAGATGCAGTAGATCTCTGCACTGAATCCTTAAGCCAGTGAGGTCGGGTCACAGGTCCAAGGCTTCTCCCAGACTGGGAGAGGGGAGGTGTGATGAGCATCCTGGGCAGCCCCCTCGCCTCCACACCTTCCTTCATTTCAGATACCTACATCCTCACTTTCAGTGTCCATCTAAAGAGAACTCAGGACCTGAGTACGAATAACTCCTTTAAAAAAACAACAAAAAAAAAACCCCAAAACTTTGACACCTATTTGCAATAGTAACAGTATATATTCTTCACCAAAACGCACATTTTCCCACATTTGCTTTCTCAGTCTCTCTCCATGTACATAATTTGCTACACCATTTGAGAGTAACTTGCAGACATCTCAACTCAAGGTTACTGGGCTGCTGTTGCTTCCTTCTTTGCCGTGTCCCTCAAAACCAGCTTTTGTGGTATCTGTGCTCTAAGGCCAGGGTAAGACTTTGTCCTGGTGAGAAGGTCCCTCTTGCCCTGTTATCTTCAGGCTACAAGAAGTTTCAGGTGGAAATTTATTCCGCTCT
>NW_006790288.1:0-48813 GCF_000442215.2 Lipotes vexillifer | reverse complement strand
CGCTCTTCCTGATAGTGCAGGCCAGCCACGCCTTGAGCTTGTAGGAGGAACATGTCTATGCTGGTATTCCCCCCAGCACCTGCTGCCCTGTGGACTCTGCTTGGTTGCTTTGGTGGGCTGTGGAGTCTTGAGTCCACTGCCCAGTGGAACCGCCTACCTTGGGAGAGACCCTTCAGGGAAGTGCAGCTGCCCTCTTGCTTCTTGCCTGGCTCTCTCTCTTGCTAGGATTTTCGTTTGTTTGTTTATAACAATTTACTTTACTCACTTCCCCTCTCTCCTCCTCCTTCCCCTCTGGTAACCATTACTCTGTTCTCTGTACCTATGTGTTTCTTTTTGTATGGTTTTTTCATTCATTTAATTTTTTAAAAAATTCCACATATGGGTAAAATCACACGGTATTTGTCTTTATTTACCTGACTTATTTCACTTAGCATAATACCCTGAAGTCCATCCATGTTGTAGCAAATGGCAAGATTTCTTTCTTTTTTAAGGCTGCATAGTACTCCATTGTGTATGTATGCCACATCTTCTTTATACATTCACCTGTTGATGGACACTTGGGTTGTTTCCATATCTTGGCTATTGTAAATTATGCTTTGATGTATGTATGGGTGTATATATCTATTCCAATGACTGGTTTTGTATTTTCTGGATAAATACCTAGAAGTGGAATAGCTGGATCATATGGCAAGTCTTATTCTTACTTTTCTGCAGAATTTCCATACTGTTTTCCATAGTGGCTGCACCATTTTACATTCCTGCCAACATTGTAAAGGTTCTGACTCGACGAAAAGGTGAAAAATCTTTCTGTGGTGAGAGGATGAGGGAAGCAGGTGGAAAATTATCAAAAGTAGGGGATAATTCTCAAGAGCTTTCCAGAATTGTCTGTATCACTGCTGTCAGGTAGGTGGCTGCCTTGTAATAATGGTGCTTAGCCTGTTTTTTAAAAAATAAGATAACCTCATTAAATTTTTAAAAAAATGTTTTGGGAATGTCTTTTTGAGAATATGGAGATTAGTAAGACAAATTTCTGGCAGTACACAACATTGTTCTACTCTAAATCACCCTGGAACTGTTAAGTGACTTTCATATATTTAGATTATTTAACGTTTAATTACTGAATCCATGCTTTAACAACCCAGGTAATAATGGTGCTTGGTCTTAAATGGTCCTTGCTCCAGTCTGAGGTATCCTGATTTGTGGTTCATATTCATCTGTGCCTCTCCCCAACATAGGGTAGTAACCAAGCTTCTATATCCAGGATCCCAGAGGAATCCAAGGACACCCTTGATTTTTTTCCTTGTCCTTCCATAGACACCCTTGAGAAAAAGGGTACATGAAAGTCTTTCACAAAAGCAGTTTCTGCCTGCTTTCCATCTGAGATACTTTCCTGTAAGAAGAACCAACCAAGGGAACAAACTTTAGTTGTCTTAAGGAAGCTTCTCTGTCTTTTATGCTTTCCTTAATCCTGAGTGAAATATCTCACCTGATGACCTGTAGGTCAGCATAAATAAACAAATACACACATATGAAAGTAAATTTAAGACAGGGAACTAGATGACACAGGTATTGGGAAGATAGAAACGCAATTGCTCCCTTAGAAAACATCATTATCTACATCAAAACAAAGAATCTAAAGTTGAAAGAAGAGAAAGTAGAGTCAACATGGTAGTCTGTGTTTCCTGGACCTTGGCTTGGCCCTGCACTAGGTGGTGGCCCAGTGATGTGAATAATTGACACTAGGCTTCATGGCTGGTCTTCTGTCCAATTCAAACATGTAATCAAGGGCTGGCTTGGAACAGATATTCACCATTTTAAAGCAGCCAAATGCCCTGAGACCTTCAGCCTTGGCTAGGGAACTGTTTAAAACATGAAGGCCTGGTTAAAGTATTAAACTTGAAATTTGATCAAATAGAACAAAGTGACAAGAGCCAGAGAGAGCTCCTATTTCTGAGAGAAAGGCAAGAAAGAGGCACTGGAGTTTGAGAGGAATGACCTGGCAGAGCAATGTAATGAAGAGAAAGGAAAAGGTGGGGGAGGGGAGGAGTCCCACAGTTCCTGGCTTGCAAGGAGCTGTCTCATGCCTCTGATCTGTGCATGTCCCCTAGCTCCTGCAGCTTCCAGGAGCTCCAAGGTCCAAGCGGTGAAAACTTTCAGTTGGTGTTCTGTTCTCAAATCAGGAGTCCTGACTGGGATGTGGGATTCTGAATCCAGGATGTGAAAATCCTGGGCCCTTTCTTCCAGGGAAAGGCAATACAGCCCCAAAGCAAGAGCCTATGGAGTGCTGAGCTCTCATGGAGATGTTGCTCCTGGTGTAGAATGCAGTTGAATTTTGGACATCACATGCCCTAAATTTGGACACAGCAGGCAGCACTGAATTCAGGAAGGAGTGGGGCACTACAGTGGAGAGGTTGCCTCAACGTGAAGAATGTTCACTCAAAAACTGGGTAGAATCACCTTTTTTTTTTTTTTTTTTAAAGACAATGTGCTCTTTTCAGAAAGGTCATGTTTGAAATACAAGAAATATAAGAGACATGCTGCATCCTTGGACTCCAACGGAACTCTAGAGATAGATCTAAGCTCACTGAACTAAGCAAGAGCTGGAAACAAGTTTGGAGCACACCAAGCCTGCCTTCCAAGGATGCACAGTTACAAAGAACCAAATGCTGGCAACATAAGAAAACTACTCTGAGGGCAAATTTTACCTTTAACTTCCAGAGCTTAGATGAAAATATTTCTATTATGTCCACCAATACTCTACTAATTAGGGCTTTTTGTTATCTGATTTAAATGATAAGGGCAAAGAGGATGAGATAACTGCTGAAATGGCAGCAAAACTCAATCATGTAGGGAATCTACCTGAAAAGATTCAAAAGGAAGCTTTGATTCCAAGTAGGTTTATGCCACCAAACCCACTTAGTTGATAGCCCAAGGGACTGGTGACTCTGAAGTCTTTGTACCATACTCTAGAATGTGCTTACAAGAACCTAGGCTTGTGTCTCTTTCATTCTCTCCTCTTTCAAACTTCTCTAGCTTTGGGAGCCTGGGGAGGCTTCAGACATTGGAGACACGACTGAGGAAGTCATGTCATGGAACACATTTTGGGGCTCATGAGAACACCTGTTAGTTAAATGATTTCAAGGCTAGACTGACAGTCAGCTGCCCTCCCATAACTTGTTCCTTACCTCCCTCAGAATGAAAGCTTCTGTAAATTCCATCTACAAACTGAGAAGTGGAAACATTACTTCTCTTTGGTGGAAGTGATATGTCTTATGGATTCAGAAGCCTCCTTCCAACCAGTTTTGACTGCCATTTCTCCTCAGCCCCATGGTGAATGCAAAGGCTTCCATGTTAGCTTAATACCCAGAGCTAACTTCACAGCTTACAGCAGTGTCACTTCAAATTTCTCTTTGTAGGAAAAGCAAATATTCAAGTGTTAAGTTTTCTAAGCTTTTTTTCTACAAAATACCCTGGGATGGACAAATGCTCTTCTTTGAGTTGATGTCTATCCAGGGAACAAGACTGTAGTAATGTCAACAATATCATAATTCTCCATTTACCTCCTGTTCCTGAGAGAGAGGGCCAGGGGCTTGAAGAAGGACATGCTGCAGGAGGGCAGGAATAAATGAACATCTAATGAGAGGAAGTAGAAGGATGGTGAGGCAAGTGGGACAGAAAACTGAGGCCTCCAAGGTGGTTCAAGCCTTGCCTTGTTTTGTTGAAAACCTAGGTAGTACAAATGCCTGATTTAATATTTGGGAGGAGGGAGTAAGATGTGTGTTTGAGTTTGTGTGCGTGGGCACAAGAAAGTGTCATGGTAGCAGAAACCCAGTATGCTGAAGTTCCTAGTCATCTTTGTGTGGTGCCATTGTTCTATGTTTAGCATTGTTGTAGTGACACCTTTGGTTAGAATTGAGTGATAATAAGTGGAGTGGCTCCATATTAATTGGAATTGGATCTTGGATCCGATTAGATGTGAAATTATTAATGACCCTGATGTCAGAGAACACTTTCAGCTCATGGCACGCAGTAGCAAAACATTTTCCCAAATCATCATCTGCAGACACCTGTATTTAGATTCTCATAGAAAGTAAGGATTAGAGTGGTCAAATAGTTGCTGCCATAGAACATTTTAGTGAAGATATGAGTATAATGGGTTGGTTACTTACATGTAAACTGGAGGAATTGGGGAAACAAAATGATGAGCTCAAGGTTCTAAGTTCCTAGCTCAAGATTTAGGTTAGGGACCTGAAAGATTCTATAACCATATTTAAAACAAAACAAAACAAAACAACCTTAAAACCTTGTCTAGTAATATCACTGTAGGCCCGAGCTCTGCAGACTAAACCTAAATTGAATTTTCAACATCACAGAATCTCTTATGTTAAAGTCAGGGAATTTATTAAGAAGGACTGGTATCATTGGGATGGGGTCTTATGGATTGATTCTGAAGAAGGTGGGGCTCTTGAAACCCTCAATTGCCCCGAGCCTCAGGTTATCTGAGAAGCAGCCCTTCCTCCCTTGTTTGAGGAGGTTACATGAAGGAGGTTCCCTCCACTCACCTGAAGAAGCTCGAAGGTCTCCCTATAACATCTGAATAGTTGCCTTACATGGGTCTGCTGATCCTCCTCAGGACCTGCTGCTACCATGTATCAGATTTGCTTTGTATCAGACGCATTTCTTAGAAGCAATGACAGAAAATTTTCCAGCCACAATTAAGATTATAAACCACTGATCCAAGGAGTCAAATGATCCTCAAGCACAATAAATATATGAAGAAGACCACACCTAGTCACATAATAATTAAATTGCTCAAATCAGTTGGGAAAAAAGTCTCAAAAGCAGCCAGAGGGATAACACATGCTACATACAGAAAATAAATATAATGTCAGATTTCTCATCAGAAGCACTGCAGCAAGTGAAAAGGACAGTGGAGCAACATCTTTAAAGAACTGAGAGAAAAAAGTCAACGTGGAATTCTATGGCTCCTATCCTCAAAAAAGTCTTTCAACAGTAAAGGTGAATAACGATATTTACAGACATACAATTGCTGAAAGACTTCATCACCAGCAACCTAAACCACAGGAAAGGTTAAAGTAGTCCTCCAGGAAGAAAGAAACTCACATCAGAGGGAAATCTCCATATGCACAAAGGGATGAAGGACAACAGAAATGGTATCCGCGTGAAAAATATATAACCTTTTCCCCCTTATTATTTAAATCTCTTTAAAAACATGGTACTGTTTAAAGAAAAGTAATAACCTTGGGTTGTGGGGTTTATAACATACTCAAAGTAAAATGCATGACAACAATAGCATAAAGGCAAGCAGGGGAGAAAAGTGAAGACATCACTTGAAGGCAGGCTGTGGTAAGTTACAGATGTCTGCTCTAAAGCCTAAAGCAGTCGCTGAAATAACAAAATAAAGAGTTATAGCTAATAAGCCAACAAAGGGGAGAGAATGGAACCATTTACAAAAAACCGTGTATATCTCATAAAACAATTGTGCTTCAGGCACTCTAACCATAGGCATGTGTACAAGAATGGTGACTGCAGTATTGTTCGTAATAATAAAAGCATATAAGCAAATTAATTTCAAAGTTAAATGTAAAGGGCTCAATAAATACTAGTACAAACAAGGGACGAAACTTCACTGTTAAAAGGAACCCAGAGGGTAACGATGAGATGACAAAGTGACCTACCTGTTTCCTTCAGAGCTCTTCTGTGAGGATCAGTGATGATCTCGGCTTAGGTTCTCTTGTTATGGACAAGACATAGGTGAAAAGGAGGGTGATAGAGGCCTAGCTTCACGTTTATGTGAAAGGATGTGCAAGACAGAAATAACTGCAAACCCTTTAATTACATCCTAAAAAAAGCTAGAGACGGGCATCTGTGAGCGGGCTCGAACCACCAACCTTTCGATTAATAACCGAATGCGCTCACCGATTGCGCCACAGAGACACCTGAGCCTTACCTTCCCTCTCCCTGCTTCCCCACCTCATCCCACAGAAAGCAAGCACGCCTTCCACTTTAGGCGGAGCCACCCGCCTTTCGCAGGACAGTTGTACTGATTCCAAAGCCTCGGAAAACCAGAGAAACTCGTGGGAAAGCCGTGCGTTGGGCGATTCCGAAGGCAGAAAGGCAGCCAAGCGTCCCCGCCGCGCCTTGCTCCACACCCGCCGCAGATGCCAGCGCCCCGGACTCGTCCGGGGCCGCGACACCCCGGGCTTGAGCCGAGTGGGACTCAAGGGAAGCTGAATGCCCCATGGGCTCATAACGGGTCTTTCGGTTCTTTGCTCCGCCTTCACCCGACAGTCTGAGCCACTGGCGCTGCCCTCCCTCAGCTCAGCCAAGGTAGGTGGGCCGGGAGCCGGAAGGAGGCGGTGGGGAGGGTTGGTCAAAAGAGGAAATGTAAGGAGAAGGGAATGAAGCAAGGGAGGCAAGGACAAAGCAAAGATACTTCCCAGGAGACCTGATCTGAGGCACCGACTGGACGCAGGGGAGATGAGAAATGCATCAGAATGCTAAGGGCATAACGGAGGGAAGACGTGAGGGAAACTCACGAATACTTGCAGTTTTCAACGACAGAATAGCTAAATAATTGGAATCGATTTATATTAAAAGTAGTAGCGTAAAAATCAGTCTCGCCGCCGGCTCAGTAGCGCGCCGTGATCGTATAGTGGTTAGTACTCTGCGTTGTGGCCGCAGCAACCTCGGTTCGAATCCGAGTCACGGCAATGTTCCCCTTTTCTTTTGCGTTGTATCTGTTACCAGAACAACTCTTTAGTCACCAAACGGAGTAAAGTCAGGAGAACGGAGGTAAACCCAACAGTGCACTAGGCTGAAGCGCTCTGCACTTAAACCACGTCTCACCATTTAAGAGAAAATACCTAAAGATAAGGTTCAAGCTCTAAATGAAACTTGTGTGTGGCTTCGACGAAGGAAATGGTATAGTCATATAGGGATTTTTTCTTTCTTTCTTTCTTTCTTTTGTTGAAATATTTCAAACAGCAGTGAGGCTTTTTTACACAAAAAGAAACAGATTTTATTATTTTTTAAAAATCTTTATTGGAGTATAATTGCTTTACAATGGTGTGTTAGTTTCTGCTGTGTAACAAAGTGAATCAGCTGTGCATACACATATAACCCCATATCTCCTCCCTCTTGCCTCTCCCTCCCACCCTCTCTACCCCACACCTTTAGGAGGACACAAAGCACCAAGCTGATCTCCCTGTGCCATGCGGCTGCTTCCCTATAGCTATCTATTTTACATTTGGTAGTGTATATATGTCCATGCCACTCTCTCCCTTCGTCCCAACTTCCCCTTCTCCCTCCCTGTATCCTCAAGTCCATTCTCTACGTCTATGTCTTTACTCCAGTCCTGCTCCTAGGTTCTTCAAAACCTTTTTTTTTTCTTTCTAGATTCCACATATATGTGTTAGCATATGGCATTGGTTTTTCTTTTTCTGACTTACCTCACTCTGTGTGACAGTCTCTAGGTCTATCCACCTCACTACAAATAACTAAATTTTGTTTCTTTTTATGGCTGAATAATATTCCATTGTATATATGTGCCACATCTTCCTTAACCGTTCATCTGTTCATGGACCCTTAGGTTGCTTCCATGTCCTGGCTATTGTAAATAGAGCTGCAATGAACATTGCAGTAGATGACTCTTTTTGAATTATGGTTTTCTCAGAGTATATGCTCAGTAGTGGGATTGCTGGGTCATATGGTAGTTCTATTTTTAGATTTTTAAGGAACCTCCATACTGTTCTCCATAGTGGCTGTATCAATTTACATTACCATGAACAGTGCAAGAGGGTTCCCTTTTCTCCACACCCACTCCAGCATTTACTGTTTGTAGATTTTTTTTTTTTTTTTTCCTTGCGTTATGCGGGCCTCTCACTGTTGTGGCCTCTCCCATTTGCGGAGCACAGGCTCCGGACGCGCAGGCTCAGTGGCCATGGCTCACGGGCCCAGCCGCTCCGCGGCATGTGGGATCCTCCCGAAACGGGGCACGAACCCGCATCTCCTGCATCGGCAGGCGGACTCTCAAGCACTGCGCCACCAGGGAAGCCCTGTTTGTAGATTTTTTGATGATGGCCATTCTGACCAGTGTGAGGTGATACTTCACTGTAGTTTTTTTTGCATTTCTCTGATGATTAATGATGTTGAGCATTCTTTCATGTGTTTGCTGGCAATCTATATATCTTCTTTGGAGAAATGTCTATTTAGGTCTTCTGCCCACTTTTGGATTGGGTTGTTTGTTTTTCTGATATTGAGCTGCATGAGCGGCTTGTAAATTTTGGAGATTAATCCTTTGTCAGTTGCTTCATTTGCAAATATTTTCTCCCATGCTGAGGGTTGTCTTTTCGTCTTGTTTATGGCTTCCTTTGCTATGCAAAAGCTTTTAAGTTTCATTAGTTCCCATTTGTTTATTTTTGTTTTTATTTCCATTTCTCTAGGAGGTGGGTCAAAAATGATCTTGCTGTGATTTATGTCATGAGTGTTCTGCCTATGTTTTCCTCTAAGACTTTAAGAGTATCTGGCCTTACATTTAGGTCTTTAATCCATTTTGAGTTTATTTTTGTGTATGGTGTTAGGGAGTGTTCTAATTTCATACTTTTACATGTAGCTGTCCAGTTTTCCCAGCACCACTTATTGAAGAGGCTGTCTTTTCTCCATTGTATATTCTTGTCTCCTTTATAAAAGATAAGGTGACCATATATGCGTGGGTTATCTTTGGGATTTCTATCCTGTTCCATTGATCTATCTTTCTGTTTTTGTGCCAGTACCATACTGTCTTGATTACTGTAGCTTTGTAGTATAGTTTGAAGTCAGGGAGCCTGATTCCTCCAGCTCCATTTTTCTTTCTCAAGATTGATTTGGCTATTTTGGGTCTTTTGTGTTTCTATACAAACTGTGAAGTTTTTTGTTCTAGTTCTGTAAAAAATGCCATTGGTAGTTTGATAGGGATTGCACTGAATCTGTAGATTGTTTTGGGTAATATAGTCATTTTCACAATATTGATTCTTCCAATCCAAGAACATGGTATACCTCTCCATCTGTTTGTATCATCTTTAATTTCTTTCATCAGTGTCTTATAGTTTCCTGCATGCAGGTCTTTTGTCTCCTTAGCTGGGTTTATTCCTAGGTATTTTATTCTTTTTGTTGCGATGGTAAATGGGAGTGTTTCCCTAATTTCTCTTTCAGATTTTTCATCATTAGTATATAGGAATGCAAGAGATTTCTGTGCCTTAATTTTGTATCCTGCTACTTTGCCAAATTCATTGATTAGCTCTAGTAGTTTTCTGGTAGCATCTTTAGGATTCTCTATGTATAGTATTGTGTCATCTGCAAACAGTGACAGCTTTGCTTCTTCCTTTCCGATTTGGATTCCTTTTATTTCTTTTTCTTCTCTGATTGCTGTGGCTAAAACTTCCAAAACTATGTTGAATAATAGTGGTAAGAGTGGGCAATCTTGTCTTGTTCCTGATCTTAGTGAAAATGGTTTCAGTTTTTCACCATTGAGAACGATGTTGGCTGTGGATTTGTCATATATGGCCTTTATTATGTTGAGGTAAGTTCCCTCTATGCATACTTTCTGGAGGGTTTTTATCATAAATGGGTGTTGAATTTTGTTGAAAGCTTTTTCTGCATCTATTGAGATGGTTTTTCTCCTTCAATTTGTTAATATGGTTTATCGCACTGATTGATTTGTGTATATTGAAGAATCCTTGCATTCCTGGGATAAACCCCACTTGATCATGGTGTATGGTGTGCTGTTGAATTCTGTTTGCTAGTATGTTTTTGAGGATTTTTGCATCTATGTTCATCAGTGATATTGGCCTGTAGTTTTCTTTCTTTGTGACATCTTTGTCTAGTTTTGGTATCAGGGTGATGGTGGCCTCATAGAATGAGTTTGGGAGTGTTCCTCCCTCTGCTATATGTTGGAAGAGTTTGAGAAGGATAGGTGTTAGCTCTTCTCTAAATGTTTGATAGAATTCGCCTGTGAAGCCATCTGGTCCTGGGCTTTTGTTTTTTAGAAAATTTTTAATCACAGTTTCAATTTCAGTGCTTGTGATTGGTCTGTTTATATTTTATATTTCTTCCTGGTTCAGTCTCGGAAGGTTGTGCTTTTCTAAGAATTTGTCCATTTCTTCCAGGTTGTCCATTTTCTTGGCATATAGTTGCTTGTAGTACTCTCTCATGGTCCTTTGTATTTCTGCAGAGTCAGTTGTTACTTCTTTTTCATTTCAAAATCTGTGGATTTGAGTCTTCTCCGTTTCTTTCTTGATGAATCTGGCTAATGGTTTGTCAATTTTGTGTATCTTCTCAAAGAACCAGCTTTAAGTTTTATTGATCTTTGCTATTGTTTCCTTCATTTCTTTTTCATTTATTTCTGAACTGATCTTTATGATTTCTTTCCTTCTGCCAACTTTGGTGGGGGGGTTTGTTTGTTTTCTTTGTCTAATTTCTTTAGGTGTAAGTTTAGGTTGTTTATTTGAGAAGTTCCTTGTTTCTTGAAGTAGGATTGTATTGCTATAAATTTCTGTCTTAGAACTGCTTTTGCTGCATCCCATAGGTTTTGGGTCTTCGTGTTTTCATTGTCATTTGTTTCTAGGTATTTTTTATTTCCTCTTTGATTTCTTTAGTTATCTTTGGTTATTTAGTAGTGTATTGTTTAGCCTCCATGTGTTTGTATTTTTTACAGATTATTTCCCGTAATTGATACCTAGTCTCATAGTGTTGTGGTCAGAAAATACACTTGATAAGAGTTCAATTTTGTTAAATTTACCAAGGCTTGATTTGTGACCCAAGATATGGTCCATCCTGGGGAATGTTCCATGAGCACTTGAGAAGAAAGTGTATTCTGTTGTTTTTGGATGGAATGTCCTATAAATATCAATTAAGTCCATCTTGTTTAATGTATCATTTAAAGCTTGTGTTTCCTTATTTATTTTCATTTTGGATGATCTGTCCATTGGTGAAAGTGGGGTGTTAAAGTCCCCTGCTATTATTGTGTTACTGTCGATTTCCTCTTTTATGGCTGTTAGCATTTGCCTTATGTATTGACGTGCTCCTATTTTGGGTGCATAAATATTTACAATTGTTATATCTTCTTCTTGGATCGATTCCTTGATCATTATGTAGTGTCCTTCTTTGTCTCTTGTAATAGTCTTTATTTTAAAGTCTATTTTGTCTGATATGAGAATTGCTACTGCAGTTTTCTTTTGATTTCCATTTGCATGGAATATCTTTTTCCATCCCATCACTTTCAGTCTGTATGTGTCCCTAGGTCTGAAGTGGGTCTCTTGTAGACAGCATATATATGGGTCTTGTCTTTGTATCCATTCAGCCAGTTGTCTTTTGGTTGGAACATTGAATCCATTTACATTTAAGGTGGTTATCGATATGTATGTTCCTATTACCATTTTCTTAATTGTTTTGGGTTTGTTTTTGTAGGTCATTTCCTTCTCTTGTGTTTCCTTCCTGGAGAAGTTTCTTTAACATTTGTTGTAAAGCTGGTTTGGTGGTGCTGAATTCTCTTAGTTTTTACTTGTCTGTAAAGGTTTTAATTTCTCCTTCGAATATGAATGAGATCCTTGCTGGGTAGAGTAATCTTGGTTGTAGGTTTTTCCCTTTCATCACTTTAAATAAGTCTTTCCACTCCCTACTGGCTTGCAGAACTTCTGCTGAAAGATCAGCTGTTAACCTTATGGAGATTCCCTTGTATGTTATTTGTTGTTTTTCCCTTGCTGCTTTTAATATTTTTTTCTTTGTATTTAATTTTGTTTGTTTGTTTGTTTGTTTGTTTTGCAGTACATGGGCCTCTCACTGTTGTGGCCTCTCTGTTGCGGAGCAGAGGCTCCGGATGCACAGGCTCAGTGGCCATGGCTCACGGGCCCAGCTGCTCCGCAGCATGTGGGATCTTCCCGGACCGGGGCATGAACCCATGTCCCCTGCATCAGCAGGCAGACTTTCAACCACTGCGCCACCAGGGAAGCCCTGTATTTAATTTTTGATAGTTTGATTAATATGTGTCTTGGAGTGTTTCTCCTTGGATTTATCCTGTATGGGACTCTCTCTGCTTCCTGGACTTGATTGACTATTTCCTTTCCCATATTAGGGAAGTTTTCAACTCTAATCTCTTCAAATATTTTCTCAGTCCCTTTCTTTTTCTCTACTTCTTCTGGGACCCCTATAATTCGAATGTTGGTGTGTTTAATGTTGTCCCAGTGGTCTCTGAGACTGTCCTCAATTCTTTTTATTCTTTTTTCTTTATTCTCCTCTACAGCAGTTATTTCCACTATTTTATCTTCCAGGTCACTTATCCGTTCTTCTGCCTCAGTTATTCTGCTATTGATTCCTTCTAGAGAATTTTTAATTTCATTTATTGTGTTGTTAATCATTGTTTGTTTGCTCTTTAGTTCTAGGTCCTTGTTAAACCTTTCTTGTATTTTCTCCATTCTACTTCCAAGATTTTGGATCATCTTTACTATCATTACTCTGAATTCTTTTTCAGGTAGACTGCATATTTCCTCTTCATTTGTTTGGTCTGGTGGGTTTTTACCTTGCTCCTTCATCTGCTGTGTATTTCTTTGTCTTCTCATTTTGCTTAAATTACCATGTTTGGGGTCTCCCTTTCGCAAGCTGTGGGTTCATAGTTCCCATTGTTTTTGGTGTCTGCACCCAGTGGGTAAGGATTGTTCAGTGGGTTGTGTAGGCTTCCTGGTGGAGGGGACTGGTGCCTGTGTTCTGGTGGATCAGGCTGGATCTTGTCTTTCTGGTGGGCAGGATTGCATCTGGTGGTGTGTTTTGGGGTGTCTGTGAATTTATTATGATTTTAGGCAGCCTCTCTGCTAATGGGTGGGGTTGTGTTCCTCTCCTGCTAGTGTATGGCATAGGGTGTCCAGCACTGTAGCTTGCTGGTCATTGAGTGGAGCTGGGTCTTAGCATTGAGATGGAGATCTCTGGGAGAGCTTTCACCGTTTGATATTATGTGGGGCTGGGAAGTCTCTGGTGGATCAATGTCCTGAACTCAGCTCTCCTACCTCAGAGGCTTGGGCCTGACACCCAGCCGGAGCACCAAGACCCTGTCAGCCACATGGCTCAGAAGAAAAGGGGAAAAAAAAGAAAGGAAAAAAGAAGATAAATAAAATAAAATATATAAAGTTATTAAAATAAAAAACAAAAATTATTTTTAAAAATAAAAATTAAAAAGTAATAAAAAAAGAAAAGAAAGAAAGAAAGAAAGAAAGAAGAGAGCAACCAAACCAAAAACTAAATCCAATCCACCAATGATAACAAGCGCTAAAAACTATACTGAAAAAAAAGAAATAAAATGGACAGACAGAACCCTAAGACAAATGGTAAAAGCAAAGCTTAAGTCTTAGCTTCATTGGACACTGCACACAAAGCCTTGGGCTCCGTAAAACTCTGATTGGCTCATGTACAAAATTCAACCTCGAATTTTATCTTAGTTTCATTTGGAAGGGTCACTCCTGTCATGATCAAGGGTGGTACGAACGGCTCTCCTTTGGGGAGTGATCTGAATCTTCAGAATCTCCCTGCAACTCCAAATGGGATCTGGGCTCCAGACTTTAAATAAACAGTTTACAATGTCGTCCAATCCAGTCATCGTCTTCACTGGATTCTCTGACATCTGACCTCCAATTTTTACCCTAAAAGGAAATTATTAAACAGTGTTCACAGAACAAAATACACATATCATTAATGGGCAGCTATTTGAATATTGAAATGTGTAATCATCACCAGGATCACGACATAAAAATTTTTTGTCATTCAAGCATGACCCTCTGATACACCTTCCAGGTAATGCCCACCCATCCCCTGATACTTTAAACAATTCTGATGTCTTCCATCTCAAATTAGGCTTGCTCTTTCTTCAAGTTCATGGTTCTGAATATACACATTTCATTCTAGCTATTATCAAGCAACATTATTATGTTTTATATATATATGTGTGTGTGTGTGTGTGTGTGTGTATTTCTCACACCTTAATTTTGGTGTTAATGATAAGCATTACACTAATGTAAAACTATTTCACATATGATGAACATTGGGGTGGTTTCAAACTACAGCATTGGGAAAGGCTCATATGAATGCCTTTCTACTATAACTTGTGAATATGAGAATAAATATCCATTAAAGGTAAAGGAGCCATGGACCAAAAAATCGGCCAGGAAAGAAAAACCAGTGCCTTCTATCCTAGAGATGCTAGACTGGGGGAGTGGAGGGGCACAGTGAGGCAAGTCAGAGAAAAGTAGAATTTTTCTTGCCATTGAAGGGCATATCCTCTTCAATCATTTCTCCACTCTCCAAGGTCGACTGAGGGAAGAACCGACAATGGGAGCTTCACTCCAAAGTGGTTCAGGGCACAGATTCTGGGCTCTACTGGAGCATTTTCTGGGCATCTCTTCTGGGTAAGAGTGGACGCTGCAGGATTTTCTGCTGTTCCCTAAGGAGCAGAGGGAGAGATGCCTACCTGGCCAGGTTCCTGGGCTATGCCACCCAATCCCTCAATGAGGAGCTTCGATTCTGGGCCCTTGTGCCTGCCAAGAGAACCAACAAAGAAGGTGTTGCCTCCTACCACCACAAGTGCTCTCTCTTCCTCTTGTTAGAAAACATTGATCCAACTCCTTTCCCTATCACTAGAGGTGTGTTGGGACATTTTTGCTTGTTGGGAGGGGTGACTTACACTCCCGAAGAACACAGCTGGTCTAGAGAAGGAGGCGGGAGAAGGGGAAGCCGTTTGAGAGGCCATGGAGTTGGCTAGGCCTGGAAGGGAAAGCGTCATTGGTCCCGGGAGCCTCCTTGCGAAGGCAGGCCTCTGGCCTCCGTGTTCCCGGAAGTGGTACCTCCTTCTGACCTGCCCCAAAGGGACTGTGGAGTGCGAGGCCTCCGGGCAACATCTCCCATGTTTTTTCACCACCCCTGTGGTGTGGCTTCTCTCTTGCTGGTGCCTGCCAGCCAGCGGGCCTCCCCAGCAAAGTGCCGCACAGGGACCCCACACGCACACATAGACAGGACAGTCAGGAGGCTTGGCGCAAGAAGCAGGACCCATCCATACACTTTGGTCACGAAATAGGAGGGCCAGGAAGATGCGGCTGCTCACCGGAATTCCGAGGCAGTTGAACACAGCGTGGCGCGCCTCTTGCCCTGGGTTGGCGTAGCACAGTGAGGCATCACGGAAGAGACGTCGTCTGCCATGAACCAAGGGATATCAGGAGAGAGCGGCAACTCAAACCCCCGCCCCCACACCAGCACCAATTCCCTCCCACAGGTGGGGAAATCGCAGCCATCAGCTTTTCAGGAGTGCACTGGATAAGCCTTACACCCTGGGGAAAGCACCTTCAAGATCATGACAACTCTTTTGTCAGGTAACTAGGGGCACACACCCTGCAGGCACCAGTGCAGGCTCCCACCCCTCCAGTGTTCGCTCAGGATCACCACCCTCCCCTCCACCTGCCCTTTGCCATTCCTCTAAACTGCTCTCCCCAAAGGAATTCAAGCGAAGACCCTCCAAATCTCTCCCATCCACCCCCACACCCTCATAAACCCACCCACAGCCCGGTCCATCAGACTAACCACCTTTCAGCGGTGGCTCCAGAAGGAGGGACCCACAGCCTCAGCTCTGTCTCATCTACATACTCTACCCACTGCCTCTGCACACTTGGTCCACATCCTCTCCGCCTCCCTCTCCCTGGCTATCCTCTTGTCCTACAGTGGAAGCAACATTTGTCCTAATAGGTCTTCAGCGTGAGTGTCCAAGGGAAAAAGGAAAACATGCTCATTGTCTGGTAGAGACCACAGGGATTTGAATCAAGAGCAGTTGGAGAAGTTGCCTGGATAAACATCCTTTTTGTATTCTGGGATTGATTTTTACACCTACCTTCTGATTATGGCACCAATAACAGTTTTCCGTTTGTGGTAGTGAGATGAACTGAAAAGTCAAATTACTCAGGGAAATGAATATGACTCGAATGAAAGAGAATATGTAAACAGTATATTCCATCCTTGCTCAACTGATGAGTGTGTGGAGATGGCAAAGGCCTGGGAGGCCGGGCACTGTCCGCTGATGCTGTGCCAGTCATTGGATCTGCATGTGTCAGCACTAGGAACACACTGAGCCTGGGTCTCTGTCTCTGAGAGCTGCCTCGGAAGGATCCACCTGCACCACAGCGACCGACCACCTGACCCTGTTTCCTTTTCCTGGAAAGGCTAAGCCAGGGTCATCCTGGATCACAAAGGAAGATATCTTAACGGCCAGAAGTTATAAGAAAATATTCCTGACATTTTTATTCATTAGGGAAATGCACATTAATACTATAAGGAGATATCATTACACACCCTCCAGCATGGCTATATCTAAAAGAATTAGTACACAAAATGCTGACAAGAATGCACGGAAACTGCAACTGGTTTGAAACCATTCTAGGGCACTGTTTGTCAGTTTCTAATAAAGTTCATCTTGTACCTTCTCCACGACCCAGCAGTTTCAGTACTTCCATGAATGCACAAGTATACAAAAAGATTGGTATAGAATATTCATCAAAGCACCAAGAATATTCATCAAAAACAGTAACACCAAAATTACTCCAATAATACCAAAATTAAGAAGTGATATACACAATAATACGGTTATGTTTAATGAACATAATGTTGTATTTAAAAAGCCAGATACAAAAAAATACATTCATTCATTTGAATTTCAATAGCAGGCGATAGTAATTTCGGCAACAGACCTCACAACAGTAATTAACTAAATGAGATAGGGTAACAATTGCCTGGAAAGGGACTGAGTATATTTCTGGGATCACGGCAATTTTCTATAACTTGATCTGGGTGATGATTACGTTTGCTAAAATTCCACAGATTGTTAGTTTTTTATACAAATTAGTGTATATATGTCAATCCCAATATTCCAGTTCATCCATTCCCCCACCCCCAGGTTTTTCTCCCTTGGTGTCCATACATTTGTCCTCTACATCTGTGTCTCTATTTCTGCCTTGCATAAAGATATGTGCTTTTAACTCTACGTGAACTATAGTTCAAAATTAGTGACTGGTGAACGAAGGCAAGCTGGTGTAGACAATGAACAACTAGTTAGCATTTTACTGTAAACTCATTAAAAACTCGTTCTCCTTTAGTGTAACAGCCCTTACTGGTATTTGAATTATCTTTAACAGTAAAACGGCTATGACCACACTATTTTATTAGTGGAAGATACAGATAAGGATCCTTGGGAGGCGGTATTTCAACTTTGGGGATATGTCCTGCTCAACAGTGAGACAAGGAACCGTCCTAGGTTTCGCTTCGACCGGCACCCGCGGGTCTGTGCATTGTGGGATTTACTGCTGCCAGCAGTAAACTGCTCTCTGAACGCTGCTAAAGGGCGCAGCTGGTGCTGGCATTAAAAGCAAACCGAAAGACAGGTTATAGACACGAACTTGCTGTAACTTTGATTTGAACCGAGGTTGATGCAGCCACGACACAGCACTAATCACTGTACAGTCACGATGCACCAGAGGCCAACAGGTAATTTCTTTGACATAAATATTTTCACATTATTTTTGCTGTTTAATTCTTAGACACACATGCTCGTGCTTTTCTCTCTTTCACGCCCTTCTCCGGTTCTCCCTCCCTATTCAGTTACTTAATAAACAATTTTAATCTCTCAAGATCCGGCCTGTGCTTCACAGACTTCCTGGGAGGTCTGTCTCATCCATGCCTCTGCTTTCTTTCGCTCCTTTTCACATTTGCTCTTTGGACCTGATCTTCCCGCTGCAGCCAAGCCGACCACATCTACTAAACCGCTGCCCAGCGCGGGAGATGGTCGAGTGAAGGCGGAGCAAACGGGGAGCTGTCACGGAACCCATCGGGCACGCAGCTTCCCTCGGGCCTCCCTCAGCTCAGGCCCGGGGGCGTCTCCAGGGCGCCGACATCTGCGGCGGGTGTGGAGCAAGGCGCGGCGGGGACGCTCGGCTGCCCTTCTGCCTTCGGGATAGCCCGACGCACAGCTCCCCCACCGGAAGGAGCACACTGCGTCGACTCCTCCTCTCCCGTTGTCCGAGCCTTTGGAGCCGTCGCCGCTGTCCTGCGAAAGGCGGGTGGCTCCGCCTACCTTGGAAGGACTGCTTAAGTTCTACATAGATGAAAGAGGATATTTTTCCCAAGTCTCTGTGGCGCAGCCGGTTAGTGCGTTCGGCTATTAACCGAAAAGGTTGGTGGTTCGAGCCCATCCACGGACGCCTTCCTGGCTTTTTCACTATGTAATTTAAAGGTTTGCAGTTATTTCTGCCTTGTACATCATTTCTACTTAAACTCAGAGGAAGGCCTCCTTTACCTTTCTTGTCACCCGTGTCTTGTCCACAGCAAGAGAACCTAAGCCAAGATCACTGCTGCTCTTCTGATCCTCACAGAAGACCCCCGAAGGGCACAGGTCACTTGGAATCCAGGATTCCTGGAAAGAGGGTAGAGTCGTCATCTCATCGTTACCCTCTGGATTCTTTTTAACAGTGAAGTTTTATCCATTGTTTGTACTAGTATTTATTGAACCCTTTACATATACCTTTGAAATTAGTTTCTATGCTTTTATTATTACAAACAATACTGCACTCATCATTCTTGTACACATGTGTATGGGTAGAGTGCTAAAAGGGCAACTGTTCTATAAGAGAGTTTACATGGTTTTACATATGGTTCCATTCTCCCACCTTCCGTTGGCTTATTAGCTATAACTCTTTTGTTATTTCAGCGACTGCTTTAGGCTTTACAGCATACATTTCTACCTTATCACAGCCTGCCTTCAAGTGATGTCATTCCTCTTCACATTTCTCACCTGCCTGCCTTTATGCTATTGCCCTTATGCATTTTACTTTGCATATATTATAAACCCCGAATCTAAGGTTTTTACTTTTCTTTAAACTGTCCCATGTTTTTGAAGATATTTAATTGATAAGAAATGATCTTATATATTTTCCATGCAGATATCATATCTTTTGTCCTTCATTCCTTTATGTACACCCAGAATTCTATCTGGTGTGAATTTCCTTCTTCCTGGAGGACTCCTTTAACATTTCTTGTGGTGTGGATCTCCTGGTGATGAAGTCTTTCAGCATCTGTATGTCTATAAATGTCATTATTCACTTTTATTTTTGAAAGATATTTTGTGAGGGAAGACACATAGAATTCCATGCTGACTTCTTGTTTTCCCTCTCAGTTCTTTAAAGATGTTGCTCCACTGCCTTTATTTTTGTTTTTTGTATGTAGTATGTCTTATTGTTTTGGCTGCTTTAGTGATTTTTCCTTTTCCTATGGATTTGAGCAGTTTAATAGTAATGTGCTAGGTGTGGCTCTCTTCATATTCTTTGTGCTCAGGGTTCATTTGCCTCCTTGGATCGGTGGCTTTATAATTTACATTATAATTGGAATATTTTCTGTCTAGTTTCTTCAAAATTTTATTCTTCAAAAAACTTCTTCAGGTCATTTCAGGGACTTCAAACATTCCCACAATAGGCCTTTTAAAATTGTCCTAGCTAACACAGTCATAGTAGGGGACTTTAACACCCCACTTTAACCAATGGACAGATCATGCAAAATGAAAATAAATAAGGAAACACAAGCTTTAAATGATACATTAAACAAGATGGATCCAGAAACAACAGAATACACTTTCTTCTCAAGTGCTCATGGAACATTCTCCAGGAGGTCATATCTTGGGTCACAAATCAAGCCTTGGTAAATTTAAGAAAATTGAAATCATATCAAGTATCATTTCTGACCACAATGCTATGAGACTAGATATCAAGTACAGGAAAAAAATCTGTAAAAAACACAAACACATGGAGGCTAAACAATACACTACTAACTAACCAAGAGATCACTGAAGAAATCAAGAGGAAATCAAAAAATACCTAGAAACAAATGACAATGAAAACACGACATCCCAAAACCTATGGGATGCAGCAAAAGCAGTTCTAAGAGGGAAGTTTATAGCACTACAATCGTACATCAAGAAACAAGAAATAACTCAAATAAACAACCTAACCTTACACCTAAAGCAATAAAAGAAAGAAGAAAAAAAAAACCCAAAGTTAGCAGAAGGAAAGAAATCATAAAGATCAGATCAGAAATAAAAAGAAATGAAGGAAACAATAGCAAAGATCAATAAAACTAAAAGCTGCTTATTTGAGAAGATAAATAAAATTGATAAACCATTAGCCAGACTCATCAAGAAAAAAACGGAGAAGACTCAAATCAATCAAATTAGAAATGAAAAAGGAGAAGTAACAACTGACTCTGCAGAAATACAAAGGATCATGAGAGATTACTACAAGCAACTATATGCCAATAAAATAGACAACCTGGAAGAAATGGACAAATTCTTAGAAATGCACAACCTTCTGAGACTGAAACAGGAAGAAATATAAAATATAAACAGACCAATCACAAGCACTGAAAGCCAGGACCAGATGGCTCCACAGGTGAATTCTATCACACATTTAGAGAAGAGCTAACACCTATCCTTCTCAAACTCTTCCAAAATATAGCAGAGGGAGGAACATTCCCAAATTCCTTCTATGAGGCCACCATCACCCTGATACCAAAACCAGACAAGGATGTCACAAAGAAAGAAAACTGCAGGCCAATATCACTGATGAACATAGATGCAAAAATCCTCAACAAAATACTAGCAAACAGAATCCAACAGCACATTAAAAGGATCATACACCATGATCAAGTGGGGTTTATCCCAGGAATGCAAGGATTCTTCAATATACACAAATCAATCAGTGCGATAAACCATCTTAACAAATTGAAGGAGAAAAACCATGTGATCATCTCAATAGATGCAGAAAAAGCTTTCAACAAAATTCAACACCCATTTATGATAAAAACCCTCCAGAAAGTATGCATAGAGGGAACTTACCTCTACATAATAAAGGCCATATATGACAAATCCACAGCCAACATTGTTCTCAGTGGTGAAAAACTGAAACCATTTTCACTAAGATCAGGAACAAGACAAGGTTGCCCACTCTCACCACTATTATTCAACATCGTTTTGGAAGATTTAGCCACAGCAATCAGACAAGAAAAGGAAATAAAAGGAATCCAAATCGGAAAAGAAGAAGTAAAGCTGTCACTGTTTGCAGATGACATGATACTATACATAGAGAATCCTAAAGATGCTACCAGAAAACTACTAGAGCTAATCAATGAATTTGGTAAAGTAGCAGGATACAAAATTAATGCACAGAAATCTCTGGCATTCCTATATACTAATGATGAAAAATCTGAAAGTGAAATCAAGAAAACACTCCCATTTACCATTGCAACAAAAAGAATAAAATATCTAGGAATAAACCTACCTAAGGAGACAAAAGACCTGTATGCAGAAAATTATAAGACACTGATGAAAGAAATTAAAGATGATACAAACAGATGGAGAGATATACCATGTTCTTGGATTGGAAGAATCAACATTGTGAAAATGACTCTACTACCCAAAGCAATCTATAGATTCAATGCAATCCCTATCAAACTACCACTGGCATTTTTCACAGAACTAGAACAAAAAATTTCACAATTTGTATGGAAACACAAAAGACCCCGAATAGCCAAAGCAATCTTGAGAACAAAAAATGGAGCTGGAGGAATCAGGCTGCCTGACTTCAGACTATACTACAAAGCTACAGTAATCAAGACAGTATGGTACTGGCACAAAAACAGAAAGATAGATCAATGGAATAGGATAGAAAGCCCAGAGATAAACCCACGCACATATGGTCACCTTATCTTTGATAAAGGAGGCAAGAATATACAGTGGAGAAAAGACAGCCTCTTCAATAAGTGGTGCTGGGAAAGCTGGACAGGTACATGTAAAAGTATGAAATTAGAACACTCCCTAACACCATACGCAAAAATAAACTCAAAATGGATTAAAGACCTAAATGTAAGGCCAGACACGATCAAACTCTTAGAGGAAAACATAGGCAGAACACTCTATGACATCATTCACAGCAAGATCCACCTCCTAGAGAAGGTGGAAATAAAAACAGAAATAAACAAATGGGAACTAATGAAACTTAAAAGCTTTTGCACAGCAAGGGAAACCATAAACAAGACAAAAAGACAACCCTCAGCATGGGAGAAAATATTTGCAAATGAAGCAACTGACAAAGGATTAATCTCCAAAATTTACAAGTAGCTCATGCAGCTCAATATCAAAAAAACAAACAACCCAATCCAAAAATGGGCAGAAGACCTAAATAGACATTTCTCCAAAGAAGATATACAGACTGCCAACAAACACATGAAAGGATGCTCAACATCACTAATCATTAGAGAAATGCAAATCAAAACTACAGTGAGGTATCACCTCACACCAGTCAGAATGGCCATCATCACAAAATCTACAAACAATAAATGCTGGAGAGGGTGTGGGGAAAAGGGGACCCTCTTGCGCTGTTGGTGGGAATGTAAATTGATACAGCCACTATGGAGAACAGTATGGAGGTTCCTTAAAAAACTAAAAACAGAGTTACCATACAAACCAGCAATCCCACTACTGGGCATATACCCTGAGAAAACCATAATTCAAAAACAGTCATGTACCACAATGTTCATTGCAGCTCTATTTACAATAGCCAGGACATGGAAGCAACCTAAGTGTCCATCAACAGATGAATGGATAAAGAAGATGTGGCACTTATATACAATGGAATATTGCTCAGCCAAAAAAAGAAACGAATTGAGTTATTTGTAGTGAGGTTGTTGGACCTAGAGTCTGTCATACAGAGTGAAGTAAGTCAGAAAAATAAAAACAAATACTGTATGCTAACACATATATATGGAATCTTAAAAAAAAACAAAAAGGTTTTGAGGAACCTAGGGGCAAGACAGGAATTAAAGACGCAGATGTAGAGAATGGACTTGAGGACATGGGGAGAGGGAAGGGTTAGCTGGGATGAAGTGAGAGAGTGGCATGGACACATATACACTACCAAATGTAAAATAGATAGCTAGTGGAAAGCAGCCGCATAGCACAGGGAGATCAGCTCGATGCTTTGTGTCCACCTAGGGGTGGGATAGGGAGGGTGGGACAGAGACGCAAGACGGACGGGATGTGGGGATATATGTTTATGTATAGCTGATTCACTTTGTTATACAGCAGAAACTAACACACAATTGTAAAGCAATTATACTCCAATAAAGCTGTTTAAAAATTTTTTTAAAAAGAAGTTATCGTTTTCATCTTTAAAGTTTTATTTTGGCCATTTTTACATGTTCCACGTTTCTACAACTCTTTGGAATGTGTAACACAGTCATGATAAATATTTTAAAGTCCTCTCTGTTGATTTTACCATCATGTCAGTTCTCATTCAGTTTTGATTCATTGACTATTTTTCTCCTTATTCATCATGTTTTCCTGCCTATTTGCATGCCTCACATTCTTTGGTTGGATACCAGACATGGCCAAAATTTACTTTCTTGTGCACTGGCTATTTTGGTATTCCTATAAATCTTCTTGAGCTTTGTTCTGGGGTAGAGTTAAGTGACTTGTAAACAGTTCGATCCCTTTGAATCTTGGTTTTATTATTTTTTAGGTAGGTCAGTCTAAGGCTGACTAATCCAACTAGTAAGTCACAACCTTCTTTGAGTGTTCTCCATGACTCTTATGAGTAGTTCAGTCTGGCTGTGGGGAGAGAGTACAGTTGCCTGTACTGTGTGAGCAACAGGCACTGTCCCATGATATTTTTCAAAGTTTCTTTTTTTTGGTCTCAGGCATATCTCCACAAGCATGCTTGTATCAGAGCTCCACTCACTACTTGAAGGAAACCCTTTCCAAATGCCTGGGTTCTCTCTGTTCGTCTCTCTCATCACTAAATCTGTCCTATGAACTCTAGCTCCCTTGTTCTCCATGGATACTCAGCTTCATCGCCACAATCTGAGTTGGCCTCAGATCCCCTCCTTGTGCTCAGCCTGGAGACTCTGAAAACAGTAAGCTGGTCCAATGGCAGGGCTCACCATATTTGTTTCTCATCTCTCAGGGATTTCTACCCTTCATTGCCTGATTTCCAGTGTCTTGAAAGCTAATATTTTATACCTTTTGTCTTTTTCTTTTCTTTGGGGACAGGGGAGAAGGGTAGGGTCAGGTTTCAGGCAGAAAAGTAAATCTCATTTCTGTCACTCCACCTTTACCAGAAGCTGAAGGCTGCTCTTGACGTGTTCCTAGTTTGACTTCAATAGGAGGTGTGCCACTTTATAGACCAATGTATTTTTACAACTCAGTGAAAGATCCTTTTTCTTCATAGTCTTTCTAGTACAACAAACTTTCTATTAATTTATCTGATACTCTTACAACAGGTGTTGGACTCCTGACTCAACTAAGCAGGGGATATGGCAGAAGGACAATGTGGACATTACCCAGAGGTACCATATTGCATATGTTCAGCTGATAACTTCCAAGATGTTTAGAAAGTCTTTCAGTAGTTGTTCTTGGTTTTGGTGGTGACCTACTAAATTGTGTCCAGAAAAGATTGACCAGAATGACCGCAGGTTGCTTCCTGCCAAGTAGCTGATCGATTGGAGGGGAATAACCACTGGTCCCAGACATTTATTCATCTTCCCTTCCCTTTGTGAATTGCTATTTGCCTTCTTGGACACTCACAATCTGTGGACTGGTCACCTTCCTACTCAAAGTTGGGTTAGTAAACCAATAGCTGTCTCTATATGATTCATTGACAGTGTTTGTCTATTTCTGAAAAAAAAAATGTTCCATTTGAGACAAAACGTTGGAAGCAACAGAATCCTGCACCTGACAATGCTTCTGGTGCAGACCTGAATACCAAGAGTTGTTGGCTCACCCTCTCTTGGTTCTTCTGTTGAATCTCATGAGCACACATGAGCTCTTAGGCTTTTATACTCTAAATCCAGTTCTTGAGCATTCTCTCTACTCTCTTTGTGGGCGTTTTTGTCTGTCTGTCTCACTCTGGCCCTCATACTCTAGACTGCCCCAATCCACCCACATTCTTTTCCTCCTCTTCAGCTTTCTAGGACCTTGTGTTAGAATTCCTTCAATCACTGAGCACTTGTTAGGTGTTACTAAGTGTCAGGCCCTTGTCCAGTAGAGATGCTGCATCCTGAGCAAACCCAAGGTCTCTGCCTGTGGCGTCCCCTTCTGGAGGCATCAAAAAGTGTGGGAGCATAATTTGTTCAAGCCCTGTAGCTCCTGGCTCCTCTGCCCACCTGGGCCTAGGGGCACCAGTGGTGTTCGACACAAAAGAAGCATAAAGAAGAATGGAAAAATGGATGAATCCAGATCTAGAAGGCAGGTAACCAAGAACCAAAAAAAAAAAAATTTTTTTTTAAATAAACAAGCCCTTCATGAAAACAGCTGGTCTTCAGTGACAGCTCCTTACTTCCTGGAGAAGATACTCCATGTGTTTTACATTTCTTCAAGTGACATGATGGCTGTGCTCACCAACATACTCTAAAGGTACCCACACGTCCTCTTAACCTGTTAACATATGTCCACTCTGTAATCTATAAAAATACACACCAGCATTATAAAAAAACAGGGTTTTGTTATTTCCATCTAAATTAAAAATTCTCCAGGCAAATATTATACTTTAATTAATTTAATATTAGTCTAGGCACTTAAAGATCATGATAGATCTTAAAAACACAACTTGAGCTGAATCATAATAGAGAAATGAATGTTGGAATCATATATTGAATGATACCTAAAAACATTTACCCCCAAATTGTAAGTGGAATAATTGTTACAATGATTTCTAAAATTATAAGAGTTAATCTCCATTTAAAAGTTATTAAATGGTATATTTAATTTACTGGAACACATAATTTTAAATTTTATAAACTTAAATATTTATTGGAATTAAAGTTCTCTTATTGGACAAGTAAAACCAGTAGAGGAAAATTAGGCAATTCAGTGTCATGAGGATTTAGAAGAGAACATAAATCCAAGGTGTGTATAAACTAGAATACTCTGCTACCAATATTTTCTACACTATTAGAAAATCTGAAAGACAGAGTAAAGTAGTTTTTAGACCAAATTTATTAAACCAGTGTGATGCATAAAAGGAGTTATCTTTAGAAATATGACATGACATAAATATTTTCTATGCTATTATGTCAATTTTTAGAATTCTTTAAAGTCTTTAAAAGTATTTGAGATTCATCTTTATTATCAACTTAATTTTTTTTCTTATACCTGGCATGGAGACCACTATTTTATCTAGACCACTGATTTACCTACTTTTTAATTTCCCCTGATTTACATTTCAGCAAGAAAGAAAGTTCAGGGATCTGTGAAGGAGAAGAAAGAGAAAAGGGTCAAAAATGTATTTCAAGAAATTATAACTGAAAATTTCCCGAACCTGAAGAAGAAAGCAGATATCTAGTTACAGGAAGCACAGAGGGTCCCAAACAAGGTGAACCTAAACAGACCGACACCAAGACATATCATAATTAAAATGGCAAAAGTTAAAGACAAAGACAGAATTATAAAGGGAGCAAGAGAAAAACAATGAGTCATACACAAGGGAACCCCCATATCAGCTGATATTTCTGCAGAATATTTGCAGGCTAGAAGGGAAAGGCATGATACATTTAAAAGTGCTGAAAGGGAAAATCTACAACCCAGGAAACTCTATCTAGCAAGATGACCATTTAGAATTGAAGTAGAGATAAGGAATTTTTCAGACAAGAAAGAAAGTTCAAGAAACCACATGGACACCGTCCACTGGGATCCTAGAAATAGAAGCTCAGTGACTACCCATTTTGGAGAGAGGCACAATGGAATATGTTCTGCAAACCAAGATGCCTCTGTCTGCTTGGACTCAGACTGGACCCGGGACCAGATCAAGACCAGGACAAGACAAGACTAAGTGCCACTGTTGTCACAGAGCAGCCACTACCACCCCCCTCGCCCCCGCCACCGCCAGCACTGATGCAGTCAATTCTGGGAAGCTCTTCAAAACTTTCCCCTCCCTTTAACTCATTTCCCATCTGCTCCCCTCATCCTCCTACTACAGGAAACATCCTTCAACTTTCTGTCTGGTCAGAACTCTTTTCGCTCCATACAGGGCACCGAGATCCAGGCAACAGCCAAGGGGCAGCTGCACTTCCCTGAAGGGCCTTTCCCGAGGTAGGCGGTTCCAGTACTCAGCCCGACCCAAGACCCCACTGCCCACCAAGGCAACCTGGAGGAGACCGGAGGGCAGCCGGTCCGGGGGGATTCCTACTAGCACAGAACGTGCCTGGCCTGCACTTGGGGGGGAGCCGAATAAAACACGACCTAAAGCTTCTCTACAGCCTGAAGAGAACAGATTCCAGGTTCCTGAAGGGGCAAGAGGGGCCTCCTCGCGAGGACAAAGCTTTCCCCTGGTCTTGGAGGACAGGTCCCGCAGAAGCTGGTTTTGAGGGAGATGCCAAAGGAAAGGAGCAACAGCAGCCCAACCAGGGATCTTGAGTTGCAAGGTCTGCAAGTTACTCCAAAAGGTGTCGCAGTTCATATATATGGAGAGAGAGCGAGAAAGCAAACGTGGGAAAATGTTAACTCTGCGTGGTTAGGTACAGAATATACGATGTTAGTATTTCAATTTTTTGGTATGTTTCAAATGTTTTATGTTTTTGTTTTTTACTGTTTTGGGAACTCAAGTTCCAGGTTCTCTTTGGATGAAAAACTCTGAAAGCAAGACATTAAATTCCTAAGATGAAGGGAGAATGAAGGCAAGGGGCGGCTCAGCCCTGGCTGTTCATCACATCTCACCTCCTCCAGCCTGGGTGATGCCAAGAATCCTGAGGCAGGACCTCACTGGAGTTTAGGGACTCAGTGCAGAAGCACTTCTGCATCTGGACCTTGTGGCAAAACACACCTGTGGGGTTGAAGAGGAAGACTCCTTTGAATGGAGACGCTGAGAAAAGAGCTTCCCTGACCGGGAATCGAACCTGGGCTGGAGCTGTGAAATTGCGGAATCCTAGCCACTAGACCATCAGGGAGCCACACTGGAGCCCGAATTTGGCCTCTCCAGGTGATAACTGTGAAAGTAGAGGTTAGGTTTCAGGGATGAGAGCAGAATTGGGGGTTCCCAGTGGCCCAGGGCTGAAGGCAGCTGTGAAAGGCTCCCAGCCCTTGCGCTGCTGCTCATCACCTTTCACCTCTCCTGTGCTGGGCGACGCTTTGGGTTCTGAGGCCAGGCCGCAAGGTAACTGGCTGGGTTCCATCCTGGTCTAGCTTTAGCGCTGTGTGAGGCAGAGCCAAGGTCATTCTCTCTTTCTGAACCTCGGTTTCCTTATGAGTCAGGTGCTGACTTGGTTTTCCGCGGGTGATGAGCGATTCCGTCTACTTCCTGATCTCTGACCTGGCTCCGGGGGCTCTCCTGATAATGGCATGTGTACGGGCTCCTTTTTGTGCCGTGACAACTCAATTCGTGGAGTCTGAAGTTCTTTATCTACCCATCTTTGGCTCCAGCCCCCGGTGCAGAGTTGCGTTTGGTCTCTTCTGTTCTGTCATGCAAACCACGTGTGCTGAGCTGTGGGAAAGCCAAGTGTGCTTCACAGGGATGAACTCCTTGGTTTTCAGAGACGTGTCAGTGTGTAGAGGAGATTTAGGCGCCCGATGAGATGAGGGGATTTCTGAACATAAAGGTAACCTGAAGTTGGCTTTGTCCTGTGCTGTCCTTAGAGAAACTGTTTGTGGCTTGGTCTCCAAAGTGACTCAAAGGAGGCCTTGTTCGTAGTCCTGAGTAGGCTTTCAGGTGGTAACGGAATGCCTCCCATGTTTCTTGGGGATTGAAAATGCAGCTGCGTCTGCTGCCTCACCCCATACCCCTAGCCTCCTTTTTGTTTTTAAAATGTGAATGTAACTCGGAAAAATCAAACTGTTTCCGCCCGGTTTGGAATCGGGGACCTTTCGCGTATAAGGCGAACGTGATAATCACTACGCTGCGGAAACAAGCCAAGTGCGTGAGTTTAACGATACATCTATGAAAACTGTAGGTCCTGCCACCACTGTTCTGGCCACCAACCTTTTAAACTGAAGAATAAACCTGGAAGCACCAGTGGTCCCTCAAGCAAGGAGACTGCGGCTCCAGACAGGCCCTGGTTAAGGTTCCTCGCCTTCCCGGAAGCGAGGACAATGGGACACCGCACCCCGCCCCCAAGTTTGACTTCGGGATGCTGCATCCAACGTAGTGTCTCCAGTTCCACAGCTATGCCCCCGGGTGCAGGGGTCGCCTACGCTGACTCCTCAGCTCCCGGAAGCCGCAGGAGCCGCGAGCTAGGTGCCTCTGAGCCTCAGGCGCCGCCCAGCAGTGTGCACGCCTGATTCCCGGGCTGTGGACTCGAGCTTCGGTGGTTCTTTTCACGGAGCCAGCGGTCAGCGCTCTCGGCTCTTGGAAATGAACAGTGCTTGGAATTCAGGGAACCGTAGGAACGTCTCTCCCCGCCCTCTCCTCTGCTTAGATGCTCCGGATCTTCCCGCTCTTTCCTTTCAAGCCCTTTTGCCTCAGCGCTTCTCGGATTATCAAAGGTGATCTCTCCGGTATCCTCCAGGCGAAAGGGATTCCTCCGGTTTCTATTTCTGTCGCTTAATTCTTTCAATTCAGTTTAAGTTCAATATTTTAATCACGCATTTATGTTTTAGCCACTACGTAGCAAAGCCTATGCCTTAGGGCATTTGGCAGTTTTAAAACATGGAATGAACATATAACATATCAAAACTTGTGTGAAACAGCTTAAATCAGTGCTGAAAGGGAAATTTAAGGCCCTAAAGTTTACATTAGAAAAGAGGTATATAGATGTTTGGGTGGAAACAAAGCACTAGAATGAGTTTCCTCTTATAGGTATTAAAAATAGCACTTTTAGGAAACTGATTATTGTAAATGTTTAATTTTGTCGCATATATAGTTGGCATTGGAAGTTTAGCCCTTCCTTGAATGTATACTGTAGATTTTCAAAAAAGCAAGTTATATATTTATTATGTTTAGTGTGGTTTGAAATACCCCCTTTCATATGTTTTAAATAAAGTGAAATTTATGTGAACAGAAAAGAAAAGAAAAGAAAAGAGGTATCAAGTCAATAACCTAAGGTCCCACATCAAGAAACAAGAAAAAGTAAAAGAAATCAAGCAAACAGAAGGAAGAAAATAATGCAAAGCAGAAATCAATGACATTAAAAACAAAAAAACAACAGATAAAATCAAAAATGAAAGCTGATTCTTTGAAGAGATCAATAAACTTGACAAAGGAAAAAGAGAGAAGACAAGTACCTAGTATCAGGAATGAATAGAGACTACAATCACTACAGATTTTGCAGATATCGAAAGGATAATCACGGAATATCATGGAAAACTCTGCACAGATAAATTTGACCACGTAGATGAAATGGACAAATTCCTCATAAGTACAAACTACTACAACTCACTCAATATGAAACTGATCATTTGTATAGCTCTATAACTGTTCAGGAAAGTCAATTTGTAATTTAAATATTCCAAGGAAAGAAATCCCAGACCCAGATGGTTGTGCTGGAGAATTCTACCAAAAGATTAAAGAAGAATTAATATCAATTCTATACAATCTCTTCCATAAAATAGAAGAGTACAAAACACTTCTCAATTCATTCTATGAAGCCTGTATTACCCTGACACCAAAACCAGGGGGAAAAAAGTTCAAAAAGAAAACTATAGCTATCTTACATAAATATATAAATATTCTAATATCCTACAAATTTCCCTCATGAATATAGATGAAAAATCTTAACAAAATATTAACAAATAGAATTCAGCAATATGTACAAAGAATTACACACCATAACCAAGTGGGGTTTACACCAGAGCTACAAGGTAGGTTCAATAGTCAAAGAAAAAAATAGTTTAAATGCTCATAGCTATTATTATACTCAATGGTGAAAAGATGAAATCTTCTTCTCTAAGATCAGGAAAAAGACAAGGATGTCCACTCTACTTCTTTTACTCAACATAACATTGGAAGTCCTAGCCAGAGCAATTAGGTAAGGAAAAGAAAGAAAAGGAATCCAAACTGGAAAGGAAAATGTAATACTGTCATTATTTGCAGATCAAATTATATTTTATATAAAAAACCCTAAAGATTCCACAAAAAACTGTTAGAACTAATCAATGAATTCAGTAACGTTGCAGGATATAATCACAATACAAATAATACAATAATACAACAATCTGCTGTGATTCTATACACTAATAGCAAAAAATCACAAGGAGAAATTAAGAAAACAATCCCATTTACAACTGTATCAAATATAATAAAATACCTAGGAATAGATTTAACCAAAGAGATGAAAGACCTGTACACTGAAAACTATAAGACACTGATGAGAGAAACTGAAGAAGACACAAAATAAATGAAAAGATACTCCATGCTCATGGGTTGGAAGAATTTACATTGTTAAAATATCCGTACTACCCAAAGCAATCTACAGATTCAATGCAAACCCTATAAAAATTTCAGTGGCATGTTTTACAGAAATAGAACAAACAAACCTAAAATTTGTATGGAAGCACAAAAGCTCCCAAATAGTCAAATCAAACTTGAGAAAGAAGAACAAAGCTGGAGGTATCATGCCCTCTGATTTCAAACTATATTACAAAGCTATAGTAATCAAACAGTATGTTATCAGCATAAAAACAGACACCTAAATCAATGAAACAGAATAGAGAGCCCAGAAATAAGCACACAATTAATTTATGACAAAGGAGCCCAGAATATACAACAGAGAAAGGACAGTCTCTTCAAAAATGGTGTTAGGAAAACTAGAGAGCCACATGCAAAAAAATGAAACTGGACCACTATCTTACACCATACACAAAAATTAATTCAAAATGGATTAAAGACTTAAAAGTAAGACCCTAAACCATAAAACTCCTTAAAAAAAACACAGATTAAAAAAACAAAAAAACGCAGATGGTAAGCTCCTTGACATTGACCTTGGCAATGATTTTTTGAATTTGACACAAAAATGGGAACGCAAGCAAAAATAACAAGTGAAACTACATTAAACTAAAAAGCTTCTGCACAGCCAAGGAAACCATCAATAAAATGAAAAGTTAACTTACCAAATGAGAGAAAATATTTGAAAATCATATATCTGTTGAGAGATTAACAGCCAAAATTCACAAAGAACTTATATAACTCAATAGCAACCCCCCCCAAAATTCCAGGTAATAATGGGCAGAGAATCTGAATGGACATTTTACCAAAGAAGGCATGTAGATGGCCAAGAGGTATATGAAAACGTGCTCAATATCACTAATTATCAGAGAAATGCAAATCAAAACCACAATGAGCTATCACTTCACATCTGTTAGAATGGCTATTATCAAAAAGACAAGAAATAACAAGTGCTGGTGAGGATATGGAGAAAAAGAAATCCTTGTGTCCTGTTGGTGGGAATGTAAATTGGTGCAGCCACTATGGAAAACAGTATAGAGGTTCCTTAAAAAACTAAAAATAAAACTACCAGATGATCCAACAATTCCACTCCTGGGTATATGTCCAGTAAAAATGAAAACATTACTTTGAAAAGATATGTGCACCCCATGTTCACAGCACCCCCACAGTAGCCAAGACGTGGAAGCAACCCAGGTACGCATCAACAGAGTGTTAGATTAAGAAGATGTAATGTGTGTGTGTGTGTGTGTGTGTGTGTATACACACAATGGAGTATCATTCAGACTTTAAAAAGAATGAAACTGCCATTTGCAGCAATGTGGATGGACCTAGAGAATGTGATGCTTAGTGAAATAAGTCAGACAGAAAAACATGAACACTATATGATATCGCTTATATGTGGAATCTAAAAAAAAAAAACAAATGCATATGCAAAACAGAAACACACACAGATATAGAAAACAAACTTGTGGTTACCAAAGGAGAGTGGGAAGAAGGGATGGACAAATTAGGGGTATGGGATTAACAGATACAAACTACTATATAAAATAGTTAAGCAACAAAGATACACTGTATAGCACAGGAAATCATATCCAACATCTTGTAATAACCTATAATGGAGTATAATCTGCAAATATACTCTCACTATGCTGTACACCTGAAGCTAACACAACATTGTAAATCAACTATACTGCAATAAAAAAGACCCCTAACAAACCACAAAAACAGAAGTATGGGAGATGCAGATAAGCTGGTGTAGACTAGGGCAAGGAGTTTGATTTTATTTAAAATGCACTAAATTCATTTCTCCCTAGAAGCCCCACTAATATTTAAAATATCTCAACTAGAAAAAATGGCTATGATGGCATGATTCCTTAGTGGAAGCTACAGACTGCTTGAGAGCAGGCGTTTCACATTTGGGAGTAGCTTCTGAGCATGCTCAGACATGGGGCCCATCCAAGGTTCCCAGTGGCCTGGCTGTAGGTTTGTTCACTGTGGGTTTTCCTTCCCTTCTTCAGATCGTGTTGCGCTGGTAAGTTTTCAGTAAATCCTGCTCTGTGGCTGCAAATAATGGTCGCAGTCAGTGCTGGGGTTAAAGACTCAGTACCTGTCAATATAGATGGCAGACACTGCGGTTTGGATTGAAGGACTACAGGCACAATACAGACTTAACCTTGCTGGCAGATGGTGTGTTTCCTTTAATATTTTTGACAAAAAGTATTCACACTATTTTGTTGCTTTGTTCTTCGACAACTTGCTTCCTGACAGGATGCAGCAGGAAGCACAAATACTATGTGCTGATCTTTCCAAAAATGTTTAGTTTGATCAGAATGTAGGACACTGAACAAGATAATTAGCCTGTCCTCTTCAGAAATTCAATGCCGTCAGAAACAACAAAAACAAAGACATCAGGAGAGAGTTCCAGGTAATAAGGACCAAAGTGTAATTTAGAAACTTTAATTAGAACAGGGGAAGATACCAGTACCACAACACACACACTTAATTCTTAATCTCTTGCTCATATATGTGTATAATATAGATGTATATGTTAAATGCATCTGTATCTACATACATGCACATGCATATGACATTTTTTAAACAATTGAAAAATTATACCTGGAGCATATATTAGATAATAGTATTGAATTAGTATTAATGTCCTGTAATTTGGTAATTGAATTGTATTATGGTTACATACAATGATGCCCTTAACACCAGGAAATACGTGCTGAAGTATTTAGAAGTGGGCATTTTGTCTGCATTTATTAAAGCAACATGAATGGGTGGGTGGGTGAGTGCAGACAGAGAAAAGGAGCAAATGAATGTTAATTGTTGTATTTAGATGAACAGAATAGAGGTGTTCATTGTATGGTTCTTTCAAATTTTCTGTAGGTTTGAAATTTTTCAAAGTAAATAATTATGGGGGGAAATGATTGTAAAACACAGGAGGCTGTGAAGAGCTGAGTTCTGGACTAAAAATTGGCTCTCAATGTCTCTCTCCCTTGCAGAAGGGTGTGACAGTGCTCAATGCCACCCACTCATACAAAAAAATGTAAGTCAGAAGTGTGCTGTACAAACCCATCTAAAGGATCCCTTCCTGCCACCCAGGATTTGTCCTCCTTACATGAATCAGCTTTCTAACCCAGAAGTCTGGTAAGTTGGAGGCTACTTTATATGTTGCAAAGCTTCTGAATGAGATGTTCTGATGTTATATTTGATAGCACAGAGGGTACAAGGAATTTATTTTTAGAAAAAAAAATCCAAATGAGAGTGGAGATATTTGAAAGCTACCAGTTCCATCTAGGTATGTTATCTCTCTCTCTGTGGGCCCTAAACAGAGACCTCTAGGATGGGACTTTTGCTAGAGTGTATCAGAAATACAACAGTGAACAGTAAGCTCTCAGGATCCTTCTCTGGCAGAGATTCTATCACTGTGTCCTTGGGTCCCCCGTTAGGTGGATATGTACCAGACCCCGGCTCTGCTTACAGATGCCCAACTGTGGGGGCAGAACTTTTTGTCTGAGTATCTTGATTCCCAGAGGGTGAGACACAATGAATATTTTCTTTGTAATAGCAGGTGTACAATAATATTTAATTTTGGAATGAAATGATGCACTCAGACCTGGTTTCTATCACTCTGGGGTATAAATGCAGTGGGCACTTAAAAGTTTGAGTTTCCTGCTTTAAGCTGAAGAAACAAAGCTTTATAATTTTGATTTGCACAAAAAGATGATAGCCAACAGAATGTATATAAAATAAACTCTATTCTAGGATCTGTATAAAGCCCCAAGCTTCAAGGAAAAAGGACATGTGCTGAAGAGCTGATGAATGGTCTGCAGCGACACTGTTCTGGCTTATTCTTCACCCAAATCCTTGCCATTTTCTTCCAGCTGCTGCTGACTCCAGTTATGCACAGGATGGGGGTGGGAAGGAAAAAGGGTTAGGGCTTCTCAAGATTATCTGAGAATCTAGGTATTTGTGTCCCTTAGGCAGTTTTCACATTTGCAGGCTGAAGGGCTGTGATTTCTGTAATCAAACTATCCATTTGGAGTAAAAGTCTGGAGTGGCTGTGAAATCTTGCTCTTCCTTTCAGATTTGGACTTTTGCTTGTTTTGTTGTTTTTCTCATCAATTGGGGAAATGTTTGTGACTATGCTTTGTTGAAATAAGACAGAACGTTTCATAGTTCCAGCATTAGTTGTTACCTGAAACAGAAGACAGAAACAAAAACTGAGAATTTTCTATCAGGTTCTGCTGATACCAAACTGAGGTTTGATTGAGAGCTAAGAGAGGAAAGAGGCCACGTGCCACCTGAATGCAGTTGAGTGGATAAGCTATGGTGGTAAGCCTACAGTCTGGAAAGAGAAAGTTGTGCTAGCAGATTAGAGGGAAAGTCCTCTGAAAGATACTGTCCGCACTGTGGTGTGGAACTTAGGCCCCCACCAGCCCAAAATACTGATAGCCCTGCTCAAAGCTGCTGCACCTTTAAGCAGCTTTTAGCTTTAAGCAGCTTTTAGCTAGATCCCTACCACCTCCTCCAATCAGTTTACTCTCCATTCTATTCTTGTGGAGAAAAATGAAGGCCTTTCACACCTTTCAGGAGAGATGTGCCTAGCTTCAAGCATGCACATTCGGAAACAGTCTGTTCTAGGAAAGAGAGGATATTTTGAATGGAAATCTGGCTCCTAAATCCATGTCCAATTCCTTTTAAATAGGAGGGTGGTGCCAAGGGAACAGCCCTAGAATGTGAAACCAGGAGGCTCTCAGACACCACCTGTGTGATGTGATTTATAATAAGAAATGTATATTTGGTCTTCATCTCTGTTTCTGGCATAGAGCTCCTAAAACCCTTGGAATTTCCTAAGTGATGGAGGGATAAAGATTATTGTGTTATGTTAATGAGGTAACTTTTGGAAAGCAAGGAATGTGGGGGGCTCGTTGCCAGGAAGGTCCACCTTGTGATTAGAGGGTTGGAACTTCCAGTCCCAGCTCCTGACCTCCTGGGAGGGTTTTTAGTGTTGTGAGAGCTTCCGGGTTGGTGAACACATGGAGGTGCTGGGAGAGTGGCTTGCTCTGAGAGGGCGTGGAAGCTCCACACCCTTCCCTGCTGCCTTGCCCTATGCATCTCTTCCATATGCCGTTCCTGAGTTATATCCTTTTATAATAAACCGGTAATCTATTGATAGTAAAACGTTTCTCTGAGTTCTGTGAGAAACAATTCTAGGAAATTAATCGAACCTGAGGAGGGGGTGGTGATATCCTCTGATTTCTAGCCAGTCAGTCAGAAGTACAGGCAACAACATTGGCTTGCAACTGCCCTCAGAAATGGACAGGGTATGGGGGTGTGAGGCAGTCCTGAAGGCCTGAATGCTTAACCCTTAACCTGTGGAAGGGGAAATCTCCCTTACCACGTTGGAATTGGTACCAGAACCTATATACCATTCAGGTACAGTTCCTTTGCCCATGAGGAAACAGTAGGTCAAGAGGTTAAGTAGTAACTAAAGCCACATGACCTGTAAATTGAGAAACCTGGGACTGGAATCCAGGCTTCAATAATAGGGTGAATTTTGTAACTAAGTGGTGGATTTCCCAGAGCTACTCATTCCTGGAGCCTGGAGTCTTGGGGACCTGTAGAGGGAGCACCTTTCTAGGTTGAAAAAACTATGAGAATTCTCGGTTGTGAAATAGTTTGGGTCTCCCCATCATCATCTTTTGTTTCGATACCCAGATGTGGCAAGAGAAAAGAAAGATCCGAGAGTGATCTCACCCTGTGGGTTTTGACCACTTACCTCTGGAATATGACTCAGGTGAGCTGGAAGGCTCTGATTTTCTTTCCTGATGTCTGTTTTCATTGTACAGCTGGGCAGTGGACTCCAAGATCTGCCTGTAGAAGTGAGAAGTGTATCCTGTTCCAGGAAATAATTACAGTTTAGACAAGTTACACACATGTGCTTAAGAGGATGCTTTCTGCAGTTCCTTCTCCTGTGCTCAGAACAAAACCAGCACTCCAGGGTTGGGACTTCAGCGTGATGGGAAGAAGCTTAACTTTCACATGGCCCTTAACGAATGCCAAAACATTCATACGTATTATCACACCTAGCAGCTGCAATTAGAAAGAAACCTTTTCCCATTAAATAGCTGCTGCTTTGGTGTGGGAAGGGGCCAGGTCACTGTCCCAGCACAAGACTGTGGAATGATGGCCTCTGTGTGAATGCAAACTAAGAGGAGGATGTGGGAACAAGAACCACCTTGGGGACCATGAAGAGTAACCACGACAAAAGGGAGGGGGTGAGGATGGCAGCCGTGGAGACCCTCATTCTGCTGGAAAAAGAGCTCAGAAACGTTGAGTTCTGCTGAATGACGATCACACAAGAGGAGAGGAGCAGAAAGTATACAGCACAGAAGTCACAAGAATGGCTTTGGAGGTCAGACAGCTCTAGGATGGAGGCATAGCTCAGCCTTGGGGCAAATCTATCAGAGCCTACTTACTCACCTATCAAGTAAGAATAATAGTACCTGCCCCATCTGCCTAGCTGGGCCATTTATAAGAAGTAAGTGAAGTAAGGTACATCAAAGCTCTTGAAGTCTGTGAAGCCCTGCACAGGAGACTGGTCCTTAGAGAGATACATATGGCCAGAAGCAGGCAAACTTGGGCCTCCCCTACCATTTCTTTGGTCAGGACTGCTGAGATGACGTTCCAGCTTTTCTGGAAGGCTGGCATTGATGAAAAGGATTTCCTTCAGGTGCTGGCACAGGTTCTGGATCTCATCTACTGCAGCCATTCCCCCAGGACATGGAATGATGTAGAAGGTAGAAAATCCTTATCAGTAATGGGGTGGCTGGGGCCTCTCAGCAAGATCCCTGCCTTTCACCATTCTTCTGCCAATTCATCTTCTCATCAGGGAACACCAGGCACCTTCCTTTAAGAGCCCTTAGGCTTTCAAACAAAGCGTGGCCCAGGGCCAAGCTCACTCCATACAGCCACCTCCTCCACAAGGATCTGGGAAGTCTAAGGGAGGTTGACACAAGGTGGGAAAACACTGAAGGCCTCTGAGTAGGGCTTGTCTAGCACTGGGAAAGGAGTGGCCCCCTCTTCAGTATCACTTTGTGGGTACTAGGAAGGTATTCAACTCTCCTAAATACCTCTCCCATCTGATTTATGACTGAACATCTTTAAGAGATGGCAAAGACCTCCCTCTGCACCACAGGGTGAAATGGGAAGCAGGAGTGAAGATACCTTTGTAAGGGAATGGACTAACAAAAGACACGTACTTATACCCATCTCTGGCAAAAAGACAAAATCTGATGTGGTTTATATCACTATGAAAAACTCAGTTAACAGTGAGCAAATTAAGATAGTTTCTTTCTCATGCCTAGAAGAGAACATAAAACGTATTGTCCTCTAACAATCCAAACTTTTGTCCCCAAAGGAGTCATTCAAGTAGGGGAAAGGAGATGAAAGTTGAGGTCTTAGTGTGCACACACACACACCAATGAGTCTGTTAACCCAGGGGCTCTTACTCATGGAGGAGCTTCACTGGCTAGTTTGGGTTGGTTTTTTGGAAAGGGGCATGCTAGTGGCATTGCTGCTAGATTCAGCCATTTCTCTAGTAGATATGCTAGTTGTTGGTTTAGATTAGAATACTGCACTGAGACTAAACCCACAAACAAACAAAAATAACCCCACCAAATCTTGTGTTGCACAAAGAATGGGAACCCTGGCCATTTACCCAAGTGTTGCCAAGATCAGAGCCTTCGCCTTAGGGACACCACTGATATTCTAGTACTAAGATGGAACCTTATGGGGAGACAAGCCACCTGAGGGGAGATGGACACTGGTGCTTGAACTCAGGAACCATGATAAGTGGGCCCCAAATATGGGCAAGACTGCCAATATTCTTGGACAGCTAGAAAAGCCTAAGGGACACCGTTCCGGAACGATAAATAGCAAGAACAATTCAGAAAAGTTAAGATGCTTCATCTTAAAGAAGGAAGTTTATTAGACAGATTCCGTGCATGTGTTGAAGGGTGGCAGAGAGTTTGCCATGATCCCTTCACTCTCTGCACTCTGGCTTGCCTGGGGTTCCTCAGCTTGCACATGCCAGTGGGGGACAGAGGGACGGAGGTGAGGAGTGGACCAGGAACAATGCAAATGACCAGACTCACCAAGGAGTGAGTAAGTTTTTGTACTTAAAACTTGGACCCAGAACTGTGTTCAGCCTAATCACTTTTTCAAGGTTAGTTTTTAGGGACTGCCTGCAGAGATGATCTCAATCAGCGCAGACAGAGGTGGTGAGCATGTAAAAGCTACCAGAGCTTTATTATTCAGTCTTCTGGTTGTTGGAGGTTATTCTCTTTAACTGGGAGTACTCACTAGCTACATCCACAGCAGAGGTCGCCTCCTGCACATCACACACAAAAGCATTGCTGCTGGGAGGCTGGAGGGAGTCGTGGAGACTGGAATGAGTCAGATATCTTTCATCCAGTGAGTCCTCCAGGACTTCATTCACTTCTTCCTCCTGGAGCCCCCTGCTGAGCCTGGGTGGGGAATGGAGAGGAGGGAGGGTGGAGGGCAGGCAAGACAGGAGATTAAACTAAGGCAACCTGGAACCACAGCCTCACAGCTGGTCCTGATCTGAAGCTCATGGAAGAGGCACCAGAAACCAAAGGGGCCACCCTCTCAGAAAGAGAAAGCATAACAATCCACTTCTGACTCGGGTCATAGTGTGCCTAGAGTTGGGGTAGGAGAGAGAGCAGCAAGTGTTCAGTGCACTGACCTCATAACGCGGATGAGGAAGTAGACTCAACGACTCCTCTAAAATACACTCTGACACATTGAACACACAGAGACCTATAATATTGGCTGTGGACAAATTTTATGTAATAGTATATGAAGGAGTCCATTGAATAATGGCTCCTGAGGCAGTGTAACATCCTAGGGCTCTTGCAGCTTTTAGACCTCTCTCTCTTTCTCTCTAAATGTTTGATATGATTGACTTTATTTTTCAAGATATTTCTGGCTATGAAATATCTGCCAACATATCTCAGGAAACTGCAGAAACCAGATAGCCATCTCACTTTAGCTTTTAACCATGCAGGTTTTTAGAAAATAGAAACCAGGGATCTCTGGCTGGTTTACCTTTAGGTCAGAATGACTCTAGTTAACTTAACTTGAGGAATTACTAAGAAATGGTTAACTAATACAAGAACTGCAAAGAGAACAGAAAACATGGATTAATAGGACGTATCATTGTATGATGAACAAATGAAATAGGTACAATCAGCAGTTTCTGGTTTCTCCTGGATCTGGGACCTTTGGTCTCTGGGTCTCTTGCTTCTGGAATCCTCTCTAGATTTCACCATTCCATTATCAGCCCTTTCATCATTCAGAGCTACCTGGGTGCCGGTGGCTCCTCTCCATCTTCATCCTTCTTATCATGATGATTTCCTGTGAACCAAAAATAGAGACAGCTAGTAGGAAATTGAGCAGGTCCCATTTCATGCCTTACAAATACAAGGGCCTATCTGACAGAGCCATAATACCCTACATGTTTGTTTTTTTTGTTTTGGGGGGGGTTACTTTATTTATTTATTTAGAATTTTATTTATTTTTTTATACCTACATGTTTGTTCATAACGCTCTGAAAGAATTATTCTAGGAGGGTTCAGGTCATGTCTTTAGAGGACACAGGCTTTCCTGAGCAACAATGAACACTGTTGCTGGTGTGGTGAATCGTTCCCATGATGCGTCCTGTTCCCCAGCACACAGGATACTTGCCCGGCTGTATTCTATACTTCTTCAGCTGTAATCTTCATTTCCCCCACAAACTTGGTTGATGGACCATGGTTGTGAGTCCCATTATTCCTCTCACACAGACCCTGCAGCAGCCACTGAGGAGTAAATACTTTAGGAGAAACCACCTGTTTCTAAGCAACTGACTGGACCAGGGGACCTCTGCCTGCTGATGACTGTAAAGAGAATCTTCCCTTCTTTTCCGTTTCTCTTTTTTTTTCTCTCCTGACCCTGCCCAGAGACCAGCCCAGTTGCAGAACTGTATTGTCGAGGCAGCTGAGCAGGGACCTTAACCACAAATGAGAATCTAGCTCTCTAGTCCAAAAGGGACCTCTTGTCTGAAAAGTGTGAAGAGTGTCACCTCTTTTTTTTTCTTTCTCAATTTTCTTGCCTCCTTGCTCTTAAAGTAGCCCCAGTCGTGTGGAACTGCAAGACAGTGAGACAGGAGAAACGACTGGGAGAACCCAATCTTTCTGAACAGAGGGACTTGGAAAAAGGACACTTGGGAACTGGAAAGTAGGGAATAAATGCCAGAGAGGGGAGAGGCTGGAAAACTGTCTACAAACTGTCAAAAATCCCAGGGCTCATCCCCAAACTAAACATGTGTGGAACAGACCCAAGGAATCAAGGCAAAGGATTAGAGATCTGAATTACCATATAAAACACTAGCTAGTGCAAACTAAACCTAGTGACATATTTGCTGGACTGACCCAAACAACACTTCAAAGGCCCTGAACACTAGACTGACATTGGAACTACTGCCCATAGAAAGTGAGACAGAACTTGCAGTCTGAACCTAGAAGGGGTTGATTGCCCACTAGGAAATAATTTCCAGAGGACTTTAACAGGACCCAGTGTCTCACAATATAATATTCAAAATGTCCACAGTACAATCTAAAAGTACTTAACATAATAAAAACATACAATCATCTCAACAGATGAACGAAAAGCATTTGACAGAACTCAACATCAATTCAAAATAAAACTCTCAGCAAATAAGGAACAAAGAGGAACTTCCTTAAATAAGTTGAAAGGTTTATTCAGCTGTACCGTGCCTGCTCATGTTTGTGTTAGGAGACATAGTTTCTTCTCTAATGTCCGCAGTCGCCATCATAAAACAATAAGTAGAAGGTTTGTTTGTTCATTGAAATACAGATAAATAAAAGAAAACAAACAATAGCTCAACTTGATGAAAGGCACTATGATCATTAATTAGAAAACTCAATATTCTTAAAAATGTCCATTCTCCTCAAACTTTTCATAGATTTAAAGCAATGACACTCAAAATCCCAACAGGATTTAAATAGATAATGACAAGCTGATTGTAAAATCTACATGGAAAGGCAAAGAACCTTGTTTTAGGCAAAGAGTTCTTAGATAGAACTACAAACTTATGATCCATAAGATGGACTTCAACAAAATTAAGAAATTCTTCTCTCTGAAAGGGAGTTAAGAGAATGAAAAGATAAGCCACAGACTGGGAGAAAATATTGACAAATCAAATACCTGATAATGTATTGTATCCAGAAATATAAAGAACTCTCAAGACTCAATAATAAGAAAACAGGGCTTCCCTGGTGGCGCAGTGGTTGAGAGTCCACCTGCTGATGCAGGGGACATGGGTTCGTGCCCCGCTCTGGGAAGATCCCACATGCTGCGGAGCGGCTGGGCCCGTGAGCCATGGCCACTGAGCCTGCGCGTCCGGAGCCTGTGCTCCACAACAGGAGAGGCCACAACAGTGAGAGGCCCGCGTACCGCAAAAAAAAGAAAAAAACTCACCTTTAAAATGGATAAAATAGGTGAACACTCACTTTTCCAAAGATATTTGGATGGTCAATAGGCATATGAAAAGATCCTCAAAATCATTAGTCAATGGGCAAATGAAAATTAAAACCACAATGATAGGCAACCACACACCTATTAAAAGACAAAAAGCAAAAGAACAACCTGAAAATATCAAGAGCTGGTGTTGGGGAACAGTTGGAATGCTGACTCATCACCAGGGGGAATGTGAAATGGTATAGCCACATTGGAGAACAGTCTGGCAGTTTCTTTGTGTGTGTGTGTGTGTGTGTGTGTGTGTGTGTGTGTGTGTGTCTGTGTGTGTCTGTGTGTTACCAAGAAACGTTTTTATTTTGCTTGCAGTACCTTTTTGTTAATTGCACAAAATCATGCTTTGTTTTTGCCATTTAATCATTATCACACAATCCTATTCTGAAAGACAAATGTTCATCAAAAACGAAGCAAAAATGAAAATTCACAACCTTAATTACCTAGAAGGCAGTGTCTTATAAGTTAAACGTACACTCACCCTATGACCCAGCAATCTCACTCCTAGATATTTACCTGTGAAGTGAAGTGAAAATGTATTCTCACACAAAAATCTGTATGTGAATCTTAACAGATATTATTCATAATTGGCCCAAACTGTGGATGAATGGATAAACAAAAAGTGGTACATCTCTATAAGGGATTAGTACTCAGCAATAAAAAAGGAACAAACTACTGATACATCCTGGAGATGAAAAGTCTAAAGGGACAGCAAACAGACCCAGTGGTTGCCAGGGACTGGGTTTGGGCAAAATGGCTGATTACAAAGAGGCACAAGGGAACTTTTACGAGTGATGGAACAATAGTTCCATCACTCGTAAAAGTTCCCTTGTTATTCTACATCTTGATTGTGGTGGTGCTTTTACCACTGTATGCATTTTTCAAAACTCACAGAACTGATACTACAATGGGTCATTTTACTGTTTGTCAATTATCCTTAAAAACCAAAACTGATTGGATGGCTGCTGCCTCCTGGTCCAAAAGCCTGTGATGAAGGAGGCAGTTGTAACAATGTGGCCTTCAGCCCCGTGTATTCTCCCCTGTACTCGCCCCCAGCCAGTCCTCACATTGTCTTGGTCCCCAGAATGTGAGGTGAACGGCAGGTGGAGTGTAAGCACCTGACAGTCCTCTTCTTTTAAAATTGTAACCCGAGTGCCTGATATTATTACTGATTCCTGAGGCATCCACTCCAAAGACAGCTATCTCAAAGAATCACATGGGCAGCTACAGGACTAGATGAAGAAGCAGGCTGCCCCACCTCTGAAGTTTCTCTTGATTTAGAGATCCCTGGTTGATTTAGATAACTGGTGTTTGACCACTTGTTTTTCTTTCCTGCACTTTAATTCCCCCTCTTCTGTTTTAAATTCACAAATAGTGAACCCACAAAACCCTAGGCACCCCAGCCTCAACCCAAATTAAACAGAACCACAGGCCTGTGCTGTCTCCCTCTCTACCCCTGACTTCACTGGGCGGCCCTGGGGGAGCCGTGTACCCTCCAGGAAGTGTGAGTAATATACCTCATGTTTCTCAAAGTTCCCTGATAGTTGTTGCTGAGGTGTATCTTGCAATCATAATGAGAACCACAAGGGTTGGTCCAGCCATAACACTGGCTCCAAAACGGGAAATGTCTGTGGGGGCTTGCCTCGGGCCCAGGGGAGGACCCCCAGGTTTATCTAGCTGACAGTGTCACTATCCTTTGGCTGAGACTGGCACAAAACAGCAGGGCATCTGGCTAAAAAGTCACACTTAGAGTCGTGGAGGCACGGAGTCTTATGTGAGGCTAGGACCTTGGGAGGAGCTAAGGGTCCTCAGACACCTGTAAGCCAACTTACCAGTGGTGAGTTTGCTGGCAAGTCTCTCTGCCAGCTGGCTTCCTTGGGCCAGTAGCTCACAGAATCTCTGTCTCTGGTAGTAGGTAACATCAGTGCTCCTGAGGAGACTCTCAAAAGACTTGACTGTGTTCTTTGCATGCTGCATGAACAAATAACAGACACCTTTCCCTTCCTGTAGCTTCTGTCGTAAGTGGGTCAGTTCTCGGGCCTGAGCCTGAATTAGGGGATCGTATCTCCTAGAGTGGGAAAGAAAAGTAAAAGTGAAAGTCATGAATGATAAGTTATGGGAATTTCAGCAGAGATATCTCTTAGATTACTCGTAAGAAATTCCCCATGTTGAATTCTTACACAGGTTGTGCGCCTTGCCTGTGACAGAGGGAAATGAGTAAAATAACATTGGGTTTGTCTCTTTCTTTTTTATTAATTTTGCTTTAAAAAGAAGCCCTTTCAGTTCCTCACTTCAGTCCACATCCATTTCAATGTCATATGCAACATCAAGCATTATGCAGAAAGTGTGTGTGGGCGGAAGTCAGGTACAGAAGTATTGGACAGGTACATCTGATACTAATTGAAAGGATGAAAAGAAAAATCAGTGAGAGGGTCAAGATGAAGAGCGTTCCTTTGAATGACAAGAAGATAAGCCGTAATTAGTAAGGAGGCACTTAAGAGTAACAGTTAAAATTCTGAGTAACAATTGCATTACTCTAGGTGGGATTTCATAGTTTTCTAATTATTGTACAAATATTTCTCATAGATTCCAATCTAGAATGTGAGCTCTGTGAGGCTGGAGACAGTGCCGTATTACCCAACTTAACAGTACACAGTAGCGTGTATACACCCAAGTAGGCAATCAGTTAATACTTAGAACCACGTAATCCTAATGCTAGACTAGACATTGTCATCTACCCCATCTGATGCCTGAATCTGCTCACCACTAAGTGATCTTCTACAGATTGTCTTTCAGACTCTATTCCTTAGAGTCCCTATAAAGTGTCAGAGGAGAAACAGGGCTCCCGACCTAGGCCTCCTTCAATCAAATACCTCTGCTTTAGTGGGTCTTACACAATTGAGCTTCTCAGATTTCATTTTAACCAAGGTTAAAAGACGTCTTAAATGCCAAAATCTACCCTGTGTTTGAAACTCTCTAAGGATGGGCAATGCTGGTCCTTGCAAATTAATAATTCATTTTCTAGGCAACAGCTGCTCAATTATCTATCTACTCAATGCCCCTCCCAGTTAACACTCCACATTGTCTGATACTTAGAAAAAAAAAATCAAAGTTGGGGAGGAGAAACATTATTATCATGAAAGGTACTTCAGAAAACTGGAAATTAGGAGTGTCTCCTTGCCAGCCATGGCCAAGCCCTGGGCCTGTCAAGAGCAGAGGTCCTCGCAGTCCCCAGGCTGCCACCACCCCAGGGGCCTAGTCTTACAGAGGCCCAGCCCTGAGGCTGCATAACCTGGGGCAGCCACCATCAAGAAGCCCCTCTCAGGGGTCAGGACTCCTTTGCCAGCATGGATTCCTTAAGTTGGGACTACATAACTAATAAAAACTAAATCTAGGGCTTCCCTGGTGGTGCAGTGGTTGGGAGCCCACCTGCCGATGCGGGGGACACGGGTTCATGCCCCAGTCTGGAAGGATCCCACGTGCCGCGCAGCGGCTGGGCCCATGAGCCGTAGCCGCTGAGCCTGCGCGTCCGGAGCCTGGGCTCCGCAACGGGAGAGGCCACAACAGTGAGAGGCCCACATACCGCAAAAATAAATAAATAAATACATAAATTTTAAAAATACCAAATCTAATATTAGAAAAAGATGACAATCACCACACTTATAAAAAGTAAGAACAAGTATAATAATTACAGCAAATATTTGTTGAGAGCTTCACATGTGTGAGAGAGAGTTCTAACCAGTGGTAATCATGCATTTAATCTTCATAACTCTCTGAGGTAGACACTGTTCGTATTTCCATTTTACAGATGAGGTAGCTGAGGTAACTCAGACACTGGAAAGTTAAGTACATTTGCCCAAGGTCACACAGCTAGAAGCCACATTGCTAGTATTCCAACCCAGGCATGTGTCTCCATTTTATTTATATAGTATTTGAGGGAGAATCCAGAGGCCTAACTAGTCCACCATCCAGTTCCCACAGCCCCGCAGGCTGTCTTTGTCTAGTTCTGGGCCTGCCGTGTTCATTTCTGCCCTTCTCCTTGCACAGATTTGCTCTTTATTCTATCAGCCTGGGCTTCCCCACTTCACACAGCTTCCCACACAGCTTCCTCCTTACCCAAGCCTTGCAGCCGGTCTCATCTTCTCTGCCAGCTCCCCCTCCTCAAACAGCACTTCCTCCTCCAGCACAGATTCAATGAGGTCTTTGTACTCTTCACACTCTGAGGAAACAGAGACCCCGCCTCAGGGGAAAGCTGGACAGGCTGCTGGGTCACTGCCTTCAAGGGAGGAGGGAGGGGCCATCCCGGGGACTGATGTAACCTCGGTAGCAGGCTCTACGCAGGGATTTCCACATCTGATTCCTCAGCCTCCCAACTACTTGGCATTTGATTCCTCCCCATGTTAGAGCTGAAGAAAGAGAAGCTCACAGGCAGGTATAATAACTTCCTCAAGATGATTCAACTGGAATGAAGCAAAGTCAGAATTCACATACCCTGAGTTCTGACTCCAAAGCTTTATCAAGCCTTGCAGCCTCTTAAGTAGAATATTAACCTGGGGCATGGAGTAGGAATTTCCCATGTTTGGGGGAAGGCTCCAAGGACTGTAGGGCTGACAGTTGTCCCATACTGAGAGTTTCCGTAATCCCCCAATATTTCAAAGATTTTTAAAAAATTTTATTTATTCATTTATTTTTGGCTGTGTTGGGTCTTTGTCACTGTGTGCGGGGTTTCTCCAGTTGCAGTGAGCGGGGGCTACGCTTCATTGCGCGGGCTTCTCATTGCGGTGGCTTCTCTCACTGCGGAGCATGGGCTCTAGGCCGGCGGACTCAGTAGTTGTGACACACGGGCTTAGCTGCTCCGTAGCATGTGGGATCTTCCCGGACCAGGGCTCGAACCCGTTCTTAACCACTGCGCCACCAGGGAAGTCCCTCAAAGATTTTAAAGTTTATCTGGAGACAAACTGTGTAAAAATGTGTATGAAGGGAAAAAAGTCGGAAAGACATATGCTCAAATGCTAACAGGTGCTGTGTGTTAGTCTGGAGGCAGAACTAATACACAGTGTTTGCCGAGGCCCTGTTCTAGTAGATTTTAGACAATTATCATCCTGTAATCATCACCACTACCTGAGGAGGTAGACACTAGTCCTATTACCATTACAGATGTGGAAATTGAGGCAGAGAGAAGATAAACAACTTGGGTTTAAATCGAGGAAGTCTGGCGCCAGGGTACATGCTCTTAATCACTGCACTGTGTTACCTTTACATGAAGATGTTGGACGATATCTTTCTTCTTCTGCAGTTTCAAAAACAGCTGCGTTATGATTATAATAACTGATACTAAAAAAACCTAACATTCAGGGCTTCCCTGGTGGCGCAGTGGTTGGGAGTCCGCCTGCCGATGCAGGGGACACGGGTTCGTGCACCGGTCTGGGAGGCTCCCACATGCCACAGAGAGGCTAGGCCCATGAGCCATGGCCGCTGAGCCTGCACGTCCGGAGACTGTGCTCCACAACGGGAGAGGCCACAACAATGAGAGGCCCACATACCGAAAAAACAACAACAACAACAACAACAACAACAAAACCCCTAACATTCCCACACTCCAAAGCTTGTCTTTTCACTTCTTTGACAAGTAGGCTTTAATTTCTACTTTTCAGCCCATGTCAGTAAGTTGGATAGCAAACTTTATCCCCCATTGGTTTACTGAAAA
>NW_006790287.1:0-232 GCF_000442215.2 Lipotes vexillifer | reverse complement strand
AAGCCTACCTCAAGAAACAAGAAAAATCTCAAGTAAACAATCTAACCTTACACCTAAAGGAGCTAGAGAAAGAAGAAGAAACAAAACCCAAAGTTAGCAGAAGGAAAGAAATCATCAAGATGAGAGCAGAAATAAATGAAATCGAAACAAAGAAAACAGTAGCAAAGACCAATAAAAGTAAAAGCTGGTTCTTTGAGAAGATAAACAAAATTGATAAACCATTAGTCAGACT
>NW_006790286.1:0-660 GCF_000442215.2 Lipotes vexillifer | reverse complement strand
GTAGGTGTTCCGTAGGAGTTGTTCCACATGTAGATGTATTTTTGATGTATTTGTGGGGAGGAATGTAATCTCCACATCTTATTCCTCCACCTTCTTGAATGTCTCTCAGCGCTCCTAAGATAGTTTCTTACCTTTTTAATTCTTTTTTTTTCTGCATCAGGTCTTAGTTGTGGCACATGGGCTTCTCTCTAGTTGTGGCATGCGGGTTTTCTCTCTCTGGTTGTGGTGTGCAGGCTCCAGAGCATGTGGGCTCTGTAGTTGTGGCACACAGGCTCTGTAGATGTGGTGTGTGGGCTTAGTTATGGGATGTGGGATCTTAGTTTTCCAACCAGGGATCAAACCCGCCTCCCCTGCATTGGAAGGTGGATTCTTTACCACTGGACCACTTGGGAAGTCCCTAATTGTTGTTTCTTTCTAGTGGTCTTTGTAAGAGTATAGAAACATTCCTTCGTTGGTAGTGTTAAATGTGTAAATTTTAGGTTTCATGTGAAACCTTTTAAAACAATTTTCTGAAAATATTGAAAAGCTACTAGCCAGGATCACGTTTTCCTTTTTAAAAATTTAAGTACAGGGCTTCCCTGGTGGCGCAGTGGTTGTGAGTCCGCCTGCCGATGCAGGGGACATGGGTTCATGCCCCAGTCTGGGAAGATCCCACATGCC
>NW_006790285.1:0-488 GCF_000442215.2 Lipotes vexillifer | reverse complement strand
CCTTTGCTTACCAAACCTCACCAATCCTATCAGGCCCTAGTGTCCAGCCTTATGTCTCAGACAGCTGTGGGTATAGATGTGGTAAATCCAGGTGTCATCCCGTGCTGTGAATGAATTAAGTAAGAATGTCTCTCTATTTCACTGTCATTGTGTTTTGGTTTTGAAATTTATTTTTATAATGGGATTTGGCTAATTTTCACTGCTGCGCTTATGTCGCTCTACGCACGCTCGATTCTCTTACGGATACATATTGATACATAGGTTTTTAGATTCCTACCAGTCAGGTCTATTCCCATGCGTTGAATATGGAGTGTTGAGTCCATTTCGTGGAGCAAGGAGTAGATCTTGTCTATTACGTATTTGGCTTCTGGAACGGTATCTGTGCTGATTTCAATCTCTGGTTTTAAGCAGCACACCCACTCAGGTTTCCTCTTACGCAAGTATAAGTTTGTTTTCTAAATGAGAGACTCTCTTCTGTTTTGTAATTC
>NW_006790284.1:0-405 GCF_000442215.2 Lipotes vexillifer | reverse complement strand
TATCTCTGGGCTTTCTATCCTGTTCCATTGATCTATATTTCTGTTTTTTTGCCAGTACCATATAGTGTTGATTACTGTAGCTTTGTAGTATAGCCTGAAGTCAGGAAGTCTGATTCCTCCAGCTCTTTTAAATTCCCTCAATACTGCTTTGGCTACTCCGGATCTTTTGTGTCTCCATACAAATTTTAAGATTTTTTTCTTCTAGTTCTGTACAAAATGCCACTGGTAATTTGATAGGGATTGCATTAAATCTGTAGATTGCTTTGTGTAGTATAGTCATTTTCACAATATTGATTCTTCTCATCCAAGAACATGGTTTATACCTCCATCTGTCTCCATCTGTTCCTACGTATTTTATTCTTTTTGTTGCAATGGTGAATGGGATTGTTTCCTTAATTTCTCTTT
>NW_006790282.1:0-1601 GCF_000442215.2 Lipotes vexillifer | reverse complement strand
GCCTGTGCGTCCGGAGCCTGTGCTCTGCAACGGGAGAGGCCACGGCAGTGAGAGGCCCGCGTATCACCAAAAAAAACAAAACAAAACAAAACAAAAGCTGCCAAAGAAACCTAGACTTTCTTTCTTTAATAATTAGAACAGAGTCATCGCTGTCTCATACATATCCCTATTGGTTCATTCTAGAAGCAGACTGATTTATTTCTACAAAATAAAATCAAATCATGAATGATTAGGCTTTTAAGAAGACATTTAGATAGGACATTATGTTGGAATAAGTTTTAATGTAGACAAGACTTGTAAGAAAATAAATAGCAACATAAATATACAAGGGAATTCAGCAGACTAGCCAAATGTCCCAGAAAGGTCAAATTTTTAACATGATCAATATAATAAAACGTAGCAAATAAATCAACTCAAGTTATTGACATGGGAATTCTGGGCTGAATTTATTTCATTTGGATTTCAGTCTGAAACATAGGTCTTGGAATTGGGTTAATAACAGTTTGTAATGATCTGCTTTCTCTTTGCTTGCTTTGGGAATTAAGAAAATAGTGCTGCTTCCTGGCACAACTGAAATCTTCTGGGGAATTTGCTTCAATACATCTTTAGGGAAGTTAAGGATTTATTGGGACAGATGTCTCTAAAAACCTAAACAAGAACCTAAATAAATTTCAAAACTAAAGAGAACCTGAATGTGGAATTTCATAAATAACTGTTGCATTATTAGCTTTTTTTCCCATTTTATCTTGACATTTAATTATCTTTTCAAACCCAGATATATAAAACCTACAATGATTTCAAGGCAAATTTTTGCACTGAGGTCACATTTATTTCTAAACGTTTTCTGAAGATTCTGATTTTTATTTTGTTACACATTTTCTTAAGCTTTTCACACAAATGTAAGGATATTCATAACAATAAAATGAAAGAGGTCAAACTAGTACCCTTCAATTACTGTTAACACATCCACACATATAAACGTGCTCCATCTGGAACTCAAATCACTTCAAATCAATATTAAATGTATTGTAGTAATATTAATAATTATTATTTTTAAAATTATACTCACTAACATTTCTGGATTGCCTACTGTAAGACAGGGAATGTTCTAAATGCTTTATATTTGTTAACTAATTTAATTTTCACAGTAACAGTATGAGGTAGGTATCACATTACCTTTATTTTTCAGATCAAAAGAGTGAAGCGCAGAGACTTTAGGTGACTCTGCCGATATCACAAAGCTAGAAAATGGCAGAGATGGGCCTCAGATGCAGGCAGTGGGCCTCCAGAGTATAATGTCTTAATCATCAAGCTCTGCTTCTTCCTCAGTATAACAATGTACACAGCACTTATACATGTATGTCTTGTTATTAATTAGGGATAAAAGTTTCCTATGGAAGTATTTAGGAGTGAAATGTCACATCTCTAATTTATCTTAAAATATTTAGCAAACAATACATACAGCAACTATGGAGAATCTGTTTACTGTTCTCTCTTCTTTATATTTAAAATATTTTTCCTGATAAAAAGTTAAAAACTAGGGCTTCCCTGGTGGCGCAGTGGTTGAGAGTCCACCTGCCGATGCAGGGGACGAGGGTTCA
>NW_006790280.1:0-469 GCF_000442215.2 Lipotes vexillifer | reverse complement strand
GGAATGGAGGATGTTAATGTGAACACATGATTTTCAATATAGAGACATTATAGAAATAAACATAGACAATATGTTTATTGCATATGTTTCTGAATATGTGTTTATGAATATGTGTAAATGGTTATGAATATGTGTTTTCATATGTGTGTATGTATATATGTACATAAATCCCCTACCTCTGCCTTTTGAGAGTGCCTGGTACCACTGCTTCCCAAGAGCAATGAATACACCTAGTGTTCGGATCTTGGTTTCTAAATACAGCTCTCCAACTGAAGGAACTAATGATCTTTGGAGAAATGGCTGATTCTAGAGCTGCTACAGGGAAAATATAAGATGACCCTAGAACATATTATTGTTTCAAGAAGTAAGGGATCAGCCATAAAGAGAAATGAAATTGAGTTATTTGTAGTGAGATGGATGGACTTAGAGTCTGTCATACAGAGTGAAGTAAGTCAGAAAGAGAAAAACA
>NW_006790279.1:0-293 GCF_000442215.2 Lipotes vexillifer | reverse complement strand
AAGATAGGATGTTGGAAATGGAAGCAGGCTTTTCAGTGCTTTTGTGGCAATCTCAGGATATTCGGCCTCGACTTTGATCCAGGCGTATGGAGATTTGAGGTTGTTTCAAACATACTTTTAAGGTCACATGTCACTTGCGATCTCAAGCAGTTGATCCTGTTCTAGAACGGACAAAGTCGATTCAGCTGGCGTATTCACAAATGGGTCGCGGATCCATTCCTTCCCAGTCTGGGGGTCTTTTGTGGTTGGGAAGTAATGCTCAAACTCTTTTGAAAGCTGAGATAGGTGATCAT
>NW_006790278.1:0-211 GCF_000442215.2 Lipotes vexillifer | reverse complement strand
GGTTCAGGGTTAGGTAATGGGTACGGTTTAGTGGACAGGTTAGAGTACGACAAAGTGTTAGGGGTAGGGAATGTGTTATTGTACAAATGAGTGTTAATGTACGGCTTAGGTTTAGTGTATGGATTAGGGGAAGGTTTAGGGTAAGGGGTAGGTTTGGGATTAGGATTAGGCTACAGGTACGGTTTAGGGTACAGGTTAGCATACGACAATG
>NW_006790277.1:0-231 GCF_000442215.2 Lipotes vexillifer | reverse complement strand
CATGCCCTAACACGTACGCTATCCCTAAAGTGTTGTCGTACCCTAACATGTACCCGGAAACGTCCCCGTTCCTAACACTAACCCTAACCCTAACTCCTGTCTTAATCCTAACTCGTACGCAAACACTAATACGTGCCCTAACACACACGTTAACCACAAAGCACTGTCCTACACTAAGCTGTACCCTAAACCGTCCCCATTCCCTAACCCTAACCCTAATCCTAAACGTAA
>NW_006790276.1:0-247 GCF_000442215.2 Lipotes vexillifer | reverse complement strand
TGAGATCACTTCAACTTAAGCTGATTAAAATTATATAAAGCTAAAAATTGTTCCCGTGTTGAATTGGCTACATTGAAAATGCTCAATAGCTCAACATTTCCATCACTGGGGAACACTCTGTTGGACAACACTGGCATAGAAAATGGAGCCTGGGCTCTAGAGTCAGACAGAACCGGGTTACAACCCTGCACGTGTGATTCATGCAAGCCACCTCACCTCTCTAAGCCTCACTATCCATATTTGTAAA
>NW_006790275.1:0-205 GCF_000442215.2 Lipotes vexillifer | reverse complement strand
TTTTTTTTTTTTTTTTTTTTTTTTTTTTTTTTTTTTTTGCAGTACACGGGCCCCTCACTCTTGTGACCTCTCCCATTGCGGAGCACAGGCTCCAGACGCGCAGGCCCAGCGGCCATGGCTCATGAGCCCAGCCACTCTGCGGCATGTGGGATCCTCCCGGACCGGGGCATGAACCCACGTCCCCTGCATCAGCAGGCGGACTCTC
>NW_006790273.1:0-875 GCF_000442215.2 Lipotes vexillifer | reverse complement strand
AGGCTAAACCATCCCCTTTCCCTAACCCTAATCTTAACCTTAACCTTAAACCTTACCCGAAGCTTTACCCTCAACCGTTCCCTAATCCTAACACATACGCTAACCCTAACCTGTGCCCTAACCCGTACGCTAACACTAAACCATGCCCTAACACGAACACTAACCCTAAACCTAACACTTACCCGAAGCCTTACCCTCCCCCGTTCCCTAATCCTAACACGTACGCTAACCCTAACCTGTGCCCTAACCCGTACGCTAACTCTAAAGCATTGTCGTTCCCTAAACTGTACCCTAAACCGTCCCCGTTCCCTAACTCTAACCCTAACCCTAACTGTAACCCTAACACTTACCCGAATCCTTGCCCTAACCCGTGTCCTAATCCTAATCTGTAGGCTAAGATTAACACGTGCCCTAACACGTACGCTAACCCTAACCTGTGCCCTAACCCGTACGCTAACTCTAAAGCATTGTCGTTCCCTAAACTGTACCCTAAACCGTCCCCGTTCCCTAACTCTAACCCTAACCCTAACTGTAACCCTAACACTTACCCGAATCCTTGCCCTAACCCGTGTCCTAATCCTAATCTGTAGGCTAAGATTAACACGTGCCCTAACACGTACGCTAACCCTAACCTGTGCCCTAACCCGTACGCTAACTCTAAAGCATTGTCGTTCCCTAAACTGTACCCTAAACCGTCCCCGTTCCCTAACTCTAACCCTAACCCTAAACCTAACCGTAAACCTAACGCTTACCCTTAACCTTACCCTAAATCGTGCCCTAATCCTAACCCGTACACTAAAACTAACCTGTTTACTAATACGTAAGCTAAACCTAAAGCATTGTCATACCCGAACCTGTAACCTAAACTGTCCCTT
>NW_006790271.1:0-801 GCF_000442215.2 Lipotes vexillifer | reverse complement strand
CGTGCCACAACTACTGAAGCCTGCGTGCCTAGAGCCCATGCTCCGCAACAAGAGAAGCCACCGAATGAGAAGCCCACACACCGCAATGAAGAGTAGCCCCCGTTTGCCGCAACTAGAGAAAGCCCACGCACAGCAATGAAGACCCAACACAGCCAAAAATAAAGAAATAAATTTATTAAAAAAAAAAAAAAAAGGAACATCTGGGACAAAGGCTAATCCAGACAGGATGCCAGAATAAGAGGCAAAATCAGGGACTGTCTCCAGCAAACCTAGACCTATAGTTTTACTCTAATAAGTATGAGTCCTTTAAATTAGAAAAATTCCTTTAAATTAGGAGAAAACAAAAAAGCCAAGACTTAGCTAAGGAAAGACTAATAATATAACTGAGCTTAATGTCAATGGAATTTAACCTATATTTAGTTACTCTAAATTATGTAGCACTTTCTTTATAAGCAGCAATTAATAATAGCTTATTTTTACAAAGGAGATATATATTTTAGAGGAGATTTCTATTTTAGAGGCAAATGCTAAGAGACTGGATGGTAGGGAGATCCATCTATGGTCTCCTGGTTATTCATGAACCAATCAAACTTAAGCAGGGCAGCACCTACTGGCAACTATCCAAACTGCAATAACTACACTTGGCAATTCAAAATCTAGCAAGTGACGACAAAATCTAGTAACTCCCCTTAGGTCAAAACCTACCTTCAGGGCTTTCCTGGTGGCGCAATGGTTGACAGTCCGCCTGCCGATGCAGGGGGCACGGGTTCGTGCCCCGGTCCGGGAAGATCCCACATGCTG
>NW_006790270.1:0-635 GCF_000442215.2 Lipotes vexillifer | reverse complement strand
ATTTGTCCTTCTCTGTCTGACTTACTTCACCCAATATGACGATCTGTAGGTCCATCTGTGTTGATGCAAAGGCATTATTTCATTCTTTTTTGAAGGCAGAGTAGTTTTCCATTGTGTACATGTACCGTATCATCATTATCCATTCCTCTGTCGATGGACATTTAGGTTGCTTCCATATGCTGCAATGAACTCCTTATTGATTTTCTGTCTGGCTGATCTGTCCACTGGTGTAAATGGGGTGTTAAAGTCCCACACTATCATTGTGTTACTGTCAGTTTCCCCTTTTATGGCTGTTAGCATTTGGCTTATATATTGAGCTGCTCCTATGTTGGGTGCATGTATATTTACAATTGTTATATGTTCTTCCTGGATTGATCCCTTGATCATTATATAGTGTCCTTCCTTGTCTCTTGCAACAGTCTTTATTTTAATGTCTATTTCCTCTGATATGAGTATTGTTACTCCAGCTTTCTTTTGATTTCCATTTGCATGGAATACTTCTTTCCATCCCCTCATTTTCAGTCTGTACATGCCCCTAGATCTGAGGTGAGTCTCTGGTAGACAACATATACACGGGTCTTGTTTTCATATCCATTCAGCCAGTCTATGTCTTTTGGTTGGAGCATTTAATCCAT
>NW_006790269.1:0-283 GCF_000442215.2 Lipotes vexillifer | reverse complement strand
TTGATAAAGGAGGCAAGAATATACAATGGAGAAAAGACAGCCTCTTCCATAAGTGGTGCTGGGCAAACTGGATAGCTACATATGAAAGAATGAAATTAGAACACTCCCTAACACCATACACAAAAATAAACTCTAAATGGATTTAAGACCTAAACGTAAGGCCAGACATCATCAAACTCTTAGAGGAAAACATAGGCAAAACACTCTATGACATAAATCTCAGCAAGATCCTTTTTGACCCACCTCCTAGAGTAATGGAAATAAAAACAAAAATAAACAAATG
>NW_006790268.1:0-2761 GCF_000442215.2 Lipotes vexillifer | reverse complement strand
TGGTAGTGTATATATGTCCATGCCACTCTTTCACTTTGTCCCAGCTTACCCTTCCCCCTCCCTCCCTGTGTCCTCAAGTCCTTTCTCTATGTCTGCATCTTTACTCCTGCCCTGCCCCTAGGTTCTTCATAACCACATTTTTTTTTAAGATTCCATATATATGTGTTAGCATATGGTATTTGTTTTTCTCTTGAGGGCTGAATGGATTTTACAAAAAGATCCAACAATGTACTTCCTACAAGAGACCAACTTTAGCCTTAAAGACACAAGTAGACAGAGTGAAGGAATGGAAAAAGGTATTTCTAGCAAATGGTAACCCCCTCCCAAAAAAATATAGGTATCTATACTTATATCACACAAATTAGACTTTAAATTAAAAATGGGAAAATGAGACAAAGAAGGTCATTACACAGTGATAAAGGGATCAATACACGAAGAAAATACAACAATTGTAAATATTTAGGCATCCAACGTCAGAGTATCTAAAAATAAACAAAAACTAACAGAGCCAAAGGAGAAATAAACAGCAACACAGTACAATACAATAATAGATAGGGACTTTTAATATCCCACTCTCAACAATACATGTATCATCCAGAGAAAATAAATAAAGATACAGTAGATCTAATCAACACCATAGACCAAATGTACCAAACAGACATATACAGATTAGTCTACCTGACAACAGCAGAAAACAAATTCATCTCAAGCACACATGCTACATTTTCTACGATAGACCACATGTTAGGTCACAACACAAGTCTTAGCAATTCGAGAAGATTGAAAGCACACCAAACATCTTCCCTGACCACAAAGGAATGAAACTAGAAACTAATAACAAGAGGAAAACTGATGGAAATTAAGTAACATTCTCTTGAACAACCAATGGATCAAAGGCAAAATTAAAGAAAAAACTTAAAAAGTTTCTTGAGATAGATGAAAATGGAAACACAACATACCAAGATTGATGGAACACAGCAAAAGCAGTTCTAAGATGGATGGTCATAGCAATAAACACTTACATTAAGAAACAAGAACAATCTCAAATAAGCAACCTGACTCTGCACCTCAAGGAACTAGAAAAAGAACAAATTAAGCCAAAAGTTAGCAGGAGACAAATAATAAAGATTAGAGCAGAAATAAATAGAGACCAGGAAAACAATACAAAAGATTAATAAGAGTTGCTTCTTTGAAAAGATAAACAAAATATAAAAGTTTTGGCTAGACTAACCAAGGAAAAAAAAAGAAAGCGGACCTAATTTGACAAAATTATAAATGAAAGACAAGACATTACAGTTGATACCACAGAAATATAAAGGATCGTAGGAAGATACTATGAACAACTATATACCAAGAAACTGTACAACCTAAAAGAAAAGATTAAATCAGTCATCAAACATCTCCCAACAACAAGAGCAGAAAAAGTCTAAGACCAATTGGCTTCGCTGGTGAATTTTACAAAACATTTAAAGAAGAATTAACACCAATCCTTCTCAAACTCTTCCAAAAAATTGAAGAGGAGGGACCACTACAAAACTTATTTATGAGGCCAGCATTAACCTGATACCAATGCCAGAAAAGGACACCACAAGGAAAGAAAATTATAAGGTCAACATCCCTGATGAATATTAATGTAAAATTTTTCAATAAAATACTAGCAAACTGAATTCAGCAGCACATTAAAGGATCATTCACCATAATCAACTTGTATTTATCCCTGGGATGCAAGGATGGTTCAACATCTGCAAACCAACAGAAGTATGATCAGCTCAATAGATACAGGGAAACCATTTGACAAAATTCATTGTGTGTTCACAATAAAAACGTAGGAAATTGGGTATAGAAGGAACATACCTCAACATAATACCGACCATATGGTACTGGCATAACAATAGAAACATAGACCAATGGAACAGAATAGAGAGCCCAGAAATTAACCCATGCACATATGGTCATCTAATATATGTCAAGAGAGCTAAGAATAATCAGTGGAGAAAAGACAGTCTCTTCAATAAATGGTGCTAGGAAAATTGGGCATTCACATGTAAAAGACTGAGACTAGAGCGGTATCTTACGTAATCACAAAAATTAACTCAAAATGGATTAAAGACTTAAATGTAAGACTGGAAACGACAAAACTCTTAGAAAAAGCATAGGAAAAAAGCTCTTTGGCATGGGTCTAGGTAATGATTTTTTTGGTTATGACATCCAAAGCACAAGCAACAAAAGCAATAACAAACAAGTGGGGCTACATCAAACTAAAATGTTTTGCACAGCAAAAGAAATGATCAACAAAAAGAAAAAAAAAACCTACAGAATGGGAAAAAATATTTGCTAACCATACATCTGATAAGGGGTTAAAATCCAAAACATATGAAGAACTCAAACAACTCAATAGCAAAATAATAATCCAATTTTAAAATGGGCAAAGGACCTGGATTGACATTTTTTCAAAGAAGATATATGAAGGGCCAACAGATACATGAAAAACTGCTCAGCATCACTAGTCATCAGGGAAACGCAAATGAAAACCATAATGGGGTATCACGTCACACTTGTTAGAATGGCTGTCATCACAAACACAAGAGACAACAAATGCTGGTGAGGGTGTAGAGAAAAGGAGACCCTTATGCACTGTTGATAGTATTGTAAATTGATGCAGCCACCATGGGAAACAGTATGGAGGTTCCTGAAAAAGTTAAAAATAGGGCTTCCCTGGTGGCACAGTGGTTGAGAGTCCGCCTGCCGATGCAGGGGACAC
>NW_006790267.1:0-363 GCF_000442215.2 Lipotes vexillifer | reverse complement strand
TAGGTTTTGGATCATCCTGTTTTCATTGTCATTTGTCTCTAGGTATTTTTTGATTTCCTCTTTTTCAGTGATCTCTTGGTTATTTAGTAATGTATCATTTAGCCTCCATGTGTTTGTGTTTTTTATGTGTATTTCCCTGTAATTCATTTCTAATCTCGTAGCGTTATGGTCAGAAAAGATGTTTGATATGATTTCAATTTTCTTAAATTTACTGTGGTTTGGTTTGTGACCCAAGATAGGATCTATCCTGGAGAATGTTTTGTGCGCACTTGAGAAGAAAGTGTAATCTGCTGTTTCTGTATGGAATGTCCTAGAAATATCAATTAAATCTATCTGGTCTATTGTGTCATTTAAAGCTTCTGT
>NW_006790265.1:460-881 GCF_000442215.2 Lipotes vexillifer | reverse complement strand
GGTTAGCGTACGACTTAGGGCACGGGTCATTGTGAGCGTACGGGTTAGGATTAGGGCACGTTTGACGGTAAGGTTTCGGGTAAGGTTTAGGGTTAGGGATATGGAACGGGGACGTTTTAGGGTACAGGTTAGGGTATGACAGCGGTTTAGGGTTAGCGTACGTGTTAGGGCACAGGTTAGTGTAAGCGTACCGGTTAGGATTATGGCACGGGTTAGGGTGAGGCTTCCGGTAAGGGTTAGGGTTAGGGTAATGGCTAGGGTTAGGGTTAGGGAACGGGGATGCTTTAGGGTACAGGTTAGGGTATGACTACGGTTGAGGGTTAGCGTACGTCTTAGGGAACGGGTCAGTGTGAGCGTACGGGTTAGGATTAGGGCACGTGTTACGGTAAGGTTTCGGGTAAGGGTTAGGGTTAGGGTTAGG
>NW_006790265.1:0-288 GCF_000442215.2 Lipotes vexillifer | reverse complement strand
AGGGTCAGGGTCAGGGTTAGGGGTTAGGGTTAGGGTGAGGGTGAGGGAATTGGGACGGTTTAGGGTACAGGTTAGGATACGTCAACGGTTGTAAGTTAGTGTACGTGTTAGGGCACGGGTTAGTGTCAGTGTATGGGTTAGGATTAGGGCACGGGTTAGGGTAAGTCTTCGGGTAACGGTGAGGGTTAGGGTTGGGTTAGGGTTAGGGAACGGGAATGGTTTAGTGTACAGGATAGAGTATGACAGAGGTTTAGGGTTAGCGTACGTGTTAGGGCACGGGTTAGTGTA
>NW_006790264.1:0-3251 GCF_000442215.2 Lipotes vexillifer | reverse complement strand
ATGGGGAAACCAGAGTATGGTCCACTGTGTGATCGTGCAACGTTTCTAAAATGCACCTCAGTTCAGGTCAACTGGTACTCATGTTGGCCATTCCAGGCGCTTTCATGACACACGCCACACTTGGAGACTGTGTGCCTTTAACCTCCTGTTTGGCACAGTGTAATTTCTGCAGAAGATGTACAGGAATGGGGAGAACCAAAAAGAAACTAGATGTAGGTGTCTGGACGGGCACATTGAACTCTAATTTCCCACCAGCAAGAAGAATGAACCAAAGCCTCAGCATGACATGCCTGAACCAGACAAGGATCTGAAGCAATCCTGCGGCATGGCGGCCAGCCCACAAGAAAGTGAGGAGAGAAAAGGGGCTCAGTGCCACTGTAATTCACAAACCTGCAGAGTTAGAAATGAAAGCTTTCGTCCAAAATTATATTGAAGTAAGGCTGCGAACAGAAATTGAAAGTGAGGCAGAATTGCAGGAAACCGATTTCAGGGGGTGGTTTGGAATTGCATTTAAAGCCTGTGAAAATAGGCAGAACGCCGACCAGGATGCCCTTGGCCAAAAAGGGCGTATGCGTTTTTTCCTGAATATATTCAGGAAAAAACGCATACGCCCTTTTTGGCCAACCAAGCAAGCTTGCAACGGAAATCTGCGCTACAATGATCTCTAACTCCCCCACCACCCCCTGGTAAAAAAGGCCATCTGAAAAAAGTGTAAAATCCAGAAAGGCAGGACAGGCCCGAGAGAAGAGGGAGCATTGTTATGTTGATGGGCGGTATGTAACTTGCCAACAGCCACCATGGAGAAACGTATGGTATTTCCTAAAACATGGAAAAAACAAGGTACATAGCCTCGGGCACAAGGCTTAGGGAAACAGAAATCAAAAATACAGAGCCACCCCAAAGTTTCGGGCTGCCCTCTGTACAGGAACCTCGTCCACGGCACAAGTTAAATACCCACGAAAGGAAAAAATGGATCGACAAGTTGTGGCACTTACGTGCCATGGAATATCAGTCAGCAATGAAATCAACGTCATCAGGCCCGTAGCATCTTAGCGAGTGGATTTAGGTACGATGATTCCAAGTGAAATAGGTCACACGGAAAAAGAAACATCATACGGTATCTCAAATACATGGATTGTAAACTCTTCTACACATGGAAGGAATTACAAAACAGAAGAGAGTCTCTCATTTAGAAAAGAAACTTATGCTTGCGTAAGGGGGAAGCTGAGTGCGGGTGCTGCATAAAAACAGAGATTGAAATCAGCACAGATACTGTTCCAGAAGCCAAATACATAATAGACAAGATCTACTCCTTGCTCCACGAAATGGACTCAACACCCCATATTCAACGCATAGGACTAGACCTGACTGGTAGGAATTTTAAAACCTATATATTTAATTGTTTCCATAAGAGAATCAAGCGTGTGTAGAGCGATATAAACGCAGCAGTGAAAATCAGCCAAATCCCATTATAAAAATAAAATTCAAAACCAAATCACTATAACAGTGAAATAGAGAGACATTCTTACTTAATTCATTCAGGGCTCGGGATGAAACCTGGATTTACCACATCTACACCAAGAGCTGTGTGAGACATAAGCCTGGACAATAGGGGATGATAGGATTGGTGAGGTTTTGTAAGCAAAGGCAAACCCTTTGAAGTCATACTGCATGGTATCCATTCCATGGGGCCCAACTCCCCAGGTTTAATGGATTCTTCCTTCCGCTAAAACATTCATGGGAAACCCAGAGTATGGTCCACCGTGTGATCGGGCAACGTTCCTAAAATGCATCTCAGTTTAGGTGCCCTGGAACTCGAGTTAGCCGTTCAAGACGCTTTCCTGACACTCTCCACACTTGCAGAGTCAGTGCCTTTAAACTCCTGTCTGGCATACTTTGCAATTTCTGTGTAAGATGGACAGGAATAGGAAGAACCACCGAGAGACTAGCTGTAGATGTTTGGACGGGCACATTGAACTCTAATTTCCCACCAGCAAGAAGAATGAACCAAAGCCTCTGCATGCCGTGCCTGAACCATACGTGGGTGTGAAGCAATCCTGCGGGATGTCGGTCAGCTCACAAGAAAGCTAGGGTAGAAAAGGAGCTCAGGGCCACTGTAATTCACAAACCTGAAGAGTTATAAATGACAGTGTTCGATCAAAAATATATTGATGTAAGGCTGCGAAGAGAACTTGAAAGTGAGGCAGAATTGCAGGATACCGATTTCAGGAGGTGGTTTGGAATTTCATTTAAAGCCTATGGAAATAGGCAGAACGCCGACCAGGATGCCCTTGGCGAAAAAGTGCGTATAGATTTTTTCCTGAATATATTCAGGAAAAAATGCATACGCCCTTTTTGGCCAACCAAGCAAGCTTGCAATGGAAATCTGTGCTACAATGAACTCTCACTTCCCCCTGGTCAAAAGGGCCATCTGAAAAAAGTGTAAAATCCAGAAAGGCAGGACAGGCCAGGGAGAACAGGGAGTATTGTTATGCTGATGTGCGGGATGTAAATTGCCAACAGCCACCCTGGAGAAACGTATGGCATTTCCTGAAACATCGAAAAAACATGGTACATAGCCTCAGGCACTAGGCTTAGGGGAACAGAAATCAAAAAGACAGAGCCACCCCCAAGTTTGGGGCTGCCCTCTTTACAGGAACCTCGTTCACAGTACAAGTTAAATACACCAGAAAGGAAAAAATGGATCGCCAAGTTGTGGCACTTACTTGGCATGGAATATCAGTCAGCAATGAAATCAATGTCATCAGGCCCGTAGCATCTTAGTGAGTGGATTTAGGTACGATGATTCCAAGTGAAATAAGTCACACGGAAAAAGAAACATCATACGGTATCACTAATACACGGATTGTAAATTTTTCTACACATGGAAGGAATTACAAAACAGAAGAGAGTGCTGCATAAAACAAGAGATTGAAATTAGCACAGATAGCTTTCCATAAGCCAAATATGTAATAGATAAGATCTACTTCTTGCTCAACGAAATAAACTCAACAGTTACGTATCACCTCATACCAGTTAGACTGTGCATCATCAGAATATCTACAAACAACAAATTCTGGAAAAGGTTTGGAGAGAAGGAACCCTCTTCCACTGTTGTTGTGAATGTAAATTGAAACAGTCACTATATAGAATTGTATTTAATATTTTAAAAAAATAACTATAGAATCACCATATGATCCAGCAATCCCACTACTTGACATACACCCAGGTAAAAATCATATATCAAAAAG
>NW_006790262.1:0-462 GCF_000442215.2 Lipotes vexillifer | reverse complement strand
TAAAAAAAAAAAAAAAAAAAAAAAATGAGGCAGCAGAATAATATGTCACAGATGAAGGAGCAAGGTAAAAACCTACGAGACCAAATAAATGAACAGGAAATAGGCAACCTACCTGAAAAAGAATTCAGAGTAAAGATAGTAAAGATGGTCCAGAATCTCGGAAACAGAATGGAGGCACAGATTGAGAACACAGAAAAAATGTTTAACAAAGATCTAGAAGAACTAAAGAACAAACAAACAGATGAACAGCACAATAACTGAAATAAAAATACACTAGAAGGAATCAGTAACAGAGTAACTGAGGCAGAAGAACAAATAAGTGAGCTGGAAGACAAAACGGTGGAAATAACTGCCAAGGAGAAGAATCAAGAAAAAAGAATGAAAAGAATTGAAGACAATCTCAGAGACCTCTGGGACAACATTAAACACAACAACATTTGCATTATAGGGGTCCCAGAAGGA
>NW_006790261.1:0-2338 GCF_000442215.2 Lipotes vexillifer | reverse complement strand
TTTTTTTTTTTTTTTTTTTTTTTTTTTTTTTTTTTTGCGGTACGCGGTCCTCTCACTGCTGTGACCTCTCCTGTTGCGGAGCACAGGCTCCGGACGCGCAGGCCCAGCGGCCATGGCTCACGGGACCAGTCGCTCCGCGGCACGTGGGATCTTCCCGGACCGGGACACGAATCCGTGTCTCCTGCATCGGTAGGCGGACTCTCAACCACTGCGCCACCAGGGAAGCCCTAAACATCTGTTCTTTTTGAAGTTCTATGGGTGATCCTGGGAGCACCCAATTTGAGAACCCTGCCATACACTGCAGTAGTTAATAGCAAATCTGACCTCCATGTTGAAAACATATGAACTAATTGCTTAACTCTTAGGTCTTAGTTACCTCTTCTTCAGATAGAGATAATGTTTGCCTTGAAGGGTCAGTATAAATGGTAGATAAGTGTCTATTGCTATTACCAACACTGTTACTGCTGTTGTTGCAGGCACTCGCCTACCTCTCCTTGAGCTCCCTCCACTCCCTGAATCTGTTCCAAATGTCTCTCTGTAAGTGCAAGTTCTCAGGCATCATTCATCTATGGTGTTCTTTATTTAATGTACTTCCCGTCCCCAGGGAAGCAGCATTTTACAGGGAACTTACTTGTGATGGAGTATCAAAAGGGTTTGAATCTTGGGGAGAGAGAACCTCGTTAGATAAGCTGTGCAGCTGATCCATGAGATGGGTCTGAGCCCCATTCCTTTCTTCTTTCTGATCTGCCCTCCTGACAATGCCAATGCCTGTATATCTGTTCCCAGCGGGGTGCTGGGTGAGGGGTAGCAGGCTTACACCTCAGCTTCAAGAGACTATGCCATGTGACCCAGCAATTCCATTCCTGGCATATATCTGAAAAACACAAAAACACTAAATTGAAAAGATACGTGCACCACAATGCTCATAGAAGCATTATTTACAATTGCCAAGATACGGAAGCAACCTAGGTGTCCATCAACAGATGAATGGATAAAGAAGATGTGGTATATACATACACAATGGAATACTACTCAGCCATAAAAAAGAATGAAATTTTGCCATTTGCAGCAATGTGGCTGGACCTAGAAAATATTATGCTTAGTGAAATAAGTCAGACAGAGAAAGACGAATACTGCATGATATCACTTATATGTAGAATATAAAAAATACAACAAACTAGTGCCTATAACAAAAAAGAAGCAAACTCACAAATATAGAGAAAAAACTAGTGGTTACCAGTGGGGAGAGGAAAGGCAGGAGGAGCAATATAAGGGTAGGGGGTTAAGAGGTACAAATTATTCAGTATAAAATAAGCTACAAGGATGGATTGTACAACACAGGACATATAGCCAATATTTTATAATAACTGTAAGTGGAGTAGAACCTTTAAGAGTTGTGAATCACTATATTGTGACTGTGACATATAATATTGTACATAAGCTATACTTCAATAAAAAAAAATTTTTTTTAAGGGACTATGCTATCCAAGCAGACATTTCCCCACACCAGTCAGCTCCACCCCTTCCCTGTCCGAATTGGGGTTTGGTCATGTTTGGGGACTGGTGCCATGAAAGGAGCTAAATTTCCTCGAGCATAACCTCTAGCAAGGCCTTCCCTTGGATTTGACAGTCGTCTGCTACTGCCAAACCTCACTCCCAGCTCCTCTTCCAGGAGGAGAAAGCATATGGCTTGTTAATTTTTGCCAAAACTGATCAGAAAACAGAACTCTGTTCTCATAAAAAATGCACAGTACCTGTCTCCCTTTCCTTGCTGACAATAAAAACGAAGCTCAAGTTTGGGGAGCTCTCTTTCTTGAAGGAACTATTTTTCATCCAGATCCAACCCCTAACTTCATCCTTTCTTACCTGCTCAAACACCCCGATCACTGGGGGAGAGGACTATAAGTTACTGAAATTATGATTTTGTTAAGAATTGTGTTTTATACACTGTAAGATCCAGGTCTTTCCGTTGAACACCATTGATAATTTTCAAACTTTCTTTACAAACATGGAAAAGAAACCATGGTATTTTTTTAAATTTTAATTACTCACTGAATGAAATCTGAAAGTATTTAATTATTAGATTTATGCCTCAAGATAAGTTCAATGGTAATTACAGGATGTCTTTTTTCAAGTTCTTATTCCAAATAATGAAATCCCAAACACATTGGATCATTATAATTAGAGTAAAGGTGTCTTGTATTTGAAACCAAAGTTTGGCTTTTTTGTTTAACCTTTTTGCACCTCATCAAAGGGGAATGCTTTGGGAAGAAAACTGTTTCAATCTCTTTAATGCTGGTTAAAAAATCAAAATAAAAAACATAATTGTCTGCAGGAA
>NW_006790260.1:0-2593 GCF_000442215.2 Lipotes vexillifer | reverse complement strand
GTTGCGGAGCACAGGCTCCAGACGTGCAGGCTCAGCAGCCATGGCTCACAGGCCTAGCTGCTCTGCGGCATGTGGGTTCTTCCCGGACCAGGGCACGAACCCGTGTCCCCTGCATCGGCAGGCAGTCTCTCAGCCACTGTGCCACCAGGGAAGCCCGATATTTCATCCTTTTGATAAAGTACTTTCTCCATATATCCTTGCATTTTTCTTTAAAATTACATCATGAAACATTGTCAGTCTTAAATTTCCCAGTTAGTGATAAATCTCTACTAATTTGACATTTCTGAAATAGAAAGATAATATTGACCATCAACTGACATATACCGTATTTGTTTACATAGCAGAACATTTACCTTGGAGTCACACAAACTGCAGTTCAAAGCCTGTGTCTGTCATCTGCTAAGTGTGTGACTCTGGGCAAGTTACATAAACTTAAAGGAGATAATACCTGTAAAACAATTTGCACAATACTTGGCACATAGTAAATGCTCAATAAGTAGTGGTTTTTCACTATGTATATAAGTGAGAAATAAATGACATTTTATGATTAAGATGATTGGTAAATATGTTTGTGACTTTAATTTTTTTAATGCAACACCTACTTTTTAGAAATTCTAAAGGCAGCTGAAGATCTTATCTTTTCCAGAATAGCTAACAATGGATTCAGAAATTATTGCCCCAAGGTTGAACCTCATTTGAATCAAAAGCTTGAAATGATTAAAATTAAGTCATTTCTGTTATAGTTAGAAATAAAATAAATCATCTGAAGCACTGACTTCTCTTTTTAAAAGCTTCCACATCAAATGCAGCTCATTGTTTTCTTTTTCAAATGGGCCATTCCATTTTTATTTCTTTGGAATGAATTTGCTCACTTTGTTTTAGACAAAAGAATATATTATACTACATTGAAATTCCAAGGAATATTAACCACTTGAGGTAGAACACATTATAAAGTAGTTAGAATAGCTCAGAGAAAATTTTAGAAATAATCAGAATATCAGTTTGATAGATATTTTTTTAGCTACAAAATATTTTCAACATAGTGTATAACTTGAATACTCTTGATCTGCCTTTGGCAGCTATATATACAGAGTTAAATAGTTTTGTCCTCATTTTGCCTAGTAAAAATCCTGCTCATATTCAATTCACCTTTATTATCTATATATAAATCATTATTTGATTTGTGTGGTTAAATTAATAAACATCCTCATTCAGAACCCCCCACCCAGACGGAATACTACCTGGACACTTCTCTATGTTTAATTTAAAAATGTTTTCCTAAAGTCAAATCCTTTTGAGAATACAATATGTAGAAAACAATATGCTAAATGTCATATGGGAGTAAGAAAGAATAAGGTAGTGTGGTATAGTAGAAAAGAATTGCCTTTGAAGTCTGACACTAGGTCAAATCCTGACTCTTGCCATTAACAATGCTGTGCAACTTTCAGCACGTTAATTAACCTCTCAATTTCTCTGTAATAATATTCATTATTAATAAAGACTAGTAAAAGAGAATTTGATCTTCGAAGGTGACATAATGAATGGCAAATGTGGAGTAGATACTTATGCAGTTAAGTCTAGGCATTTTCAAATAAAGCTGGCAAAATGTAGACCAAAGTTTTGCAACTGCTTCCTGGTGGTTAGGAAGCTCAGATGTTCCTAAGGGGCCTGAGGTAACCAGATGAAATGTTTTATGATATGCTGCGCTATGGAATGGGGTGTCATGAACAAGGGCAATTTCATAATTCCCCATTCTAACCCACGACACTCTCCCTGAAATAACCAGAATTAATTGTTAATTAATCCTTTTTCTAGTACAGGTTTTTCTGCATCTGCAGAAACATGAATCCTCAAATAAAAAGGTCATGTTCTATCAAAGACATGGCCAATTTTTGTAATATGGTAGAAGTGATTAAATAAAGGAAGTGTATAAATGTCCTATAATTAAAAAATACTTTAAAAATTTATTATTATCTTAGATCAGGTCAAAGAAATTAATTTAGATCCTAGAAACAAGACACAACTATCAGCTCTAACAAAGAATTACATAATTTGTTCCTAAAGTAACCCAAATCTATACATGTTTATGTATAGAAAATTTCTAGAAACAATATAGAAACAATCTTATGAGTGATCATCTCTGTGCTATATTATTGGGAGTTCAGGGAGAATGTGAAAGGAAATTTTACTTTAGTATTTTCTTTCTTTTTATTCTTTTTTCTTTCCTTCTTCCTTTTTTTCATTCTTTTTTTCCCTATAAGCTTATATTACTCTCATTATTTAAAAAGTAGTTAATAGAAGTGACATGTAGAATCAATGGAAAAAGAAGGATGATTCAAGGCCTAATTTGGGGATAATTGACTCTCTATTGGAAAAAAATAACTTTAGATCTCTATATTGCACCAAAGAGAGAAAATAAAATTCTATATGAATTAAAGCCCTGAGCATGTAAAACAAAATTCTCAAGCTGTTTGAAAACAATAGTTTAGAAGTATGGTTGCTGGGTAAGGGAAAGTTTTTTTTTTTTTTGGTGGTACGCGGACCTCTCACTGTTGTGGCCTCTCCCGTTGCGGAGCACAGGCTCCGGACGCGC
>NW_006790257.1:0-735 GCF_000442215.2 Lipotes vexillifer | reverse complement strand
ACAAGTGTTAACAAATCATTAGAATTTCCTTTTTCAGCACCTGAAGAGGCGGGCAGTATTGAACAACTATCTGAGGAGCACTGAACTGACTTTTTGGCAAAACACCCAGTTAACGCCAAAACTGTGCAAAAATATTTAGAAGAGGCAGAGACGTGAGGCAACAAGGTCAATGAGAGACGTATTAAATTAAAATAAATACCTCTCTCTCTCTCTATCTGCCTACCTACCTATCAACAGGGTCAAAACAAAAGAGCAAATCAAATGAAATCAATATACTTAATATAGTTGTGAATGTAAAGGTCTGAATATAGATTTTTTTTTTAATTGTCTGTATGAGTTGGATATTTGACCTAGTGAGTACATGTATAGAGATTTATTCTAAGGATTTCACAGAAATCTAGGTACCATGGCATTAATTGGAATACTATTTGTAAAAAAGAAAAACTTGGAAATAATTTGTTTCCAACAATAGGGCATTGTTTAAATAAGTGATATCATATGTTGAAATATTAAATAATTTTTAAATTTTCTAAATGAGGAATATTAGATCATGTGGGAAATTGCCATGATAACATTAGGTGAAAAGGTACTAGAAATAAAAATTATATAAACAGTATATCTTAGCCTTATTAAATAATGTATGTATAAAATATATGTAAATATATATGTTTCTATAAATATATATGCATATATAAGTGGGAAAATGCAAAAATGGAAAAGATAATATTTATCTCA
>NW_006790256.1:0-335 GCF_000442215.2 Lipotes vexillifer | reverse complement strand
TACGCTAACACTTACCCGTGCCCTAATACGTACACTAAACTTCAACCGTTGTCGTACCCTAACCTGCACCCTCAACCGTCCCCGTTCCCTAACCCTAACCCTAATCCTAAACCTAATCCTTACCCAAAGCCTTACCCTAACCCATACCCTAATCCTCACACGTAAGCTAACACTAACCCATGCCCTAACACGTACGCTAACGTTAAACAGTTGTCATACTCTAACCTGCACACTAAACCATCCCCGTTCCCTAACCCTAACCCTAAACCTAACCTTTACCCGAAGCCTTACCCTAACCCGTGCCTTAATCCTAACCCGTACGCTAACACTAACCC
>NW_006790254.1:0-4793 GCF_000442215.2 Lipotes vexillifer | reverse complement strand
GGGGCACGAACCCGTGTCCCCTGCATCGGCAGGCAGGCTCTCAACCACTGCGCCGCCAGGGAAGCCCAATAAATACTTTTAATAAACATTTAGTTCAGGACTATATTTTAAAAGTATAATAATCATGGCAAATGGGGTTCATCCAAGGAACTGAAAGTTGTTTTAACATTCAAAAAAATGCAATCAATGTAATTTATCATATTAAAAAACAGGAAAAAAAAGATCATCTCAATAGAAGCTAAAAAAGCACTTGACACAATTCAGCACCTATTCATGATTTTTTTTAATTCTCAGTAAACTAGGAAGAGAATTTGATAAAGAATATCTACAAGCAACCTACACCTAGCATACCAAAAGGAAAAAAGAAGAAAAAACTATCTGTATATGCCAACGTGATTGTGTAAATAAAAAATCCCAAGGTATCTATCAAGAAACTTCTTTGTATTAATAATTAAGTTTATCAAGATCATAGAATACTAGGACAATATCAAAAATAAACTATTTCTATATAGTTGCAACAAATAAATAGAATGAAAAAAGTAGTATTATTTACAATAGCATCTAATAACATGAAATACTTAGGTAGATTTTTAACAAAATATGTATAACAGCTGTACCATGAAAACAGTGAGAGAATTAAATAATATCTAAATAAATGGAGAACTAGACCATGGTTGTGGACTGAAAGACTTGGTATCCTTAAGATGTTGATTCTCCCCAAATTAATCTATAGTTCAATATGACGCTGATGAAAACCTCAGGAAGCTTTTGTAGAAATTGACAAGTTGATTCTAAAATTTATATGGAAAAATCAAAAGACTTAAAATAGCCAAAACAAAAGCCATACACTGAAAACTTTAAGATATTGATGAAAGAAACCGAAGACACATGATCATGATATTTCATGATCATGAAATGGAAGAATTAATATTGCTAAAATGTCCACACTACCCAAAGCAATCTACAGATTCAACGCAATTCTCTCAAAATTCTAAAGGCATTTTTCACAGAAATAGAATAAACAATCCTAAAATTTGTATGGAAACCACAAAAGACCCTGAACAACCAAAGCAATCTTGAATAAGAAGAACAAAGCTGGAGCCATCACATGTCCTGATTTTGAACTACATTAAAAAGCTCTAATAATCGACACAGTATGATCTTGGCATAAAAATAGACACATAGGTCAATGAAACAGAATAAAGAGCCCAGAAATAAACCCCCACATATGTGGTCAAATAATTTATAACAAAGGAGTCAAGCATATTAACTAGGTAAAGGATAGTATCTTCAGTAAATGGTATTGGAAAAGCTGGACAGCCACATGCAAAAGAATGATACAGGACCCTTATTTTACACCATACACAAAAATCAACTCAAAATGCATTAAAGATTTGAATGTAAGACCTGAAACCATAGAACTCCTAGAGGAAGCCACTTGACACTGGTCTTGGTGATGATTTTTTTTTTTATTTTGACACCAAAAGGATTCCAAAGCACTCCTCTATAGCATAAGGGCAGTTGCCCATGTCTTGAAAATCCAGCTGAGATGAAAACTATAGCTAAAGTTGAAATTCAGTGCAAGTCCCTATTGAAAGAAACACTGCATGAACTTGTTCAGAAACAAAAGCAATCCTTCTGCCAGCACTAAGAAGCATGAATTTACAAGATCAACAATCACAATGACTGATGACAGCTCACAAAAAAAGATCTAAGCCTGGTATTTTTACAAAAACCAAAGCAAGACCTTTTTCTCTATACCGAGCTCAAAGATAAACGACATATAGGATTTAAATCTACCAATCTCACTGAGGAGACACAGGAGCACAGCAGGACTGACCTTTTACGTGGAGGCAGGTATCCCCCTGGCATCACCTCTCCCACCCCACCACCATCATAGTCACAGCTGCCCAAAATCCCTTTAGGAGGTGACAAAACCTTTCACCTGAAGTTAAAGGCTTACACTGTCAGTGCTTCCAGGAGAACCGACACAGTGACAATTTTACCAAAATGTAAATGACTGCTACCTAATTAGTTCTAGAACAAGAGATGGCAAACTAAGGCCCGCCAGCCAAAGCCTGCCACGTGTTTTGGGGTGACCCGTGAACCAAGAGTAGTTTTTATATTTTTTTAATGACTGAAAAACAATCAAGAAGAAAAAATTTTTGTGACACATGCAAATTATATGAAATTCAAAACTGAATGTCATTAAATAAAGTTCTATTGGCACACAACCACACTCATTCATCTCTTTATTGTCTATGGCTGCTTTCACTCTGCAATAGCAGAGAGTAGTAGTTGTGACAGAGACTGTAAGGCCTGCAAACCCTATAACATTTGCCACTCGCACCTTCATAGAAAAGTTTGCCAACCCTTGCCCTACAGCAAGTCTCTAAGAGGCAGAGCACCCAAGGACCGGATGTGAGGTCGTGGAAGGCAATCAGGGGCCAGATCTTGATGGAAAAGGTAGCATGTACAACTCTCTTCACTCTCCCTTTGTTTACTTCTCTCCCTTCTCTGTTCCCTCTCTCCAATAACCTCCAAGGACACTCTGGAGTGTTCCTTGGTCCATCAGAGGCCAAGGGCTAAACTATGCTCACAGCTCTAATTAATTCCTTCAATGGCATCTGCAAAACATCTACTCTAAGGTAGAAACAGGCTTTCCTGCTTTACCCTCACCCAGTCATCGTCAGATCATTTGACCTATTTGCCCCCCACGCTTAGGTAAAGTCCTCGGGGGATACCCTAGATCCACAGCTGGTAGCATGTTCCAGCTGCTGAGTGAGAACTAAATGAGATTCCTGGGACTCTGAATAGTTTATAATGAATTCTAATAACTGGCAGGCCCCGGTCATGATGCATTCTGATGAACCGGCCCTTGCAGCCAGCTGTACCCCCTCAATCGCCAACTGTCCACAGGGGGACTCCCATTCACTAAGGGCACAGCCAATCTCCAGAGATGAGAGGGGAACAGGGGCCACGCAGAAGAGAACAGCAGCCTTCAGGTAGAGGATTTCATGGTAAATGTTGGGAATATTTACAAAAAGCAGAAGGCACAAGGAAAGAAGAGTTAGAAATCAGGTCGTAGCCCTGCAATAAAAATCATAAGGCTATGTACACAAACTATTATTCTCATGTTTTACTCAACACCATTTACCGTCTTTCCCTTGGTTCATCCTTGCTTTCTCTTCGTTCATAGGCTGGGTGATAAACTCTGGCTATTTTCTGTGTGATTTGAGCATGGGATTTGGAGCGGGAAGACCTAGGTAGGAATCTTGGCTGCACACAATTATGAGTTGTATGGCCTACAGCTGTGTACGTCCTTTGACATATCACCTAACTTTTCTGAATCTAGATCTCTTCATCCATCAAATTTGGGTCATGCCTGCTCTACCTGCCAGCCAAGGTTGTTAAGCGGGTCAGGTGAAAACGTATGGGAAGATGGACATGGCAAGCTTAAAGCAGCAGACAAATCTAAGGATCCCAATGCTTCTTTAAATATGTCTTCATCTTTAAAGATTTTCTCGCCAGTTTCTAAAAGAACTGGCAAGGGGAGGGAAGTATTTAAAAAAAAAAATCCTAGAATCCAATGTAAACCAAGCCATTTAATCCCAGCATGGCAAGAGATAAGGGCTTTTCTACTATTTTCACTAAATATAACATAGTAAGCAAACCTTCCACATCTAGAGAGAACGTAGTTATCAAGGTGTACTGTTCCCAGGGACAGGAAACTGATTCCTTCTACTTCATAGAAAGAGGTTTGGAGTTTATAAATCTCTAAGGAGGAAGCGGTGGGGCCTAGAGGTTGGGAATCATTTCAGAGAGCAGTGAGGAAACTGAAACTCCACCAGCACCACCACCAATACCAACTCCACCACCATTACCACCACCACCACCACCAACACCACCAGCACCAATACCACCTCCACCACCACCACCACCAACACCAATAACACTACCGATTCCAACAGCACCAGGCTCAGTTTTGCCTCCTCTGATGCCACACCTTCCTCCTCTCCACTTAGCAGAAAAGACACAAGGCCTCTACATCTATGTCTGAGCTTCCACTGAAGAATAAAAAGGAAAGAAAAGGAAAAATAGCCTAGGGACAAATACCCCTGCTATGAATTGGTCAGGCTCTTGCCCTCTGCTCATCAGCATGGTTATTTTACTCAATCTGAACTTCTGTACTTTAAACCATTTCTGCCTTGATTGCTGCCGTGTCGAGCTCCCAGACTTTTGGTCTGCGGTGACTTCAATAGACTCCCAAGCACTGCTCCGACTTCTCCATTGTAGGATCCTGGCTCTCAACAGTAGATCCCAGGGAGCACCACAGCCATTTTCTGAACCTCCCAATTCCTGACCGATCACTCACGTTTCACCCTGTAAGTTCCAGGTGACACGCCTCAGGTGTCTTCTGTTAGTTCTCATGCAACCCTAGTCCTGAGCATAACTAACCTGTCTCCATCGCCTCCTACATCCTAGTGTGACAACAGCCTAAAATGACACACTCATGGCCAAGACTCAAGGGGCCAACACAGTGCCAAGTTTAGAGAGCCAAGCAGCCTCAAGAGCTAAGTGCAAACACAGAGTTAAGGTTCAAGATAAACTACAGAATTGAGGCTTCTTAACATGATGGTCTACAGCATTAAGTGAGACTATAAGAGAAATGTTAAAAACAGGTGAGATGGCTAATTGGATCATGGAGCATGTTGTTTTAAAGACTCCCTCTAGGGCTTCCCTGGTGGCGCAGTGGTTGAGAGTTCGCCTGCCGATGCAGGGGACGCGGGTTC
>NW_006790253.1:0-224 GCF_000442215.2 Lipotes vexillifer | reverse complement strand
CCTTACTGACTCATACCCCTCCACCAGGGATTTTGACGACTTTGACTTTGACTTTGAAAATCAAATCGAAATCCTTTGTACTGGTTGTTATCACTCTATTGTACCCATCTACTGTATTTCTCTTTTCTTCATCTCTTTGGGTTTGTTTGTTTCCATGGTCAAATACATGTATTTGTTCCCTTCTCTTCGTTGCTAACCAGGAGTTATTTTCATATTTACTATAC
>NW_006790252.1:0-229 GCF_000442215.2 Lipotes vexillifer | reverse complement strand
AAAAAAAAAAAAAAAAAAAAAAAACTAAAAATAGAACTACCATAATACCCAGCAATCCCACTACTGGGCATATACCCTGAGAAAACCATAACACAAAAAGAGTCATGTACCAGAATGTTCATTGTGGCACTATTTACAATAGCCAGGACATGGATGCAACCTAAGGGTCCATCGACAGATGAATGGATAAAGAAGATGTGGCACATATGTACAATGGAATATTACTCAG
>NW_006790251.1:0-232 GCF_000442215.2 Lipotes vexillifer | reverse complement strand
CCCCAGCCACATTGCCTGAATAGGAGCTGGCCTGAGAGCAAAGAGTACATTTCGAGCACCTCTGGTATAACCATTCATATTTACAAGGATGTGTATACCATCTTGATGGATGCGATCCGCTGCTTTCCCATCGCATGGAATCTGAGAAAGATCAATGAAATGAGTGACTTCTGCCATCACCTTCGCTCGGAAGTTTGTGCCATCATCTGGGCTCAGGGCATAACAGAATACC
>NW_006790250.1:0-2560 GCF_000442215.2 Lipotes vexillifer | reverse complement strand
CGAACCCGTGTCCCCTGCATCGGCAGGCGGACTCTCAACCACTGCACCACCGGGGAAGCCCTAAAGCAGTGATTTTTATGAAGGGCTTGGTGAGGGGCATTGAGGAGAGGAGAAAATAGCTGTGTATGCTTGGGAGAAACATGTTCAGTATGAAAATATATTAAGTAATATATAAAGCAGTGTATGACTCTATACATGAAATATTCTGTATTATACGGAACAATAGAAAATGTGTATTCTTTTCATTACATAATCAACAAAAAAGTAAAGCTCAACAAAATTTTCCTGCCTGGAAGATAGACTCTTCAGGGATTCTTAGGGATATTCCCATACAGGGGAACATACTAAATAAACTCTGGTTGAGATACTGAGTAATATTTTTTCCATTTATCAAAATGGAACGTAGATTAAAACAAAATTGGCAAAGAAACCAATTATCTTCTAAATGAACATTGTTTGGGAATTCCCAAATAATAGCAATAACGATGATGGTGATGACACCAATTTTTGTGCCAGGCTCTGTGTCAGGAACATACCACATGGAACCTCATCCACTCCTCACCTTGTCAAAGAGGAAGGTAAGAAAAGTTTTAGTGGTAAGACTACTACTGTTGCCACTTCAGCCAAGCTCGGTGACTTTCCTGGGGTCAGTTAATTCTTGTCTTTCTGGGACCTGCATGCCTGATTCGGTGCTGTTTGCTTCCTGAAAAGCAAGCACCTTCTTTGATCCTACTTGGCAGCGTTTTTCATCAATTCATTTCCCTTCATTTAAGTGTGTTCTGCAGCCCCTAGAGGATAATTAAAAAGTTAATTTTATAATAGTTAATATTAGTGTAGCTCTTCAAGGTCAGAGTCTTCTACCAAAATCCCACTTCTTTTATATTTCCTTTCAGCTTCCATTGTTGAGAGGTTCTGCAAAAAAGATTTCTGTTTACACACTGCTGGCAGGGAGAGAGCAGAATCTTTCCTACATCGTTGTTTTTTGACTTTAAAAAATTTGGCTTAAAAATGTGTTTTTGTGAGATCTTTTTTTCATTTTGTTCTGTGGGACTGATTTGTTGCTAAAAGTTTTGCCTAAAAGTTACTATTACTGAATACGTTTCCAGTAGATCGTAGACGGAGATGGCATACTTTTAGAATTTCTTTTTAGGCAGTTAAATTAGGGAAGAAATGGCCACATAATTAAAATAAAGCATTTGGGTGTTGGCCTTTAGCATGTGTTTTCCAAAGCATAACGATTGTTTGAAATCTCACTCCCCTTTATGCTCTTAAATGGGCACCTTCAGTTGCATCAGATGCCATGCTATGTCTATCCATCCTGAACTGTAACTCATTTCTTGGTGCTGTGCTCTATCATCTATTCTATGAAGGCTGGTGTTTTAAAGGACTGTATGTGAATCTATTTCTTGGTGGTGCTGGTGGCTGTAGTTAATGTTCTTACTTCCCCTGATGGCTTACACAGGAAGCTTAAGGCGCAATGAGACTATAAAATCCCGACCAGAGGAGAGACCGTAATTTCAGCTATAGACTAAGCAGATAACAGACATGGCTATTCACTAATCAGAAAGATAAGGGAATGAGTTTGATTCCTCATTAAAAGCTTCATGGTTTAAGCCTTTTTTAAAAGAAAGCTCTGGGTCTTAGCTTATTAAGTTACGTAAACAGAGTGAAGTGCCATGGGGGAGAATGGAAACTCTCCGTGTGACCTATAATTAGAAAATTTCCACACAGAGAATAAAAACAGAGACTGTATGCCACTTCCTGACCCCACTCACCCATAGAGGCTAAGCCATTGGTGGGAGACAGATAAGAAAACACCAAGGAAAGGAAACCTGAGTAGTCAGTCGGCCAGTTTGCTGTGATGTGACTCAGCCTGAGATCCATGCATGGAACATGCCCTTGTAGTTTAAATCACCTCTAAGGCAACAGTAAGGAGAAAGGCTTCCTAGTGCCAAACTCTACGCTAGGGAAGAGCAGTTGCTGTGTGATTCCTGGGTGTAAGGCAAGGAATCAGAATCCTACTCCCCTACTTACTCATTTTGTGACTTTGGGAAAATACACTTTTCTGAGGCTCCATTTCTGCCTATGTATCTTCCTCCTATGTATCCCCATAGATCCTGAAATAGGATGAGAATATTGAGCCCACCAATTTGTTGGTCAATCGATTGGTGAACTGTTTTGAGGACAGAGATGGTCTCCTAAGCACATAACACAGTGGCTGACATATAGTAAATGCTCAATTAATATTAATTGAATAAAAATATGTGTGTGTGGAGAAAAGGGAACCTTTCTGCACTGTTGGTGGGAATGTAAATTTGTGCAGCCCCTATGGAATACAGTGTGGGGATTCCTCAAAAAAATTAAAATAGAACTACCATACAATCCAGCAATTCCACTTCTGGGTATTTACCTGAAGAAAACAAAAATGCTAACTTGAAAAGATATATGGAGCCCTATGTTCATGGCAGCATTATTTACATTAACCAAAGTATGGAAGCAACCTAAGTGCCCATCAGTTGACAGATTGATAATGAAGATGTGGTGTATATATATATATATA
>NW_006790249.1:0-694 GCF_000442215.2 Lipotes vexillifer | reverse complement strand
ACCAGTTGCCCTCTAAAAAATTCTTCTTGAAGTTGAGGCACCATGTGAGTACTAAGGAAAATGATACTGTTTACTTTATGTTACAAGGAAAACTGCAGAAAGATTACTTTTTAGAGAATGCATTTCTGTGCTAAATGGTTGCAAACACAGAAACTAACAAACTCCCATTTATCAGTTACTTTGAATTTCTTCCTTTTTCTCCCTCTTTGGATTTAATTCTTCCCAGCCCACTTTGTCACTGGCAATCTTCTTGGTGTCTTCTTGTCTTTAACTTTTCAGCTTTCCCAGCTTCTATCTCAGAGGTCTGCTTAATACCAAGCAAAGGTCACCAGTTTAAAATATCTGCTTAAACATATAAATAAAACTTTCATTGAAAACTGAGGAATTATCTTAGCTTGCAGACTCTCTGAGGATCCTGTCTGGTTTAATTTTGTATTTCTAAATTATAGGATAGTTTCTAGAAAATAGTAATTGCTCAACAAATGTATGTTTAATTCAAAGGAAAAAACGATTTTCCAGACCTTCATTGCTGTTACATTAAATTAATTAACATTAATTAATAAACATTAATTATAATTGTGCTAAGAGAGTTTCAGTGCTTTAGGATGATAATAGACTACCCTGACGGAGCATGCTTCCTCCTTGCCAGATATTGTATATATTTATGAATGAATTAATTGCTCACTCGTGAGCT
>NW_006790248.1:0-1539 GCF_000442215.2 Lipotes vexillifer | reverse complement strand
CAAAAAAAAAAAAAAAAAAAAAAAGAAGAAGCCCAGCAACGTCCCTGGCCCCTATGAAGTTTAGAGTTGGACAGACCAGAGTCTGACTTAAGATTCTGGAACCTACAGGCTGTGTGCGTGTCTCCTTTCAAAGTGAGGATTAATAGGTCTAGCCTATTAATAGGTTGTTGTGAGGAATTAATGAGATGAAATTATTTGTGTATTGCTTTGGATCCTTCGTATGAGGGTCCTGGGCCAGATACAGTGTTTGGTACACAGTAAGTGCTCAAAACAAAGTAGCAAGAATTATTTTTCCCACATCGCTTTGCCCTTAAATGTGCTTTAAAAATGTAAACTCTGTAAAGGAATAGGCCATTAAAAGCCGTGTCAAGCATTATCAAAGATGTAAATAAACATTTCTTCTTCCTTAGGGAAGGTGGTCTCTGAAGCAGTGATCCTGAGGGAGGCTCTTGTAACTAGGTCAGCTGAGGTCTCTAAGCCAGAATAAAACTCTTTAGTCTCCTGTGCATTAGGAAAGGATGCTGTTTCATCCCTGGAACCCGGACAGAGGCTTGGGGCAAAGCCACAATCAGAGATCTTGTTCTTCTGCTCAGCAAGAGAATCAAGATAAACTAGAGGTTTTGATCCTTAAAGTAGAGAAGCAGAAGCAGAGGCCTCTGAGCTCCAAGTTTTCACCTTCTTTTCACCAGGGCATTTGAGTCTCCATGAAGGAGATGGATGAGAGCCAGTAGAGCACAGCACTGTGACTCCAAACAGAAGGAGGGTGAGTGCCTGCCTGACCTGGTCTGTGCTGTGGCAGCGTGGTTACAAGCTCAAACTCTGAGCCAGACCACCTGAGTTCACCTTCTGCTGCAACTTAGAAGCACTGGGACTTGTGCAAGTCACTTAAACCCAGTGTCCTCATCTGTCTTATGGGGATAATCACAATGACACACAGCATTTAGATCAATGCCTATCCCATAGTTAGTGCTCAATAAGTGTTCCTTTTCTTTTTCTTAAAGTTAATTAATAACTTTACATTATGACTCCATTATTATTGTCACATAATAATTCCATAGCTATTCCAGCCAAAGACCCTGGGCACACAACCTCATCTTCTTGCTCTGCTGAGTTCTGGCCCCAAGGTGGAAGGTCTAGGCAGGGTTGAGTGGCTTCCACGTCTCAAGAGTCACCCTAGAGAAGGGCTTACATACTTGACCAAGGGCTGTAGCATGGAGGAAGTGCACAGAAGGGACCCTTACTCTGGAGGTAAATTTCACCCACAGGTTACTATGATGGTTCAAGGTACTTGGGGACCCTGAAAAGAGAGACACAAGTGTGATGAAATGCCATCTTCCTGAAGTTCAAAAATCTCTCTGTTCAAATGCCATTCTCAAGAAGGGTTGGGGTTTTTTTTGTTGTTTTGTTTTTTTTCTTTTGCGGTACGCAGGCCTCTCAGTGCTGTGGCCTCTCCCATTGCAGAGCACAGGCTCCGGTCACGCAGGCTCAGCGGCCATGGCTCACGGGCCCAGCTGCTCCACAGCATGTGGGATCTTCCTG
>NW_006790246.1:0-715 GCF_000442215.2 Lipotes vexillifer | reverse complement strand
AGGGGATCCTGGATTTAAAAGAACCAAGGGTCTGATGAACCGGACTTCCACACTGTCTCAGGTACTGTTTGCATTCCTGTTTGTATTTTGATCTGTATTTTTGCCTTTGGTAATTTGGGACCTTCTTATTATTTCCTTTTGAGGACTTTTCAGTGTTTTTTGTTTTGTTTTGTTTTGTTTTGTTTTTGGTAAGAGGGTGCACAGCTGTAATGCTTAGAAAAATGCCCAGTTCTTTTTTTTTTTCCTCCTCTTTCCTTTCTGCAGGAGCCTGTTGTCAGTGCAATATAAGATGCCAAGCCCTTTCAGGGTTGTTATTAGATTAATGGTAAAACCACTGTCAGAGAAACACCTGGTTCCTGGGGTGTTATTTACCCTGTCTAGGAGCAAATTATGTGATCATATTTTCCCTGCAGCTTCTGAGCCTATCCGATTTGAATCACAATTCCAAGAATGAAAGGGCAGTGTTACCCGTCTCAGTTTGCTTCCCTTGACTTTCAGAACTTACCCTTAAGCTCTTGTTACTTGTTCCAGTGTAATGCCTCGATCTCTTTCAGGTTTTAAGAGAGGCAAAGGAGAAAGAAGAGTTATGGACCGCCAATGAGGTTACCATGGAAACGGATAAGAAAACTCATTATGGGCTACTCTTTGATGAATTTCAAGGCCTTTCACATCTAGAAGCTCTGGAGATGCTCTCCCGAGAAAGTGAAATAAAGGT
>NW_006790245.1:168241-189413 GCF_000442215.2 Lipotes vexillifer | reverse complement strand
ATCTGGTCCTGGGTTTTTGTTTGTTGGAAGATTTTTAATCACAGTTTCAATTTCAGTGTTTGTTACTGGTCTGTTCATATTTTGTATTTCTTCCTGATTCACTCTTGGTAGTTTGTGCATTTCTAAGAATTTGTCCATTTCTTCCAGATTGTCCATTTTATTGGCATAGAGTTGCTTGTAGTAATCCCTCATGATTTTTTTTATTTCTGCAGTGTCAGTTGTTACTTCTCCTTTTTCATTTCTAATTCTATTGATTTGAGTCTTCTCCCTTTTTTTCTTGATGAGTCTGGCTAATGGTTTATCTATTTTGTTTATCTTCTCAAAGAGCCAGCTTTTAGTTTTATTGATCTTTGCTATTGTTTCCTTCATTTCTTTTTCATTTATTTCTGATCTGATTTTTGTGATTTCTTTCCTTCTGCTAACTCTGGGGTTTTTTTGTTCTTCTTTCTCTAATTGCTTGAGGTGCAAGGTTAGGTTGTTTATTCGAGATGTTTCCTGCTTCTTAAGGTGGGCTTGTATTGCTATAAACTTCCCTCTTAGAACTGCTTTTGCTGCATCCCATAGATTTGGGTCAATGTGTCTCCATTGTCGTTTGTTTCTAGCTATTTTTTAATTTCCTCTTTGATTTCTTCAGTGATCACTTCGTTATTAAGTAGTGTATTGTTTAGCCTCCATGTGTTTGTATTTTTTACAGATCTTTTCCTATAATTGAAATCTAGTCTCATGGCGTTGTGGTCGGAAAAGATACTTGATGCAATTTCAATTTTCTTAAATTTACCAAGGATTGATTTGTGACCCAAGATATGATCTACCCTGGAGAATGTTCCATGAGCACTTGAGAGAAATGTGTATTCTGTTGTTTTTGGATGGAGTGGCCTATAAATATCAATTAAGTCCATCTTGTTTAATGTATCATTTAAAGCTTGGGTTTCCTTATTTATTTTCATTTTGGATGATCTGTTCTGTGGTGAAAGTGGGGTGTTGAAGTCCCCTACTATGAATCTGTTACTGTCGATTTCCCCTTTTATGGCTGCTAGTTTTTGCCTTATGTATTGAGGTGCTCCTATGTTGGGTGCATAAATATTTACAATTGCTATATCTTCTTCTTGGATCGATCCCTTGATCATTATGTAGTGTCCTTCTTTGTCTTCTCTGATAGTCCTTCTTTTAAAGTCTATTTTGTCTGATATGAGAATTGCTACTCCAGCTTTCTTTTGGTTTCCATTTGCATGGAATATCTTTTTCCATCCCCTTACTTTCAGTCTGTATGTGTCTCTAGGTCTGAAGTGGGTCTCTTGTAGACAGCATATATATGGGTCTTGTTTTTGTATCCATTCAGCCAATCTGTGTCTTTTGGTGGGAGCATTTAGTCCATTTACATTTAAGGTAATTATCGATATGTATGTTCCTATTCCCATTTTCTAAATTGTTTTGGGTTCGTTATTATAGGACTTTTCCTTCTCTTGTGTTTTTGTCTAGAGAAGTTCCTTTAGCATTTGTTGTAAAGCTGGTTTGGTGGTGCTGAACTCTCTCAGCTTTTGCTTGTCTGTAAAGGTTTTAATTTCTCCATCAAATCTGAATGAGATCCTTGCTGGGTAGAGTAATCTTGGTTGCAGGTTTTTCTCCTTCATCACTTTCAGTATGTCCTGCCACTCCCTTCTGGCTTGTAGAGTTTCTGCTGAGAGATCAGCTGTTAACCTTATGGGGATTCCCTTGTGTGTTATTTGTTGTTTTTCCCTTGCTGCTTTTAATATGCTTTCTTTGTATTTAGTTTTTGACAGTTTGATTAATATGTGTCTTGGCGTATTTCTCCTTGAATTTATCCTGTATGGGACTCTCTGTGCTTCCTGGACTTGATTAACGATTTCCTTTCCCATATTAGGGAAGTTTTCAACTATAATCTCTTCAAATATTTTCTCAGTCCCTTTCTTTTTCTCTTCTTCTTCTGGAACCCCTATAATTCGAATGTTGGTGCGTTTAATGTTGTCCCAGAGGTCTCTGAGACTGTCCTCAGTTCTTTTCATTCTTTTTTCTTTATTCTGCTCTGCAGTAGTTATTTCCACTATTTTATCTTCCAGGTCACTTATCCGTTCTTCTGCCTCATTTATTCTGCTATTGATCCCATCTAGAGTATTTTTCATTTCATTTATTGTGTTGTTCATCATTGTCTGTTTCATCTTTATTTCTTCTAGGTCCTTGTTAACTGCTTCTTGCATTTTGTCCATTCTATTTCCAAGATTTTGGATCATCTTTACTATCATTATTCTGAACTCTTTTTCAGGTAGACTGCCTATTTCCTCTTCATTTGTTAGGTCTGGTGGGTTTTTATCCTGCTCCTTCATCTGCTGTGTGTTTTTCTGTCTTCTCATTTTGCTTATCTTACTGTGATTGGGTTCACCTTTTTGCAGGCTGCAAGTTCGTAGCTCCCGTTGTTTTTGATGTCTGTCTCCAGTGGCTAAGGTTGGTTCAGTGGGTTGTGTAGGCTTCCTGGTGGAGGGGACTAGTGGCTGTGTTGTGGTGTATGAGGCTAGATCTTGTCTCTCTAGTGGGCAGGTCCACGTCTGGTGGTGTGTTTTGGGGTGTCTGTGGACTTATTATGATTTTAGGCAGCCTCTCTGCTAGTGGGTGGGGTTGTGTTCCTGTTTTGCTATATGGTTGGCATAGGTTGTCCAGCACTGTAGCTTGCTGGTCGTTGAGTGAAGCTGGGTGCTGGTGTTGAGATGGAGATCTCTGGGAGATTTTCGCCGTTTGATATTATGTGGGGCTGGGAGGTCTCTTCTTGACGAGTGTTCTGAAGTTGGCTCTCCCACCTCAGAGGCAGAGTCCTGACTCCTGGCTGGAGCAGCAAGAGCCTTTCATCCACTCGGCTCAGAATAAAAGGGAGAGAAAGTAGAGAGAATTAGTAGAAGTAGGAGGAAATAGGAAAGAAAGAAAGAAAGAAAGAAAGAAAGGAGGGAAGGAAGGAAGGAGGGAAGGAAGAAAGAAAGAAAGAAGAAAAGAAAGGAAGAAGGCAAGAAGGAAAGAAAGGAGGGAGGGAGGGAGGAGGGAAGGAAGGAAGGAATGAGGGAAGGAAGGAAAAAATACAGAAAGAAAGAAGATACAGTAAAATAAAATAAAGTATAATAAAGTTATTGAATTAAAAAAATAATTATTTAGAGAAAAAAAAAAAGGGAAGGATAGAACCTTAGGACAAATGGTGGAAGCAAAGTTATAGAGACAAAATCTTACATAGAAGCATACACATATACCCTCACAAAAAGAGGTAAAGTGGAAAAAATCATAAAACTTGCTCTCCAAGTCCACCTCCTCAATTTGGGACGATTCGTTGTCTCAAAAAGGGAAGGAAGGAAGGAAAGATAGAAAGAAGGTAAAGTATAATAGAGTTCTTTAAATTAAAATTAATTATTAAGAAAAAAATTTAAAAAAAAAAAAGATCGGATAGAACGCTGGGACAAATGGTGGAAGCAAACCTATACAGACAAGATCTCACACAGAAGCATACACATACACATTCACAAAAAGAGGAAAAGGGGAAAAAATCATAGATCTTGCTCTAGAAGTCCGCCTCCTCAATTTGGGATGATTCGCTGTCTATTCATGTATTCCACAGAGGCAGGGTACATCAAATTGATTGTGTAGCTTTAATCCGCTGTTTCTGAGGCTGCTGGGAGAGATTTCCCTTTTTCTTCTTTGTTCTCACAGCTCACAGGGGCTCAGCTTTCGATTTGGCCCTGCCTCTGCGTGTAGGTCGCTGGAGGGCGTCTGTTTTTTGCTCAGACAGGACGGGGTTAAAGGAGCCGCTGACTCGGGGGCTCTGGCGCACTCAGGCCGGGGGGAGGGAGGGGCACGGAGTGCGGGGCGGGCCTGCGGCGGCAGAAGTCGGCGTGATGTTGCACCAGCCTGAGGCCTGCCGTGTGTTCTCCCTGAGAAGTTGTCCCTGGATCCCGGGAACCTGGCAGTGGCGGGCTGCACTGGCTCCCCGGAAGAGTGGTGTGGATGTGACCGGTGCTCGCACACAGGCCCCTTGGTGGCGTCAGCAGCAGCCTTAGCGTCTCCCGCCCGTCTCTGGTGTCCAAGCATTTAGCCACGGCTCGCGCCCGTCTTTGGGGTCCACGCTTTTAGCCGCGGCTCGCGCCCGTCTCTGAGGTCCGTGCTTTTAGCCGCGGCTCGTGCCCGTTTCTGGAGTTCCTTTAAGCAGCGCTCTTAAAACCCCTCTCCTCGCGCACCAGGAAACAAAGAGGGAAGATAAAGTCTCTTGCCTCCTCAGCAGGTGCAGACTTTTCCCCGGACTCCCTCCCGGCTAGCCGTGGCGCACTAACCCCTTCGGGCTATGTTCAACCCACCAACCCCTGTCCTCTCCCTGAGCTCCGACCGAAACCCGAGCCTTGGTTCGCAGCCCCGCCCGCCCCGGCAGGTGAGCAGACAAGCCTCTCGGGCTGGTGAGTGCCGGTCGTCACCCATCCTCTGTGCGGGAATCTCTCCGCTTTGCCCTCGGCACCCCTGTTGCTGTGCTCTCCTCTGCGGCTCCGAAGCTCCCCGCTCCGCCTCACGCAATCTCTGCCCGCGAAGGGGCTTCCTAGTGTGTGGAGACCTTTCCTTCTTCACAGCTCCCTCCCACTGGTGCAGGTGCCGTCCCTATTCTTTTGTCTCTGTTTTTAATAATTTTTTTTTCTTTTGCCCTACCCAGGTACGTGTGGAGTTTCTTGCCTTTTGGGAAGTCTGAGGTCTTCTGCCAGCATTCAGTAGGTGTTCTGTAGGTGTTGGTCCACATGTAGATGTATTTCTGGTGTATTTGTGGGGAGGAAGGTGATCTCCGCGTCTTACTCCTCCGCCATCTTTCCCCCTCCCCTCCTCTGCCATCTTGACAGTCTCCCCCCTTTGACTTATTTTTAAATAAACTTTTTATTTTAAAATATGTTTTTGATTACAGAAAACCTAGGAAAACAATAGAGTTCTCGTATACCCCATACCAAGTTTCCCGTATTTTTCACATTTTACATTAGTATGGTATATTTATTACAACAATGAAGAAATATCGATGCATTATTATTAAGTCGTCTATCCTTTATTCAGATTTTCTTAGTTTTTATCTAATGTCTTCCTTCTGTTCCAGTTAGCCCATCCATGATACAACAATTACATTTAGTCATCATTTCCTTAGGCTCCTCTTGCCTTTGACAGCTTCTCAGACTTTTCCTTGTTTTGGAAGATCTTGATAGAATGAGGAGTATTGGGCAGGTATTTTGTGGAGTGTCCCTGAATTGGAATTTGTTTTGATATAGTATTTGATATTTTCCTCATGATCAACCTGGAGTTATGGATTTTGAGTTGGAAGATCACAGCAATAATGTACCATTTTCATCACATCATAGCAAGCATGCATACCATCATTATGACTTATAACTGTTCATATTGATTTTGATCTCCTAGCTTGAGGTAGTGTATATCAGTTTTATCCACTGTGAAGTTACTCTTTTTCCCTCCTTTCAGTACTGTACTGTTTGGAAGGAATTTACTACATGCAGCCCACACGTAGGTGGAGTTTTGTTCCACCTCCCTGAAGGTGAAGTACCTACATAGTTCATTAGGAATTATTCTTCATGAGAGATTTGTCTCTCCCATCCTTTGTTTATTTAATAATGTATTTATATCAGTGCAGACTCATGAATATTTATTTTATATTTTGGATTACAGTCCGATAGTACTTTATTTTGTTACTCAAAATTGTTCGAGCTTTGACCATTGGATGTTTTTTTAGGTTGACTCCCAACTCATTTTGCCATACCTCCATCATTTTTTTTGAACATTTCCTTACTTATTGTCACCATAAGATGCTCCAAGCTCAACTGTATTTCTTGGCTCAGGTTCGTCTGGGAGCCATAGTTCCATTTATTGGAAAATGACATTAAAAACCAAGACATGGGTGCTAGATGCACTCATTATTACTAGGACTTCATTGCTTCTAGGCCCTCTCAGCTGACTGAGCAAGGAAATAAGTGTACGTATACTAACCCACATATATACACATATCTATAAATATTTATTCCATATGTAATAATCTGTATCTGTATTAAGTGAAACATGAGATATTGCTGATGTCAATTCTAATCCATTACCAGAAGGATCATTAATAATCCATATGTATCATTCATGTCACCTGCCCCCTTACTTATCTGTAACATTCCACTCCAAAAGTGAGAAACTTGACTCCCACCATCTGCCATCCATTTACACAATTGTTTAATTCATGTACAGCAGTATCTCAATTGTTAACCCTTATTCCTATGGGAAACAACTTTGTTAGCTAGAGTACAGTGCTTATATATAGTTTATTTTGCCTTTAGTATTACAGACTACTCATTTCCAAAGTTACTTAAGTCAGCACCATTCTCCTCATACCGTTCAGTGAAGTTGTTCCATACATTTGTAACACAATTATGTTGTTTTCTCACATTCTAACTTCCATCCTGGCATCCCCCAACCTCCTAAATGATTTTTTTCAATTTGCATACATTAAAATTCACCATTACAGTAAAATGTAGACCAGTTTTCCTTCCCTAAAAATTCTGTGTGTGTGGTCTATTCAGTCCTCTGAGCCCCTGGCAACCATTATCATCACTACACATAATTGGAATCATACAGTATGTAGCCTTTTCAGAGTGGTTTCTTTCACTTAGCAATTTGCATTTAATAATTTAAGATCCATTGATGTCTCTTTTTGGATTGATACCTGATTTATTTTTAATCACTGAATAACATTCCATTGTATTAGTGTTCCACAATTTTTTTACCCATTGAATGAGACTTATTGGTTGCTTCTAGATATGGTGATCATGAATAAAGCTGCTATAAACATTTATGTGCAGGTAGTCTTTCATTTGGTGTCCCAGTTTCCAAATTCACACTTACCAGTTAGCCTTTAAAAAATAATTATTTTATTATAAAAGGAATATATACTAATAAAATAAATTTAAAATGTAAAATAAAATGAAGAAAATTTTAAGAACCTCATAACAAGAGATAACCTCCATAATTTTAATGTTTTTACCCAGTTTTATACGTTTTAATATATGCATGTAAATTTTTTGACATACTATACAGTTTTTAAATTTTAAATTTAACTTATTGTTACAAACATTTTCTCCTTCATTCCCAGATTTTCACTTTTAAATGTAAAATGTGGCTTCTATTTCTTATTAAAACAAAAACAATTTCAGAAGTGAATAGAGTAGAAAATGCTATCTCTACCCATATCGAATTCCAAGAACAAAAAGAGTATGGAGAAACAACTTAACATTTTAGTTAATATATGTGACATATATGACATATATATATATATATATATATATATATATATATATATATATATATCTCCCATTTTCCAATTAGAGCTTTTATTTTTTTTTCACATTGATAAGAATATATGAATATAAAAATTAAAATTTTCCAAGTCAGAAAATAGAGATTTACTTCATTATTTTCCATCATTTTTCTTTTTTTTCTTTTTTCTTTTGTGGTATGCAGGCCTCTCACTGTTGTGGCCTCTCCCATAGCAGAGCACAGGCTCAGCAGCCATGGCTCACGGGCCCAGCCATTCCATGGCATGTGGGATCTTCCCGGACCGGGGCAAGACCCTGTGTCCCCTGCATCGGCAGGCGGACTCTCAACCACTGTGCCACCAGGGAAGCCCCTCATTGTAGTTTTGACTTGCATTTCTCTAATGATTAATGATGTTGAGCATTCTTTCATGTGTCTGTTGGCAATCTGTATATCTTCTTTGGAGAAGTATCTATTTAGGACTTCTGCTAATTTTTTGATTGGTTTGTTTGGTTTTTTTTAATGTTGAGCTATATGAGCTGCTTGTAAATTATGGAGACTAATCCTTTGTCAGTTGCTTCATTTGCAAATATTTTCTCCCATTCTGAGGGTTGTCTTTTCGTCTTGTTTATGGTTTTCTTTGCTGTTCAAAAGCTTTTAAATTTCATTCAGTCCCATTTGTTTGTTTCTATTTCCATTTCTCTAGGAGGTGGGTCAAAAAGGATCTTAGTGTGATTTATGTCATAGTGGTTTCTCCCTATGTTTTTCTCTAAGAGTTTGATGGTGTCTCGCCTTACATTTAGGTCTTTAATATATTTTGAGTTTATTTTCGTGTATCGAGTTAGGGAGTGTTCTAATTTCATTCTTTTACAAGTAGCTTTCCGGTTTTCTGAGCACCACTTATTGAAGAGGCAGTCTTTTCTCCACTGTATATTCTTGCCTCGTTTATCAAAGGTAAGGTGCCCATATGTGCATGGCTTTATCTCTGAGCTTTCTATCCTGTTCCATTGATCTATATTTTGATTTTTGTGCCACTACCATACTGTCTTGCTTACTGTAACTTTGTAGTATAGTCTGAAATCAGGAAGCATGATTCCTCCAGCTCCATTTTCTTCCTCAAAATTACTTTGGCTATTTGGGGTCTTTTGTGTTTCCATAGAAATTCTGGAATGTTTTGTTTTAGTTCTGTGAAAAATGCCAGTGGTAGTTTCATAGGGATTGCATTGAATCTGTAGATTGCTTTGGGTAGTATACACATTTTCCCAATGTTGAGTCTTCCAATCCAAGAACATGGTATATCTCTCCATCTATTTGTATCATCTTTACTTTCTTTCATCAGTGTCTTATAATTTTCTGCATACAGGTCTTTTATCTCCGTAGGTAGGTTTATTCCTAGGTATTTTAATATTTGTGTTGCAGTGGTATGTGGGACTGTTTTCTTAATTTCACTTTCAGAGTTTTCATCATTATGGTATAGGCATGCCAGAGATTTCTGTGCATTAATTTTGTATCCTGCAACTTTACCAAATTCATTGATTACCTCTAGTAGTTTTCAGGTAGCATCTTTAGGATTCTCTATGTATAGTATCATGTTCTCTGCAAATAGTGACAGCTTTACTTCTTCTTTTCTGATTGGGATTCATTTTATTTCTTTTTCTTCTCTGATTTCTGTGGTTAAAACTTCCACAAGTATGTTGAATAATAGGGTGAGAGTGGGCAACCTTGTCTCGTTCCTGATATTAGTGGGAATGGTTTCAGTGTTTCACCATTGAGGACAATGTTGGCTATGGGTTTGTTGTATATGGCCTTTATTATATTGAGGAAAGTTCCCTCTGTGCCTACTTTCTGGAGGGTTTTTATCATAAATAGGTGTTGAATTTTGTCTAAAGTTTTCTCTGCATCTATTGTGATGATTGTATGGTTTTTCTCCTTCAATATGTTAATGTGGGGTATCACGTTGATTGATTTGCGTATATTGAAGAATCCTTGCATTCCTGGCATAAATCCCACTTGATCATGGTGTATGATCCTTTTAATGTGCTGTTGGATTCTGTTTGCTAGTATTTTGTTGAGGATTTTTGCATCTATGTTCATCAGTGATATTGGCCTGTAGTTTTCTTTCTTTGTGACATCCTTGTCTGGTTTTCGTATCAGGGTGATGGTGGCCTCGTAAAATGAGTTTGAGAGTGTTCCTCCCTCTGCTACATTTTGGAAGAGTTTGAGAAGGATAGTTCTAATCTCTTCTCTGAATGATTGATAGAATTCGCCTATAAAGCCATCTGGTCCTGGGCTGTTGTTTGTTGGAAGATTTTTCATCACAGTTTCAATTTCAGTGCTTGTTATTGGTCTCTTCATGTTTTCTATTTCTTCCTGGTTTTGTCTCAGAAGTTGTGCATTTTTAAGAATTTGTCTACTTTTTCCAGGTTGTCCATTTTATTGGCATACATTTGCTTGTAGTAATCTCTCATGATCCTTTGTATTTCTGCAGTGTCAGTTGTTACTTCTCCTTTTTCATTTCTATTTCTATTGATTTGAGTCTTCTCCCTTCTTTTCTTGAAGAGTCTGGCTAATGGTTTATCAATTTTTTAATCTTCTCAAAGAGCCAGCTTTTAGTTTTATTGATCTTTGCTATCGTTTCCTTCATTTCTTTTTCATTTATTTCTGATCTGATTTTTATGATTTCTTTCCTTCTGCTAACTCTGGGGTTTTTTTGTTCTTTCCCTAATTGCTTTAGGTGTAAGGTTAGGTTGTTTATTTGTGATGTTTCTCATTTCTTAAGGTGAGATTGTACTGCTGTAAACTTGCCTCTTAGAAATGGTTTTGCTGCATGCCATAGCTTTTGGGTCGTCATGTTTTCATTGTCATTTGTTTCTAGGTATTTTTTGATTTCCTCTTTGATTTCTTCAGTGATCTCTTGGTTATTAAGTAGTGTGTGTTTAGCATCCATGTGTTTTTATTTCTTACATGTTTTTTTCCCTGTAATTGCTATCTAGTCTCATCGTATTGTGGTTAGAGAAGATACTTCATACAATTTCAATTTTCTTAAATTAACCAAGGCTTGATTTGTGACCCAAGATATGATCTACGCTGGAGAATATTCCATGAGCACTTGAGAAGAATGTGAATTCTGTTGTTTTTGGATGGAATGTCCTATAAATATCCATTAAATCCATTTTGTTAATATATCATTTAAAGCTTGAATTTCCTTATTTTTTTAAATTTCAGATGATCTGTCCATTGGTGAAAGTGGGGTGTTAAAGTCCCCTACTATGATTGTGTTATTGTCAATTGCCCATTTTATGACTGTTAGTATTTGCTTTATGTATTGAGGTGCTCCTACATTCGGTGCATAAATATTTACAATTGTTATATCTTCTTCTTGGATTGATCCCTTGATCATTATGTAGTTTCCTTCTTTGTCTCTTGTTATAGTCTTTGTTTTAGAGTGTATTTGTCTGATATTAGAATTGCTACTCCAGCTTTCTTTTGATTTCCATTTGCATGGAATATCTTTTTCCATCCCCTCACTTTCTGTCTCTATGTGTCCCTAGGTCTGAAGTGGGTCTCTTGTAGACAGCATATATATGGGTTTGTTTTGGTATCTATTCAGCCAGTCTATGTCTCTTCGTTGGAACATTTTATCCATTTACATTTAAGGTAATTATTGATACTTATGTTTCTATTACCATTTTCTTAATTGTTTTGGGTTTAGTATTGTAGGTCTTTTCCTTCTCTTGTGTTTCCTCCCTAGAGAACTTCCTTTAGCATTTGTTTTAAAGCTGGTTTGGTGGTGCAGAACTCTCTCAGCTTTTGCTTGTCTGTAAAGTTTTTTTGTTTTTTTTTTTGTTTGTTTTTTGTTTTGCGATACGCGGGCCTCTCACTGTTGTGGCCTCTCCCGTTGCGGAGCACGGGCTCCGAACGCGCAGGCCCAGCGGCCATGGCTCACGGGCCCAGCCGCTCCGCGGCATGTGGGATCTTCCCAGACCGGGGCACGAACCCGTGTCCCCTGCATCGGCAGGCGGACTCTCAACCACTGCGCCACCAGGGAAGCCCTGTAAAGTTTTTAATTTCTCCATCAAATCTGAGTGAGATCCTTGCTGGGTAAAGTAATCGTGGCTGTAGGTTTTTCTCCTTCATCACTTGAAATATGTCCTGGCAGTCCCTTCTGGCTTGCAGAGTTTCTGCTGAAAGATCAGGTGTTAACCTTATGGGGATTCCCTTATGTGTTATTTGTTGTTTTCTCCTTGCTACTTTAATATTTGTTCGTTGTATTTAATTTTTCATCATTTGATTAACATGTGTCTTGGCATGTTTCTCCTTGGATTTATCCTGTATGGGACTCTCTGTGCTTCCTGGACTTGATTAACTATTTCCTTTCCCATATTAGGGAAATTTTCAACTATAATCTCTTCAAATATTTTCTCAGTCACTTTCTTTTTCTCTTATTCTTCTGGGACCCCTATAATCCGAATGTTGGTGTCTTTAGTATCGTCCCAGATGTCTCTGAGTCCGTCCTCAATTCTTTTCATTATTTTTTCTTTATTCTGCTCTGCAGTAGTTATTTCCAGTATTTTATCTTCCAGGTCACTTATCCATTCTTCTGCCTCAGTTATTCTGTTGATCCCTTCTAGAGAATTTTAAATTTCATTTATTGTGTTGTTCATCACTGTTTCTTTGCTCTTTAGTTCTTCTAGGTCCTTGCTAAACGGTTCTTCTATTTTTTCCATTCTATTTCGAAGATTTTGGATCATCTTTATTCTGAATTCTTTTTCAGGTAGACTGCCTATTTTCTCTTCGTTTTTTAGGTCTAGTGAGTTTTCCCCTTACTCCTTCATCTGCTGGGTGTTTCTCTGTCTTCTCATTTTGCTTGACTTACAGTGTTTTGGGATCTCCTTTTCGAAGGCTGTAGGTTCGTAGTTCCCATTGTTTTTGGTGACTGTTCCCAGTGGCTCAGGTTGGTTTAGTGGGTTGTGTCAGCTTTCTGGTGGAGGGGGCTAGTGCCTCTGTTGTGGTGAATGAGGCTGGATCTTTTCTTTCTAGTGGGCAGGTCCACGTCTGGTGGTGTGTTTTAGGGTGTCTGTGGCCTTATTATGATTTTAGGCAGCCTGTTTGCTAATGGATGACATTTTGTTCATATCTTGCTCGTTGTTTGGCATAGGGTGTCCAGCAGTGTATCTTGCTGGTCATTGAGTGGAACTGGGTCTTGGCATTGAGATGGAGATCTCTGGGAGATTTTGCCATTTGATATTACATGGAGCTGGGAAGTCTCAAAGAAAGAAAGAAAGAAAAAGAAGAAGGAAGGAAGGAAGGAAGGAAGAAGGAAGGAAAGAAGGAAAGAAAAAGAAAGAATGAAAGAAGAAAATAATATAAAGTTATTAAAATCGAAAATAAAAAAATAAGAAACAAAATATTTTAAGTAAAAAACAAACAAACAGAAAAAACAGACAGAACCCTCAGAAAAATGGTAAAAGCAAAGCTATATAGACAAAATCAGACACAAAAGCATACACATAAACACTCAGAAAAAAAGAAAAAGGGAAAAAATATATGGATCATTGCTCCCAAACTCCACCTTCTCAATTTGGGATGATTCGTTGTCTATTCAGGTACTCCACAGTTGCAGGGTACATCACGTTGATTGTCGAGATTTAATCCACTCCTCTTGTGGCTGCTGGGAGAGATTTTCCTGTCTCTTCTTTGTTCACCCAGCTCCCGGTGTTCAGCTTTGGAAGTGGATGCACCTCTTCGTATAGGTCGCCTGAGGGCGTCTGTTCTTCCCTCAGCCAGGACGGGGTTAAAGTAGCAGCTCTGGCTCACTCAGGCCGGGGGCAGAGAGGGGTACGGATGCGAGGTGAGCCTGCAGCGCCTGAGGCCGGCATAACGTTGCACCAGCCTGAGGCATGACATGCATTCTCCCAAGGAAGTTGTCACGGAATCACGGGACCCGGGCAGTGGTGGGCTGCACAGGCTCCCGGTAGGGGCAGTGTGGATAGTGACCTGTGCTCGCTCAAAGGCTTCTTGGTGGCTGGAGCAGCAGCCTTAGCGTCTCATGCCCGTCTCTGGGGTCCACGCTGATAGCCGTGGCTCGCGCCCATCTCTGGAGCTCCTTTAAGCAGCACTCTTAATCCTCTATCCTCACGCACCAGGAAACAAAGAGGGAAGGAAAAAGTCTTTTTCCTCTTGAGCAGCTCCAGACTTTTTCCCGGACTCCGTCCCGGCTAGCGGTTGTGCACTAGCCCCCTTCAAGCTATGTTCACGCAGTGAACCCCAGTCGTCTCCCTGGGATCCGAACTCTGAAACCTGAGATTCAGCTGCCAGCCCGCACCTGACCCAGCTGGTGAGCAGACAAGCCTCTTGGGCTGGTGAGTGCAGGTCAGCACCGATCCTCTGTGCGGGAATCTCTCCGCTTTGCCCTCCGTACCACTGTTGCTGCACTCTCCTCTGCGGCTCCGAAACTTCCCCCCTCTGCCACCCACGGTCTCTGCCCGCAAAGGGTCTTCTAGTGTGTGGAAACCTTTCCTCTTTCACAGCTCCCTCCCACTGGTGCAGGTCCCGTCCCTATTCTTTGTGTTTTTGTTTTTTCTTTTACCCTGCCCAGGTGCATGGGGAGTTTCTTCCCTTTTGGGAGGTTTGAGGTTTTCTGCCAGCATTCAGTAGGTGTTCTGTAGGAGTTGTTCCACATATAGATGTATTTCTGATGTATTTGTGGGGAGGAAGTTCATCTCCGAGTCTTACTCTTCTGCCATCATGAAGCTTTCCTAGAATTTCTTTTTTAAGATTTTCTCTTTTCATCAGTGACCATTTGATATGTAAACAAATACCTCTGTGTTGTTCCACCTTCCATGTTCTTGATAGCGTGTAAGGTGAAGAATTTTATATATGTTCAATGACCTTTTGCATTTCTCCTTATACGAATAAGCTGTTTATACTCAGACTGCTTTTCTATTAAGTGATTTTTTGCATTAATAAAAAGACATCATCATAAATTAAGTATATTAGTACTTTCTTTTTATTTTTTTTTATTTTTCAAAAATCTTCCCACTACCAGGTGTGGAGATAGTTCCAGTTTAGGATATTTTTATGTATAAATTTTTATTCTGTATTTTCTTTTTGTGTATGGTAAGAGGTGGAGATTTAATATTTGTTCCTAAGGTATAGCCAATTTTCCTAAATCATTCATTGCACAACCTATCATTTCCCCAGTGATTTGTAATCACATATTCATCTTACGGTGAATGCCTATATATGTGTACCTGTTTCTGGAGTTTCTGTTCTCTTTTAGTGATACATTGGTCTGTATTTCTCCCAATTGCAGACTGTTGTAATTCTTGTGATACAAGTTTTAATATCTGCTAAGGGAAGTGCCCTCTCAGTAGTTCATCTGCTAAATCTTCTTCTTCTTCTTCTTTTTTGACATCTTTATTGGAGTATAATTGCTTTACATTGGTGTGTTAGTTTCTGCTTTGTAACAAAGTGAATCAGCTATTCATATACCTATATCCCCATATCTCCTCCATCTTTTGTCTCCCTCTTATCCTCCCTATCCGACCCCTCTAGGTGGTCACAAAGCACCAAGCTGATCTCTCTGTGCTATTCAGCTGCTTCCCACTAGTTATCTATCTTATATATGGTGGTGTATATATGTACATGCCACTCTCACACTTCATCCCAGCTTAACCTTCCCCCTCCCCATGTCCTCATGTCCACCCTCTACATCTGTATTTTTATTCCTGTCCTGCCCTAGTTTCATCAGGACCATTTTTTTCCTTATTTTTTTAGATTCCATATATAAGTGTTAGCATACTGTATTTGTTTTTCTATTTGTGACTTACTTCACTCTGTATAACAGAATCTAGGTACATCCACCTCACTACAAATAACTCAATTTTGATTTTTTATGGCTGAGTAATATACCATTGTATATATGTGCCACATCTCTTTTTTTTAACATCTTTATTGGGGTATAATTGCTTTACAATGGTGTGTTAGTTTCTGCTTTATAACAAAGTGAATCAGTTATACATATACATATGTTCCCATATCTCTTCCCTCTTGCATCTCCCTCCCTCCCACCATCCCTATCCCACTCCTCCAGGCGGTCACAAAGCACAGAGCCGTGTGCCACATCTTTATCCATTCATCTGTCGATGGACACTTAGGTTGTTTCCATGTTCCAGCTATTGTAAATAGAGCTGCAGTGAACAGTTTGGTACATGACTCTCTTTGAATTATGGTTTTCTCAGGGTATATGACCAGCAGTGGGATTGCTGGGACATATGGTACTTCTACTTTTAGTTTCTTAAGGAACCTCCATACTGTTCTCCATAGTGGCTGTATCAATTTACATTCCCATGAACAGTGAAAGATGGTTCCCTTTACTCCACACCCTTTCCAGCATTTATTATTTGTAGATTTTTTTTTTATGATAGCCATTCTGACTGGTATGAAGTCATACCTCATTGGAGTTTTGATTTGCATTTCTCCAATGATTAGTGATGTTGAGCATCCTTTCATGTCTTTGTTGGCAATCTGTATATCTTCTTTGGAGAAATGTCTATTTAGGTCTTCTGCCCATCTTTGGATTGGGTTTTTGTTTTTTAGTTATTGACCTGCATGAGCTGCTTTTAAATTTTGGAGACTAATCCTTTGTCAGTTCCTTCATTTGCAAATATTGTCTCCCATTCTGAGGGTTGTCTTTTCATCTTGTTTAAGTTTTCCTTTGCTGTGCAAAAACTTTTAAGTTTCATTAGGTCCCATTTGTTTATTTTTGTTTTTATTTACATTTCCCTAGTAGGTGGATCAAAAAGGGTCTTGCTGTGATTTATGTCATAGTCTGTTCCACCTATGTTTTTCTCCAAGAATTTTATAGTGTCTAAACTTACGTTTAGATATTTAATCCATTTTGAGATTATTTTTCTATATGGTATTACGGAGTGTTCTAATTTCATTCTTTTACATGTAGCTGTCCAGTTCTCTCAGCACCACTTATTGAAGAGGCTGTCTTTTCTCCATTGTATATTCTTTCCTCCTTTATCAAAAATAAGGTGACCATATGGGCATGGGTTTATTTGTGGGCTTTCCATAATGTTCCATTGAACCATTTTTCTGCTTTTCTGTCAGTATGATACTGTCTTGATTACTGTAGCTTTGTACTATACTCTGACGTCAGGGAGCTTGATTCCTCCAGCTCCGTTTTTCTTTCTCAAGATTACTTTGGCTCTTTGGGGTCTTTGTGTTTCCATAAAAATTGTGAAATTTTTGTTCTAGTGTGTGAAAAATGCCATTGGTAGTTTGATAGGGTTTGCATTGAATCTGTAGATTGCCTTGGGTAGCATAGTCATTTTCACAGTGTTGATTTTTCCCACCCAAGAACATGGTATATCTCTCCATCTGTTTGTATCATCTTTAATTTCTTTCATAAGTGTCTTATAGTTTTCTTCATACAGGACTTTTTTCTCCTTAGGTAGGTTTATTCCTAGGTATTTTATTGCAGTGGTAAATGGGAGTGTTTCCTTAATTTCCCTTTCAGGTTTTTCATCATTAGTGTATAGGAATGCAAGTGATTTCTGTGCATTTATTTTGTATCCTGCTACTTTACCAAATTCACTGATTAGCTCTAGCAGTTTTCTGGTAGCATCTTTAGGATTCTCTATGTATATTATCATGTTATCTGCAGTGACAGTTTTACTTCTTTTCAGATTTGGATTCCTTTTATTTATTTTTCTTCTCTGATTGCTGTGGCTAAAACTTGCAAAACTATGTTGAATAATAATGCTGAGTGGAGAACTTTGTCTTGTTCCTGATCTTAGAGGAAATGGTTTCAGTTTTTCAGCATTAAGGACAATGTTCACTGTGCATTTGTCATATATGGTCTTTATTATGTTGAGGTAAGTTCCCACTCTGCCTACATTCTGGAGAGTTTTTATCATAAATGACTGTTAAATATTTTCAAATTTTTTTCTGCATCTATTGAGATAATCACATGTTTTTTCTGTTTCAATTTGTTAATATGGTTTATCACATTGATTGATTTGCCTGTATTGAAGAATCCTTGCATTCCTGGAATAAACTCCATTGACCATCGTGTATGATCCTTTAAATGTGCTGTAGGATTTGGTTTACTAGTATTTTGTTTAGGATTGTTGCATGTATGTTTGTCACTGATATTGGCCTGTACTTTTCTTTCTTTGTGACATCTTTGTCTGGTTTTGGTATCTGGGTGATGATGGCTTCATAGAATGAGTTTGGGAGTGTTCCTCCCTCTGCTGTGTTTTGGAAGAGTTTGAGATGGATAGGTGTTATCTCTTCTCTAAATATTTGATAGAGTTCACCTGTAAAGCCATCAGGTCCTTGGCTTTAGTTTGTTGGAAGATTTCCAATCTGTCTGAATTTCAGTGTTTGTGATTGGTCTGTTTGTATTTTCTATTTCTTCCTGGTTAAGTCTCAGAAACTTGTGCTTTTCTAAGAATTTGTCCATTTCTTTCATGTTGTCCCTTTTATTGGCATAAATTTGCTTGTAGTAATCTCTCATGATCCTTTGTATTTCTGCATTGTCAGTTGTTACCACTCCTTTTCCATTTCTAATTCTATTGATTTGGGTCTTCTCCCTTTTTTTCTTCATGAGTCTCAATAACAGTTTATCAATTTTGTTTATCTTCTCAAAAACCAGCTTTTAGTTTTATTGATGTTTGCTATTGTTTCATTCATTTTGTGTTCATTTATTTCTGATCTGATCTTTATGATTTCTTTCCTTCTGCTAACTTTGTGGGATTTTTGTTCTTCTTTCTCTAATTGCTTTAAGTGTAAGTTTAGGTTGTTTATTTGAGATGTTTCTTGTTTCTTGACGTAGGATTGTATTGCTATAAACTTCCCTTTTAGAAATGCTTTTTCTGCATCCCAAGATTTTGGGTCGTAGTGTTTTCTTTGTCATTTTTTTCCTAGGTGTTTTTCAATTTCCCCTTTGATTTCTTCAGTGATCTCTTGGTTATCTAGTAGTGTACTGTATAGCCTCCATGTGTTTGTATTTTATACAGAGTTTTTCCTCTAATTCATATCTGGTCTCATATTGTTGTGGTCAGAAAAGATACTTGATATGATTTCAATTTTCTTAAATTTACTAAGGCTTGATTTGTGACTCAGGATATGTTCTATCCTGCAGAATGTTCCATGAGCACTTGAGAAGAAAGTGTATTCTGTTGTTTTTGTATGGAATGTCCTATATATGTCAATTAAGTCCATCTTGTGTAATGTATCATTTAAAGCTTGTGTTTCCTTATTTATTTTCATTTTGGATGATCTGTCCATTGGTGAAAGTGGGGTGTTGAAGTCCCCTACTATGAATGTGTTACTGTCGATTTCCCCTTTTATGGCTGCTAGTTTTTGCCTTATGTATTGAGGTGCTCCTATGTTGGGTGCATAAATATTTACAATTGTTATATCTTCTTCTTAGATTGATCCCTTGATCATTATGTAGTGTCCTTTTCTGCCTCTTTTAATAGTGTTTATTTTAAACTCTGTTTTGTCTGATATGAGAATTGCTACTCCAGCTCTCTTTTGATTTCCATTTGCATGGAATATCTTTTCCCATCCCCTCACTTTCAGTCTGTATGTGTCCCTATGTCTGAAGTGGGTCTCTTGTTAACAGCATATATACGGGTCCTATTTTTTTTTTTTAACATCTTTATTGGGGTATAATTGCTTTACAATGGTGTGTTAGTTTCTGCTTTATAACAGAGTGAGTCAGTTATACATATATATATGTTCCCATATCTCTTCCCTCTTTGTCTCCCTCCCTCCCACCCTCCCTATCCCACCCCTCCAGACAGCCACAAAGAACTATACGGGTCCTATTTTTGTATCTATTCATCAAGTCTATGTCTTTTGGTTGGAGCATTTAATCCATTTATATTTAAGACAGTTATGGATATGTATGTGCCTATTATCATTTTCTTAATTGTTTTGGGTTTGTTATTGTAGGCCTTTTCCTTCTCTTGTGTTTCCTGCCTAAAGAAGCTCCTTTAGCATTTGTTGTAAAGTTGGTTTGGTGGTGCTGAATTCTCTTAGCTTTTAGTTGTTTGTAAAGCTTTTAATTTCTCCATTGAATCTGAATGAGATCCTCGGTTGGTAGAGTAATTTTGGTTGTAGGTTTTCCCCTTTCATCACTTTAAATATGTCCTGCCACTCCCTTCTGGCTTGCAGCGTTTTGCTGAAAGATCAGCTGTTAAACCTGATGTGGATACTCTTGTATGTCATATGTTGTTTTTCCCTTGCTGCTTTGAATATTTTTTCCTTGTATTTAATTTTTGATAGTTTGATTAATATGTGTTTTGGCATCTTTCTCTTTGGATTTATCTGACCTTCCTGGACTTGACTGACTATTTCATTTCCCATATTAGGGAAGTTTTCAACTATAATCTTTTCAAATATTTTCTCAGTCTCTTTTTTTTTCTCCTTCTTTTGGTACCCCTATAATTTGAATGTTGGTACATTTAATGTTGTCCCATAGATCTCTGAACATGTCCTAAATTCTTTTCATTCCTTTTTCTTTATTCTGCTCTGTGGTAGTTATTTCTACTATTTTATCTTCCAGTTCACTTATCTGTCCTTCTGCCTCTGTTTTTCTGCTATTTATTCCTTCTAGCGAATTTTTAATTTCATTTATTGTGCTGTTCATCATTGTTTATTGGCTCTTTAGTTCTTCTTGGTCCTTGTTAAACATTTCTTGTATTTTCTCCATTCTATTTACAAGATTTTGTATCATTTTTACTATCATTACTCTGAATTCTCTTTCTGGTGGACTGCCTATTTGCTCTTCATTTGTTTTGTCTGGTGGGTTTTTACCTTGCTCCTTCATCTGCTGTGTGTGTCTCTGTATTCTCATTTTGCTTAACTTACTGTGTATGGGGTCCCCTTTTCACAGGCTGCAAGTTCGTAGTTCCCTTTATTTTTGGTGCCTGCCCCCAGTGCCTAAGTTTGCTTCAGTGGGTTGTGTAGGCTTCCTGGTGGAGGGGACTGTTGCCTGTTTTCTGGTGGATTAGGCTGGATCTTCTCTTTGTGGTGAGCAGGACTGCGTCCGATGGTGTGTTTTGGGGTGTCTCTGAACTTATTATAATTTTAGGCCACCTCTCTGCTAATGGGTGTTGTTGTATTCCTGTCTTGCCAGTTCTTTGGCATAGGGTGTCCACCACTGTAGCTTCCTGCTTGTTGAGTGGAGCTGGGTCTTGGTGTTGAGATGGGGCTCTCTGGGAGAGCTTTTGCCGTTTGCTATTACATGGAGTCTGGAGGTCCATGGTGGACCAATGTTGTGAACTCGGCTCTCCCACCTCCGAAACGCAGGCCTGACACTCAGCCAGAGCACCAAAACCCTGTCAGCCACATGGCTCAGAATAAAAGAAAATAAGAATGAAGGGCTTCCCTGGTGGCACAGTGGTTGAGAGTCCGCCTGCCAATGCTGGGGATACAGGTTCGTACCCCAGTCCGGGAAGATCCCACATGCCGCGGAGTGGCTTGGCCCATGAGCCATGGCCACTGAGCTTGTGTGTCCAGAGCCTGTGCCCCACAATGGGAGTGGCCACAACAGTGCGAGGCCCACGTACCACAAAAAAAAAAAAAGAATGAAGGAAAGAAAAATAAAATAAAATAAATTATTAAAATTTTAAAAATTATGTAGGATTAAAAGTTTTAAAAGTATTAAAAGAATAAAAAACAGAGAAAACCCTGGGACAAATGGTAAATGCAGAGCTGTACAGACCAAATCACAGAAGGAAGCATACACATACACACTAACAGAAAGTGAAAAAGGAAATATACATACATATATATATATATATATATATATATATATATATATAAAGAG
>NW_006790245.1:158897-167877 GCF_000442215.2 Lipotes vexillifer | reverse complement strand
ATATATATATATATAAAGAGGGCAACCAAATCAATAAACAAATCTACCAATGATAGTAAACTCTAATTTCTAAACTATGATAAACATAAGGCAAGAAACAAATTAGATGTAGAAAGCAAACCCCCAGTCTACAGTTGCTCCCAAACTAACTGCTTCAATTTTGGGGTGGTTTGTTTTCTATTCAGGTATTCCAGAGATGCAGGGTACATCAAGTTGATTGTGCAGATTTATTCCACTGCTTCTGGGGCTGCTGGGAGAAATTTCCCTTTCCTCTCTTTGTTTGCACAGCTCCAGGGGTTTAGCTTTGTATTTGGCCCCGCCTCTGTGTTTAGGTTGCCTGAGGGCCTTGCTTCTTAGCTTAGACAGGACAGGGTTAAAGTAGCAGCTGAGTAGGGGGCTCTCACTCACTCAGGGGTTATGTAGCGGTATGGAGTGTGGGGAGAGCCTGCAGCAGCAGAGTCAAGGACGTGACATTGCAACAGCCTGAGGTGCACTGTTCGTTCTCCCTGGAAAGTTGTCCCTGGATCTCGGGACCCTGGTAATGGCGGGTTACACAGCCTCCTGGGAGGGGAGACTTGGTTAGTGGCCTGTGCTTGCACACAGGTTTCTTGGTGGCTGCAGCAGCAGCCTTAGTGTTTCATGCCCATCTCTGGTGTCCGTGCTGATAGCCGTGGCTCGCGCCAGTCTCTGGAACTTGTTTAGGAGGCACTCTTCATCCCCTCTCATCATGCACCCCAGAACAATGGTCTCTTGCCTCTTAGGCAGTTCCAGACTTTTTCCCAGTCTCCCTCACGGCTATCTGAGGCACACTAGCCCCCTGCAGGCTGTGTTCACACAGCCAACCTCAGTCCTCTCTCTGGGATCTGACCTGCGAAGCCAGAGCCTCAGCTCCCATCCCCCGTCCATCCCGGAGGTGAGCAGACAAGCGTCTCAGGCTGGTGAGTTCTGGTCGGGACCGATCCTCTGTGTGGGAGTCTCTCCACTTTGCCCTCTGCACCCCTATTGCTGCACTCTCTTCCATGGCTCTGAAGCTTCCCCGCAACCACCCTCCGTCTCCACCAGTGAAGGTGCTTCCTAGTGTGTGGAAACTTTTCCTCCTTCACAGCTCCCTCCCAGTGGTGCAGATCCCGTCCTTATGCTTTTGTCTCTGTTTTTCCTTTTTTCTTTTGCCCCACCCAGGTATGTGGAGAGTTTCTTGCTTTATGGGAAGTCTGAGGTCTTCTGCCAGTGTTCAGTAGGTGTTCTGTAGGAGTTGTTCCACAAGTAGATGTATTTCTGATGTATTTGTGGGGAGGAAGGTGATCTCCATGTCTTACTCCTCCACCATCTTGAAGTTCTCTGCTAAACCTTCTTGACCAATTCTGCATTTTTTTCTTCCAGAGGAAGTTTAGAATGAATATAATATACCCCCAAAATCCTATTGGATTTTGAGTATTTCATTAAATATGTAGATTGATGTAGAGAGAATTGACATTTTTGTAGGACTGGATTTTCCCCTGAGGAATATGGTTTCTCCATTTGTCTTGTTTTATGTACCTCAGTTAAGTTTTATAATATTCTTTTTATATTTATTGTACTTTTATTGTTAAGGTTTGAACTTTCAGAACAATGTTGCATAACAGTGGGAATAGGTGACAACCTGGTCTTGTTCCTGACTTTACTAGAAATGGATTTGGTGTATCATCTTTAAATATACTTGTAGGTGACTTGTTATAAATGCTATTTATCATGTTAAAGAATTTTTTTGTTGTTTCAGAATATTTTTTCAATTCATTGATAAACTTTGAATTTTGTTAATTTTAAGGGGTAACTCAGAATAATCATGACATTTTTTTACGTACTAATGTGTTGAATTACATTATTGGTTTGATGACTTATCCTTGTGCTTTTGGCCTAAACGCTACTTCACTATGGTGTATTCTCGAAATATGCTCCTGGATTTGATTCACTAATATTTCACTTAGAATTTGTGTACTTAGAAATATTTAATTTTTCATTCTACTCAAACATCTAGTGAGTTTTTATCAATTACTTATATTCAGAAATCCAGATTGATTAGTATACAGCTGGTATGGGAAACTCAGAAATCATGAAAGTCAGTTTTCAGGACCCTCCTCTCTTCTTCCATGGAATGCAGTCAACGCGTCTAGGGAGAAGTATCAAGCAACAAATCCCACTTAAATAATTGAGACCATGGTCTTCCCTGGTGGCGCAGTGGTTGAGAGTCTACCTGTGATGCAGGGGACGCGGGTTCATGCCCCAGTCCGGGAGGATTCCACATGCCGCGGAGCGGCTGGGTCCGTGAGCCATGGCCGCTGGGTCTGTGCGTCCGGAGCCTGTGCTCTGCGATGGTAGAGGCCACAGCGGTGAGAGGCCTGCGTACCGCAAAAAAAATAAAATAAAATAAATAATAATAATTGAGACCAACTTGGACATACCATGATCTACTGATCTGCATGTGATATTTTAATGGTGTTGCCCAAGTCCTGAGATTTTTGTCTTTGTCCCCCTTATTCCTAGGCTAATTCTAGGAAGGAAACATGTCCCTGCTTAGTGGAGTGTTTTCCAACTTCTTTTCCAGAATCTATCTCAACTTTTCTTGATGAATGTTACTGGGGCTGAGGAAGAGCATAGGGGAGATAGTGTCAGACATCAAATTAAGTGTTCTCTGTTGCTCTGGAAGCTCACTCAGGCTTCCACCTCTCCCTCATCTTAGGGGATGTTTTAGTATTGTCTTCATTTATTACCTTCTACACTTCAGTAAATGTAATTTTCCTCTCTATTTTGGATTCTTATATATTTTTCCCAGTGGAAACTGAGGAGAAGAGTTCTTATTTTGATGTCCCCCTCCCCCATAAAACCTCTTTTTACTGAGGAAGGACGTTAGCATCCCCAGTTTGGCTTCTAGTGTTCCTCTGGTCATGACTCATCACACTCCTGATCATGTTCGATAGACAGTTCATGTTACTCAACTATGTCCCCTAGGATCTTAACTCTGTTACTAGAGCACCTGGTTAACTCCCTGGTTGGGATATAGTTACCCTGAGAGATAAAGTTATGATATCAAAACATAATAGATGAGATTAGATGGGACTAATAGATTCCAAGGCTGTGATTAAGTGAAGTCTTTAACATGTCTATAAGGAGAATGTATAACATGTCACTCAGATGGTTTGGTGAGTCAACGAAGCATGCAAGAGAGATTCACTGAGGCAAGAGACAGTGCCCATTAGGGGAGACAATACCTTCATCCATAAATCTCTGTTTTGGCATTTAATGTTATTAGATCCCAATGCCATTAGATGTTAAAATCATATAATTCACTCCCCTACTTTTGAATTTATACTCTCGAAGAATCTTTCAGACTAGGAAAAAATGAACTGATCAGGTGGGAGCAATAAGGATGCCCTTCCATGAACTATATTTCACATAGTAAATTTGAAAACAGGGACACTAGTGTAAATACATCACTACCCTCTAAGTTCTCTCAGCCTGATAGACTTCTGAGCACCATGAAACTTAACGCACTAACTCATTCAATCAATTATCCAGATCTACAGGGAGAGGAAAGGCCCTTGACCTCAGTGTGTTCACCTAGATAATGCCAGTCTGGAAAGCCTTGTGGAGTAGGCCAACTAGCCTTCCCTCAAGACATGCAGACCTTACCCTAAATCTTTCAAACTGTCATAGTTGCTATGTCTGTGATTTGAAGCAAATCATAGAGTCATAGATTCCTTAGGCTATGAAAGATCATCTTCTCAAAACACCCACCTGATGCTTCAATTTTATCTGTCACAGAACTTAAAAATCTCCAATTTCAAGTAACTCACAACACTTATTTAGGCACAATTTTATTTTTTTATTTTTTTAAACATCTTTATTGGGGTATAATTGCTTTACAATGGTGTGTTAATTTCTGCTTTATAACAAAGTGAATCAGTTATACATATACATATGTTCCCATATCTCTTCCCTCTTGCGTCTCCCTCCTTCCCACCCTCCCTATCCCACCACTCCAGGCGGTCACAAAGCACCGAGCTGATATCCCTGTGCTATGCGGCTGCTTCCCACTAGCTATCTACCTTACGTTTGGTAATGTATATGTCCATGCCTCTCTCTCGCTTTGTCACAGCTCACCCTTCCCCCTACTCTACAGCTCAATTAATTTTCAAAAATTGAACAAATCCACCTAAATGAGCACACAGATAAGGAAACAAATATTACTAGCAACCCAGAAGCCTCTCATGCCCCTTCCAGTCATTATCTCTTAACTGTTACCATTATTTTGACTTCTAACAGAAGTTTTGCCTGTCTTTGAACTTTATATAAATGGAATAATCAAGGGTTTATTTTTTGTGTCTGGCTTCATTTAATCACCATTATGTTTGTGAGATTCATCCATGTTGTTGGAATTTGCTGCATTTATTTTTATTGAGATGAAATTCACAAAACATAAAATTGGTCATTTTAAAGTGTCAGATTCAGTGGCATTTAGTGTGTTCAGTGTTGTGCAACCATCATATCTATCTCATTCCAAAGCATTCTTGTCATCCCAAAAGGAAATTCTCTATCCATTAACCAGTCTGTCTCCCTTCCCCACTCACCTCTTACCTCTGGCAACCATTAATCTGTATCCTGTCTCTATGGACTTACTTATTTTGGATATTTCATATCAATGGAAACATAATATGTGACTTTATATGTCTGGCTTCTTTTCACTTATAATGTTTTCAAGATTCATGTTGTAGCATGAATTCCTTTTCATAGCTGAATATTCTATCATATAGATATATAACTTTCTTTATACATTAATCAGTATAAGGGTAGACATTTGGATGGTTTCCAAATTTTAGCTATTGTGAATAGTGCTACTATGAACATTTATGTACACATTTTTTAAATTTATTTATTTTATTTTGGCGGCATCGGGTCTGTTGTGTGTGTGGGCTTTCTCTAGTTGCGGCAAGTGGGGGTTACTCTTCATTGCAGTGTACTGGCTTCTCATTGCAGTGGCTTCTCGTGTTGCAAAGCACAGGCTCTAGGCATGTGGGCTTCAGTAGCTGTGGCATGCAGGCTCAGTAGTTGTGTCTCACGGGTTCTAGAGCACAGGCTCAGTAGTTGTGGCTCATGGGCTTAGTTGCTTCACGGCGTGTGGGATCTTCCCAGACCAGGGCTCAAAGCCATGTCTCCTGCATTGGAAGGTGGATTCTTAACCATTGTGTCCCCAGGGAAGCCCTGTGTACACACTTTTATTTGAACACTTGTTTTAAATTCTTTGGAGTTTATACCTAAGGGTGGAATTGCTGGGTCATATGGGAATTCTATGTTTAACTTTTTGGGGAACTGCCAGATTATTCCCCAGTGGCTACACCCATTTACATTCCCATTAGCAATGTCAAGGGTTCAAATTCCTCCACATCCTTGCCAACATTTGCTATTTTCCATGTTTTCTGTTCTAGCTACCTAAGAGGTATGAAATGTACCTCACTGTAGTTGTGATTTGTATTTCCTTAATGACTAGTGATATTGAACATTATTTCATGTGTGTTTTGGCCATTTGTGTATCTTCTTTGGAGAAACATCTATTGAAGTCCTTTACCTATTTTGAAATTTGATTGTTTGTCTTTTTTGTTTTTGAGTTGTAAGAGTTCTTTATATATTTACTGGATACAAGACCATTATCAGATATTTGCTTGTATTAATTTGCTAGGGCTGCCATAATAAAATACTACAGACTAGGTAGTTTAAACAACAGAAATTTAATTTTCTCACAGTTCTGAAGGCTGGAAGTTTGAGATGAAGGTGTCAGGAGGTTTGATTTCTTGAGGTCTCTCTCCTTGGCTTACAGATGGCTACCTCCTCACTTTGTCCTCACAGTTTCATTCCTCTGTATGCTCACATTCCTGTTAGCTCCTTTTTTTTAAAGAGAATGGACATTTAGGCTTTAATGACTAAAGCAGCTACTTGAGAAACCATAGCTTCCTGATGCCTGAACCCATTTTTATCCATACTTTATTTTTTCCTATTCCCATCATATCTGTAGTTACCAAAACCTGTCAACCGGTTAGAGGGGTATAAGATCAATTTAGTGGGAAGCTTAAAAGAAAAACATTAAAACATCTAATTGCACCCTGTTACCCCCAATTATTCTTCTCTGAAACTTTCACTTATAAAAGAATATGCTGAGTCACAGAATAAAACATTGCTTTTACATGGGTCTCAATCTGAAATCCACAAATGCTAGTAAGTCAGTTTTTAAATTTTTAAATTTGTTTCAAAGTTAAACCCAAGACACACTGACTTCATAGGAAATCCACTAAGAAATGTTTTTCTAGGCTGAACACCTCTTTCCCTTTAGTCTCCCCCAACAGAGCATGTACATGTTAATTACTTTCATTTTATAATCACTGCTGTCCCACCACTATACCAAGATCACCTAAACTGTGTGTGTAGTATTCTGAATGTTCTTAGTTATACCTTAATTTCACTAACTGCAAAAGATTTTCTGGGATAGCCTGTCTCTTGAATTCTTTGGCTACTTTTGAAGATGAAGTCCAAAGAACTCTTAAATGATTCTCCTTTGGGGGGGGGGGGTGCATGGTATTTTATAGGCATTAGCAACTAGTACCTGGAGCTGTGCTGATCCCATCTGGCATCACGGGGAGACAACCTATAAAACCAAAGAATCATTTTATGTACCTGTTAGCTCTTTTTATGTGTCCTAATCTCTTCTACTTATAAGGAAACCAGTCCTATTGGATTAGGGCACACCTTAAGGGCCTCATTTTAATTTAATCACCACTTTAAAAGCCCTATTTCCTAATACATTCACATTCGGAGGTACTGGGAGCTAGGACTTTAACATATGAATTTGGGGAGGACACAATTCAGCCCATAACAGTAATTTACAAGTGTTTTCTCCCATTCTGTAAGTTGTCTTTTCAGTTTCTTCATAGTGTTCATTGATGTACAAAAGATTTGATTTTCATGAAATCACATTTATCTATTTTTCTTTTGTTGCTTTGCTTTTGATGTTATTTCTAAAATTCCACTGTCAAATAAAACCTGATGGAGGTTTACCCGCATGTCTGTTCTGACAGTTTTATAGTTTTTATGTTTAGGCCTTTGATCAATTTTGAATCAATTTTTAGATGTAGTATGAGATAAGAGTCTAACTTCTTTTATATGTCAACTTACAGTTGAGTCAGAATTATTAAACAAATAATTCTTTCCCAATCAAATGGTCTTGACACCTTGTCAAAAATCAATTGAGCATAACATAGATGGATGTATTCCTGCATTCTCTGTTCTATTCCATTTGTTCATATGTCTGTCCTTAGGCCAGCATCACACTGTTTTTATTACTGTAGCTTTGCAGTAAGTTTTTTGCTCTGGACTTTGAGTAAAGAATTTATTTTTTATTGTTAACAGAGAAGTTCTTTCTGTACTCTCATTTGTCTATTTTTTATTGTCCATTTTTCATCAGATTGCTTTGTTATTGTTTTAGTTGTAGGTGTTCTTTATGTAGTCTAGATATTAATCTCTTGTCAGATATATGATTTGAAGATATTTTCTCCCATTGCATAGGTTACCTTTTCACTCTGTTGATAGTGCATTAAAGTTTTTTTTGTTTAATTTTAAAGTCCAATTTATCTATATTTTTCTTGTTTGTGCTGTTGTTGTGTACAAGAAATTATTGACAAATCTGTCATGAAGTTTTCTCCTATGTTTTCCTCTACAAGTTTTAGTTTTAGCTCTTATGTTTAGGCCTTTGATCTATTTTAAGTTAATTTTTTAATATGGTGTAAGGTAAAGTTCCAACCTCACTTTTTTTTTTTTTTTGCATTTTGATATCCTGTTTTCCCTGCACCATTTGTTGAAGACTATTGTTTCTCTATTAAATGGTCTTGGAACTCATGTTGAAATGATTTGACCGTATGTGTGAGATTTATTTCTGATCTCTTTATTGTAGTTCACTGGTCTATTTATGAGTCTTTGGTGCCAATAACACACTGTTTTTTATTACTCTAGCTTTGTAGTAAGTTTTGTAATTAGGAAGTGTGAAATCTCCAATTTTTTTCTGGAAATTGTTTTGACTATTTGGGGTCCCTTGAGATTCCATATAAATTTTAGGAAGTGTTTTTCTATATATGCAAAGATAATATCATTGGGAATTTGATAGGGATTATTTTAAATCTATAGATACTTAAAGTAGAATTGACATCTTAACAATATTAAACCTTCTAATCTATAAGAATGGAATGTTTTCTATTTATTTAGGTTTCTTTAATTTATTTCAGCAGTGTTTTGAACTTTTCTGTGCACAAGTTTTGCACCTCCTTGGTTAAATGCATTCCCAAGTATCTTATTATTTTCAATGTGTTTGTAAAAGGACTTGTTTCTTAATTTTATTTTTGGATTCTTCATTGCTAGTTTCTATAAATACAACTGATTTTTGAGTATAAATCTTGTGTCCTTTTCTGAATTCACTTATTAGCACTAGTAGTCTTTTTGTGAGTTCTTCGGGATTTTCTGTATGCAAGATCGTGTCTTAAGTGAATAGAGATAGTTTTACTTCTTCCTTTCCAATTTGGATGTCTTTTATTTCTTTTATTTGCCTAATTGCTCCAGCTAGAACTTTCAATACTGTGTTTAATAGAAGTGAAGAAATTAGGAATTCTTATCTTGTTTCTGATCTCGACTATGATGTTACCTGTGGGGTTTTCATATAATTTCCTTATCATGTTAAGCAACTTTCCTTCTATTCCTCATTTGTTTCATGCTTTTATTATGACAGAGTGTTAAATTTTGTCAAATGCTTTTTCTGCAACAATTGAAATGATTTTGTGTGTTTCACATCCCCCCCTTCTCTTAATGTATTACAGTTTTATTTTGTATTTGAATCATTATTGTGTTCTGGGGAGAAATTCCACTTGGTCTTCATCTGCATTTTTTTGCCTGGACTTTTATTCTTTTTTTT
>NW_006790245.1:155653-158887 GCF_000442215.2 Lipotes vexillifer | reverse complement strand
TTTTTTTTTTTTTTTTTTTTTTTTTTTTTGTGGTATGCGGGCCTCTCACTGTTGCGGCCTCTCCCATTGAGGAGCACAGACTCCGGACGCGCAGGCTCAGAGGCCATGGCCCAAGGGCCCAGCCGCTCTACGGCACGTGGGATCCTCCCGGACCAGAGCAGGAACCCCTGTCCCCTGCATCAGCAGGTGGACTCTCAACCACTGTGCCACCGGGGAAGCCCCCATCTGCATCTTTTTGATATGCTGCTGAATTTGGTTTGCTAGTATTTTGTTTAGGATTCTTCTGTTAATATTCATAAGGGATATTAGTTTGTAGTTTTATTTTCTTCTGATGTGTTTATCTGGCTTTGTTATCAGAGGAATACTGACCTCATAGAATGAGTATTTTTTGGAAGAATTTGAGGATGATTGATGTTAATTTTCTTTAAAGTTCTGGCAGAATTCACATGTGAAGCCATCTGGTTCTCAGCTTTTCTTTGTTGGAAGGCTTTTGATTAATGACTCAATTTCTTGTTATAGGTTTATTCACATTTACTATTTCTTCTTGAGTCAATTGTGGTAGTTTTTGTGTTTTAAGAAATTTATTCAATCATATATGTTATTTAATATATTGGTGTACATTTTTTTCCACAATATTCTCATAAATTTTTTTATTTCTATAAGATTTACAGTAATGCCCCTAGTGTTTATTAATTTGAGTCTTCTTTCTTTTTGGTTTGTGGTATTGTTCAAGTCCTTTATTTCTTGAATGATTATCTGTCTGGTTGTTTTATCAGTTATTATGAATGGGTTATTGAAGTCTCCAACTCTTATTTTAGGACTGTTTTTCTCTTCAATTCTGTTAATGTTTGCCTCATATAATTTGGGTTTCTGATATTTGGTGCATATATGATTATAATTGTTATATTTTCTTGGTAAATTGATCCATTTATCAATATATAATGCACTTCTTTGCCTCTTGTGACAGCTTTTGACTTAAAGTCTATTTTGTCTGATATTAGTGTAGCCATCACAGCTCCCCTGTGGTTACTATTTACATGGACTATATTTTCCCATCCTTTTAGTTTTAACCTATGTGTGTCCTTTTATTTAAAGTGCATCTAAAACATATAGTTTGATCATGTTTTTTTTAATCTACTTTGCTAATATATGCCTTTTGATTGGAAAGAATAACCCATTATATTTAATGCAATTGCTGATAAGAAATAACTTACTTCTTCCATTTGCTATTTGTTTTCTTTATGTCTCAACTTTTTTGGCCCTCATTTCCTCAATTTCTAACTTCTTTTGTGATTATTTGAATTTTTGTGCTGATGCATTTTAATTTTCTTCTCATTTGCCTTATCTGTATTTTTTTAGATATATTGTTTGTGGTTATCATGAGGATTACATATAATATCCTAAAGTTCTAACTATCTAATTTCAATTGATACTAACTTAACTTCAGTTGAGTACAGAATTTCTATTGCTTTAAAGCCCATCTCCCTCCTTATGTTATTAATGTCACAAATTACAACTTTATATACATTGTATACCAAATAACAGATTTATATTTAATTTTTGTGCATTTGTCTTTTAAATTCTTTTGAAAATAAAATGAAGTCACAGATCAAGATTATAATAATACCTGCTGTTTGTTGACAGATCCCCCCCACCATACTTTAAATATATCATCCCACTGCCTTCTGGCCTCCAATGTTTCTGATGAGAAATCAGCTTATAATCATATTGAGGATCCCTTGTACGTGACAATTTGCTTTTTTATTGCTGCTTTCCAGATTGTCTCTTTGTCTTTTAATAATTAGATTTTAATGTTTCAGTGTTTGTCTCTTTGGCTTTATCTTACTTGGAGTTAATTGAGCTTCTTGGATTTGTATATTCATGTATTTCATCAAATTTGAGAAGTTTTCAGCCAACAGTTCTTGAAATAATTTTTCTGCTCTTTTCTCTCTCTCTTCTCCTTTTTGGGATTCCCATAATGCATATTATAGTTCCATTTTTTGGTGTTCCACAGAGTCCTTAGGCTGTGTTCACTTTTATTCATCCTTTTTTTCTTTCTGCTCCTCAGACTTCATAATTTTAATTGACTTGTCTTCAGTCCATTGATGCTTTCTTCTGTCTGCTCAAATCTGCTGTTGAACCCCTCTAGTAAAATTTTTATTTCAGTTATTATACTTTTCAACTTGAAAATTGCTGTTTGCTTTTTTTATATAGTTTCCATCTCTTTGTTGCTAATTTTATCTTTTTCATATATCATTGTTCTGATTTGTTTAGTTCTTTGTGTTTTCCCATGGCTCTTTGAGCATATTTAAGAAGATATTTTAAAGTTTTTGTCTAGTAAGTCCAGTGGCTGGCCTTCCTCAGGGATGTTTCCTGCTCTGTTCCTTTGAATGAGCCATCTTCTCCTGTTTGTATGCCTTGTGATGTTTTATGGAAATTCGACATTTAATACACATAATGTGGTAACTCTAGAAATCAGATTCTTCTCCTTTCCATGAGTTTCTGTTCATTTATTTTTTGATTGTTGAAGACTGCAGTAGTTTATTTTGAGACTTTGTCAAACTATATTCCAAAGATTATTTCTTGCTCTGGTATGCTCACTGAAGTCTCACTTCTTTTAGGTCAGCTAATCTTTTGACAGGTTTCTAGATTTGCCAGAAGCTGAAACACATAACCAAACAAAAAACACCAAAAATGCAAAAGAGAAAGCAGCCATGTTTTCAAATTTTTGCAGACTAGCTCTGGTAGGATTTACTGACTGGCTAAACTTGCCCTGAGCCAAAAGATCTGCACGAGGTGAGATTAAGTCATTCTCAGTACTTTTCTCAGTGTTCCTCTTGCCTAAATTTGTGTTTAGTTTTCTGAATTTTTTCTAAATTCTCCCATAAAAGTTATATTCTCTTTCATATGTGATCACTGAAGTCTGTGTTTCATTGGCTTAGTTGTCAGTTAGTATTTTGACAGAATTGCCTTAAGTATCTGGAGCCAAAGAAGAAAAGAAAAAAGTAAAGATAAAGAAATAAAGAACAGGGACTTCCCTGGTGGTGCAGTGGTTGAGAGTCTGCCTGCCGATGCAGGGGACACGGGTTTGTGTCCCAGTCTGGGAAGATCCCACATGCCGCACAGCAGCTGGGCCTGTGAGCCATGGCAACTGAGCCTGCGCGTCTGGAGCCTGTGCTCCACAACAGGGGAGGCCACAACAGTGAGAGGTCCGTGTACCACAAAAAAAAAAAA
>NW_006790245.1:136726-155643 GCF_000442215.2 Lipotes vexillifer | reverse complement strand
CACAAAAAAAAAAAAAAAAAAAAAGAACAAGGGGAAAATACTTTTTCAATATTTGGATATTGAAGATTGGATTTGGATTGAAGATTGGATATTTGTTTTGGTGGTACTCCTTCAACATTTACCTTGTCCATTTACATTTCTGCCTTAGGCTTCCTGCATGCCTAGAGCATGAAGGTTAACCAAAGGTGAAAAATGGGGATTTCTCAGGCCTTTTCTGAACATGCATCAAGCCATGGTCATGTGCATGGCTTCATGATTCCTCAGTATACAGAGGAGCTTTTAAAATCCCTTATTCCACCATATATGTCTTTTCCCAACCTCTTCCTTTCCAGATCTTTCATGGTCCTATTGCTTCCTCTGACTGTTAACCCTAGTCTCACTTTGCATGGCCAATGCATTTACCTATAAATGCTTTCAACAAATGTTGCTTGGGAAGATGCCTCAGCCTTGGGAATGCTGAGAGCGAGATGAAACAATGGCAATCCCTTTCACTATTCTTTGAAGTTTCCACCAGACAGGCTAAAACAGTCAAACACAGTTATTTGAAAACAAGGTCTGTATTACTTCCTTTTGCACTATTAACTTGCACCAGGAGTGTAGGCTGCTAACTCCATAGGCACTGCAACTCTGAGGTTGAAGGATGGCAGGCAGGCAATTTAAGGTGCCACAGTACTTTCTTACCACAATGCAGCCACTTTTATCTTCATTAAGTTTTCTCCTGGTTGTAAATTTTTGACTAGATCCCAGAGTTCTAGAAAAGTTGATTGTGACAGTTTTTTTCCCACTTTATTAATTGTTGTTGTATTACTCTGCTATTTTTGGTAATATCACCTACTGCATTTTAAAACAGGTTTAATTATTGGGAAATTCTTCCTTGGGTTAATCTCAAGTAGGTTTTGTATTGATAGCTTCCCATTGTGTACCCCAGTTATGCTATTCAGGTAGTATAAGGTAAATCTCATTTCTTTTCCTTTGTCTGGCAGCCCTTCTGACTTGTGAAGTTGGTAATTTTGTCCATGCTAAAACTTCTACTTTGTAGTCTTGGCAGATCTTAGTTCCTTTCACTGTTGCTCCTAATGTTGTGGTTTCAAATGTATTTCTATCCTGTGTGTTCTACTCTGTTTTTCCTTAGGTGTGACATCTTAAAGAACAGAACAGAATGTTTCAGGTGTGGTTGACAAGCAGGGTGGAACTTCCACTAGTTTTATTGAAGTTATTTCAGATCACATTCACCTTTTTGACAGCAACATTATACTATTAATTTACATTAAACTGAATCAAGTAAACCCCTAAGTGTGTTTTCATACATGTTGTTGTTAAATTGAGCCCCACTTCCATTGTCTACATGCCCATGTGGCAACTTGTTTGGTTTAGTCCGATTTTCTTTGTATGAAATATAGGGATAATAATAGTCATGGTTTCATCACTTGCAATGTGAAATACTTTGAACACATACAAAGTATTATATTCTCTCTCTGTCTTTCCTTTACCCCTTAATGTTTTAAAAATGCTGATGACTAGGTATAACCCCCAATTCTGATTTAATTAGTCTGAGGTGTGGCCTCATTTTAAATATTACTTCAGATAATTCTAACGTACAGCCAATGTTGAGATCCACTTGCCCTGAGAAAAAGAGAAATGGAAAACCAAACAAAGGAAATAACTAACATTTACCATATACTCCAATGTATTAATCTTCCAACCATTCCTTGGAAATAAGTACTATTTGTTGTTTTCATCCACATTTTATACTTCAGAAAGCAACAGCACAGAAAGGCTAAGAAATGTGCCTATGCAAGTCACAAAGCAGGTAAGACTCAGAGCGCAGATTCAAATTCAGGGAGCCTGATTCTGCAGCCCAAGAGTTTAACCACCCCTCTAGGACTTCTCCTTCTTGCCTCTAGTTTTGATTTCTGTCACTGCTGCTCTGGTTTATGTAGTTCTCAGTTAGCTTTGGGGTTTAATAGTTATTGTACAATCATCAGATGAGCCTTAGTAGAGTCTAAAAACTGCCTGTCATTAGTGGGTAAGCAGCCAGACAGTTAAACAGGGAGAACAGTCTCAGGAGCTCAATGAACAGAAGTAAAAGGGACAAGCAGGGGATTGGGTAACAGAGAAACCATACAAATACTACGATGTCCAAGAAAAGGGTGATAGGAAAAAAAAAGTAGACTAACACCCAGGAAAAGTGGTCAGGATTCCTGAAACTGTAGGAAGTTGAGTCACAGTACCAGCAAAAATTTATTATACCTTTGTTCAGGATTTGCACAGGAGGTTAAGGGCAGATTAATTTCTGTGAGTTGCAGGTGTGGGGGGGCTATGTTAGCATAGACTAGAGGCTAGAAACTTAGGAAGTTTGAATGAGGCCTAGCATTCCAGCTTCTAAGAAGCAAAGAGTAAGGGAGATATGACCGTGGATTTCAGAGAAAGGGAGTATTCTATTATACTTATTTTTTTATTGTAGTAAAATAAATGACGTAAAAGTTATCATTCTAACCATTGTAATCAGTGACCTTAAGTACAAATGCAGTGTTGTGCAACTAGCACCACTGTCTAGTTTCAGACATTTTTTAAAACCCCAAACAGAAACACCATAATCATTAAGCAGTCATTCTGCATTCCTCTGTGTTCCCAGCCCTAGAAACCATAAATCTGCTTTCTGTCTCTAAGGAATTGCTTATTTTGGATATTTCATATAAATGGAATCATTTATAACGTGGCCTTTTGTGTCCGGCTATTTCAGCATGTTTTCAACATTCATCCATGTTGTAGCCTTTATCAGAACTTCATTCATTTTATAGCTGAATAATATTTCATTTCATAGATATATTACACTTTGTTTCTCCTTTCATCCACTGGTGTAAATTTGGGTTGTTTCACTTTTTGGCCATTGTGAATAATGCTGCTATGAACATTCAGGTATAAGTATTTGAATACGCGTTTTCAGTTATTTTGTGTATATACCTAGGAGTGTTGGTATTATAATTGCTGCATTATATGATAATTCTATGTTTAACATTTTTAAGAACCACCAAACTGTTTTCCCTTTAACATCTTCACCAGCAATGTACGAGTGTGCCAATTTCTCCACATCTTTCCAACACCTGTTATTTTCAATTTTTTGAATTATAGCTATCCAACTGTATATGAAGTGGTATCACATTATGATTGATTTTGATTTATATTTCTTGAAAGATAAATGACATTTGTCATTATTTCATGTGATTGCTGGCGATTTGTATAACTTCTTTGGAAAAGTGTCTATTCAAGTCCTTTGTGCATTCTTTTGTTGGATTTTTTTCTGTTTTATTTGTTGAGTTGTAAGAAAATTTAAATATATATTCTGAGAAGTAGACATTTTTATACATATAATTTGAAAATTCTTAGTCCCATTCTGTTCTCTTTTCATTCTCTTGACAATGACCTTTAATGTACAAAAGCTTTTAATTTTGATTAAATCCAATTTATCAATTTTATCTTTTTTTAAATTTTATTTTAACATCTTTATTGGAGTATAATTGTTTTACAAAAGTATGTTAGTTTCAGCTTCACAAAAAAATGAATCAGTTATATGTATACATATGTTCCCATATCTCTTCCCGCTTGCGTCTCCCTCCCTCCCACCATCCATATCCCACCTCTCCAGGAGGTCACAAAGCACCGAGCTGATCTCCCTATGCTATGTGGCTGCTTCCCACTAGCTATCTACCTTATGTTTGTTAGTGTATATATGTCCATACCACTCTCTCGCTTTGTCACAGTTTACCCTTCCCCCTCCCCATATCCTCAATTCCATTATCTAGTAAGTCTGGGTCTTTATTCCTGTTTAACCCCTAGGTTTTTCATAACATTTTTTCTTAAATTCCATATATATGTGTTAGCATATGGTATTTATCTCTCTCTTTCTGACTTACTTATCTCTGTATGGCAGACACTAGGTCTATCCACCTCATTACAAATAGCTCAATTTCATTTCTTATTATGGCTGAGTAATATTCCATTGTATATATGTGCCACATCTTATTTATCCATTCATCCGAAGATGGACACTTAGGTTGTTGCCATCTCGGGCTATTTCCGGGCTATATTGTAAATAGAGCTGCAATGAACATTTTGGTACATGATTCTTTTTGAATTATGTTTTTCTCGGGGTATATGCCTACTAGTGGAATGGCTGGGTCATGGTAGTTCTATTTGTAGTTCTTTTACGAACCTCCATACTTTTCTCCACAGTGGCTGTATCAATTTACATTCCCACCAAGAGAGTAACAGGGCTCCCTTTTTTCCACACCCTCTCCAGAATTTATTGTTTCTAGATTTTTTGATGATAGCCATTCTGACTGGTGTGAGATGATATCTCATTGTAGTTTTGATTTGCATTTCTCTAATGATTAGTGATGTTGACCATTCTTTCATGTGTTTGTTGGCATTCTGCATATCTTATTTGGAGAAATGTCTGTTTAGGTCTTCTGCCCATTTTTGGATTGGGTTGTTTGTTTTTTTGTTATTAAGCTGCATGAGCTGCTTATAAATTTTGGATATTAATCCTTTGTCAGTTGCTTCATTTGCAAATATTTTCTCCCATTCTCAAGGTTGTCTTTTGGTCTTGGTTATGGTTTCCTTTGCTGTGGAAAAGCTTTGAAGTTTCATTAGGTCCCACTTGTTTATTTTTGTTTTTATTTCCATTTCTCTAGGAGGTGGGTCAAAAAGGACCTTGCTGTGATTTATGTCATAGAGTGTCCTGCCTATGTTTTCCTCTAAGAGTTTGATAGTTTCTGGCCTTACATTTAGGTCTTTAATCCATTTTGAGCTTATTTTTGTGTATGGTGTTAGGGAGTGATCTAATCTCATACTTTTACATGTACCTGTCCAGTTTTCCCAGCACCACTTATTCAAGAGGCTGTCTTTTCTCCACTGTATATTCCTGCCTCCTTTATCAATGATAAGGTGACCATATGTGCGTGGGTTTATCTCTGAGCTTCCTATCCTGTTCCATTGCTCTATCTTTCTCTTTTTGTGCCACTACCATACTGTCTTGATTACTGTAGCTTTGTAGTATACTCTGAAGTCAGGAAGCCTGATTCCTCCAGCTCCGTTTTTCGTTCTCAAGATTGCTTTGGCTATTCAGGGTCTTTTGTGTTTCCATACAACTTGTGAAATTTTTTGTGATAGTTCTGTGAAAAATGCCAGTGGTAGTTTGATAGGTATTACATTGAATCTGTAGATTGCTTGGGGTAGTAGAGTCATTTTCACAATGTTGATTATTCCAATCCAAGAACATGGTATATCTCTCCATCTATTTGTATCAACTTTAATTTCTTTCATCAGTGTCTTATAATTTTCTGCATACAGGTCTTTTGTCTCCTTAGGTAGGTTTATTCCTAGATATTTTATTCTTTTTGTTGCAATCGTAAATGGGAGTGTTTTCTTGATTTCACTTTCAAATTTTTGATCCTTAGTGTATAGGAATGTAGGTGATTTCTGTGCATTAATTTTGTATCCTGGTATTATACCAAATTCATTGATTAGCTCTAGTAGTTTTCAGGTAGCATCTTTAGGATTCTCTATGTATAGTACCATGTCATCTGCAAATAGTGACAGCTATACTTCTTCTTATCCAGTTTGGATTCCTTTTATTTCCTTTTCTTCTCTGATTGCTGTGGCAAAAACTTCCAAAACTATGTTGAATAAGAGTGGTGAGAGTGGGCAACCTTGTCTTGTTCCTGATCTTAGTGGAAATGCTTTCAGTTTTTCACCATTGAGGACAATGTTGGCTGTGGGTTTGTCATATATGGCCTTTATTATGTTGAGGAAAGTTCCCTCTATGCCTACTTTCTGCAGGGTTTTTATCATAAATGGGTGTTGAATTTTGTCAAAAGCTTTCTCTGCATCTATTGAGATGATCATATGTTTTTTTCTCCTTCAATTTGTTAATGTGATGTATCACGTTGATTGATTTGCATGTATTGAAGAATCCTTGCATTCCTGGAATAAACCCCCCTTGATCATGGTGTATGATCCGTTTAATGTGCTGTTGGATTCTGTTTGCTATTATTTTGTTGAAGATTTTTGCATCTATGTTCATCAGTGATATTGGCCTGTAGTTTTCTTTCTTTGTGACATCCTTGTCTAGTTTTGGAATCAGGGTGATGGTGGCATCATAGAATGAGTTGGGGAGTGTTCCTCCCTGTGCTATATTTTGGAAGAGTTTGAGAAGATTAGGTGTTAGCTCTTCTCTAAAAGTTTGATAGAATTCGCCTGTGAAACCATCTGGTCCTGGGCTTTAGTTTGTTGGAAGATTTTTAAACACAGTTTCAATTTCAGTGCTTGTGATTGGTCTGTTCATATTTCCTATTTCTTCCTGATTCAGCCTTGGCAGGTTGTGCCTTTCTAAGAATTTGTCCATTTCTTCCAGATTGTCCATTTTATTGGCATAGAGATGCTTGTAGTAATCTCTCATGATCTTTTGTATTTCTGCAGTGTCAGTTTTTACTTCTCCTTTTTCATTTCTAATTCTATTGATTTGAGTCTTCTCCCTTTTTTTCTTGATGAGTCTGGCTAATGGTTTATCAATTTTGTTTATCTTCTCAAAGAACCAGCTTTTAGATTTATTGATCTTTGCTATCGTTTCCTTAATTTTTTTTCATTTATTTCTGATCTGATTTTTATGATTTCTTTCGTTCTGCTAACTTTGGGGGTTTTTTGTTCTTCTCTAATTTCTTTAGGTGCAAGGTTAGGTTGTTTATTCGAGATGTTTCCTGTTTCTTAAGATAGGATTGTATTGCTATAAACTTCCCTCTTAGAACTGCTTTTGTTGCATCCCATAGATTTTGAGTCGTCGTGTCTCCATTGTCATTTGTTTGTAGGTATTTTTTGATTTCCTCGTTCATTTCTTCAGTGATCACTTTGTTATTAAGTAGTGTATTATTTCGCCTCCATGTGTTTGTATTTTTTACAGATCTTTTCCTTTAATTGATATCTAGTCTCATAGTGTTGTTGTCGGAAAAGATACTTGGTACAATTTCAATTTTCTTAAATTTACCAAGGATTGATTTGTGACCCAAGATATGATCGATCCTAGAGAATCTTCCATGAGCACTAGAGAAAAATGTGGATTCTGTTGGTTTTGGATGGAATATCCTATAAATATCAATTAAGTCCAACTTGTTTCATGTATCATTTAAAGCTTGGGTTTCCTTTTTTATCTTCATGTTGGATTATCTCTCCATTGGTGAAAGTGGGGTGTTAAAGTCCCCTACTATGTATGTGTTACTGTCGATTTCCCCTTTTATGGCTGTTAGTATTTGCCTTATGTATTGAGGTGCTCCTATGTTGGGTGCATAAATATTTACAATTGTTATATCTTCTTCTTGGATCAATCCCTTAATCATTATGTAGTATCCTTCTTTGTCTCTTCTAATAGTCTTTATTTTAAAGTCTATTTTGTCTGACAGGAGAATTGCTACTCCAGCTTTCTTTTGCATGAAATACCTTTTTCCATCCCCTTACTTTCAATCTGTATGTGTCTCTAGGTCTGAAGTGGGTCTCTTGTAGACAGAAAATATATGCGTCTTGTTTTTTTATCCATTCAGCCAATCTGTGTCTCTTGGTGGGAGCATTTAGTCCATTTACATTTAAGGTAATTATCGATATGTATGTTTCTATTCCCATTTTCTTAATTGTTTTGGGTTCGTTATTGTAGGTCTTTTCCTCCTCTTGTGTTTCTTGCCTAGAGAAGTTCTGTTAGCAGTTTTTGTAGAGCTGGTTTCATGGTGCTGAACTCTCTCTGCTTTTGCTTGTCTGTAAAGGTTTTAATTTCTCCATCAAATCTGAATGAGATCCTTGCTGGATAGAGTAATCTTGGTTGCAGGTTTTTCTCCCTCATCACTTTCAATATGTCCTGCCACTCCCTCCTGGCTTGCAGAGTTTCTGCTGAAACATCACCTGTTAACTTTATGGGGATTCCCTTGTGTGTTATTTGTTGTTTTTCCCTTGCTGCTTTTAATATGCTTTCTTTGTATTTAGTTTTTGACAGTTTGATTAATATGTGTCTTGGCGTATTTCTCCTTGAATTTATCCTGTATGGGACTCTCTGTGCTTCCTGGACTTGATTAACTATTTCCTTTCCCATATTAGGGAAGTTTTCAACTATAATCTCTTCAAATATTTTCTCAGTCCCTTTCTTTTTCTCTTCTTCTTCTGGAACCCCTATAATTCGAATGTTGGTGCATTTAATGTTGTCCCAGAGGTCTCTGAGACTGTCCTCAGTTCTTTTCATTCTTTTTTCTTTATTCTGCTCTGCAGTAGTTATTTCCACTATTTTATCTTCCAGGTCACTTATCCGTTCTTCTGCCTCATTTATTCTGCTATTGATCCCATCTAGAGTATTTTTCATTTCATTTATTGTGTTGTTCATCATTGTCTGTTTCATCTTTATTTCTTCTAGGTCCTTGTGAACTGTTTCTTGCATTTTGTCTATTCTATTTCCAAGATTTTGGATCATCTTTACTATCATTATTCTGAATTCTTTTTCAGGTAGACTGCCTATTTCCTCTTCATTTGTTAGGTCTGGTGGGTTTTTCTCTTGCTCCTTCATCTGCTGTGTGTTTTTCTGTCTTTTCATTTTGCTTATCTTACTGTGTTTGGGGTCTCCTTTTTGCAGGTTGCAGGTTTGTAGTTCCTGTTGTTTTTGGTGTCTGTCCGCAGTGGCTAAGGTTGGTTCAGTGGGTTATGTAGGCTTTCTGGTGGAGGGTACTAGTGCATGTGTTCTCGTGGATCAGGCTGGATTCTGTCTTTCTGGTGGGCAGGTCCACGTCTGGTGGTGTGTTTTGGGGTGTCTGTCAACTTATTGTGATTTTGGGCAGCCTCTCTGCTAATGGTTGGGGTCGTGTTCCTGTCTTGCTAGTTGTTTGGCATATGATGTCCAGCACTGTAGCTTCCTGGTCGTTGAGTGAAGCTGGGTGCTTGTGTTGAGATGGAGATCTCTGGGAGATTTTTGCCATTTGATATTATGTGCAGTTGGGAGGTCTCTTGTGGACCAATGTCCTGAAGTTGGCTCTCCCACCTCAGAGGCACAGCACTAACTCCTGACTGCAGCACCAAAAGCCTTTCATCCACACGGCTCAGAAGAAAAGGGAAAAAAAGTAGAAAGAAAGATTTAGTAGAAGTAGAAAGAAAGAAAGAAAGAAAGGAGGGAGGGAGGCAGCAAGGAAGGAAGGAGGGAAGGAGAAAAAAGAAAGAAGATAAAGTAAAATAAAGTAAGATAAAATATAATAAAGTTATTAAAATAAAAAATATAATTATTAAGCGGAAAAAAAACAAAAAAAACGGATGGATAGAACCCTGGAACAAATGGTGGAAGCAAAGCTATACAGACAAAATCTCACACAGAAGCATACACATCCACACTCACAAAAAGAGGAAAAGCGGAAAAAATCATAAATCTTGCTCTCAAAGTCCACCTCCTCAATTTGGGATAATTCGTTGTCTAAAGGAGGGAAGGAAGGAAAGAAAGAACGAAGATAAAGTAAAATAAAATAAGATTATTAAAATAAAGAGTAAGTATTAAGAAAAACTTTTTTTTAAAAAACAGACAGAACCCTCAGACAAATGGTGGAAGCAAAGCTATACAGACAAAATCTCACACAGAAGCATACACATACACACAAAAAAAAGGAAAAGGGGAAAGAATAATAAATCTTGCTCTCAATGTCCACCTCCTTAATTTGGGATGATTTGTTGTCTATTCATGTATTCCACAGATTCAGGGTACATCAAGTTGATTATGGAGCTTTAATCTGCTGCTTCTGAGGCTGCTGGGAGAGATTCCCCTTTCTCTTTGTTCTCACAGCTCCCAGGGACTCAGCTTTGGATTTGGCCCCGCCTGTGTGTGTAGGTCGCCGGAGGGCGTCTGTTCTTTGCTCTGACAGGGCGGGGTTAAAGGTGCCACTGATTCAGAGGCTCTGGCTCACTCAGGAAGTGGGTAGAGAGGGTCAAGGAGTGCAAGGTGAGCCTTCGGAAGCAGAGGCCAGCGTGACGTTGCACCAGCTTGAGGCACACCGTGCGTTCTCCCGGGGGAGTTGTGCCTCGATCCCGGGACCCTGGCAGTGGCGGGCTGCACAGGCTCCCCGGAATGGGGGTATGGATAGTGACCTGTGTTCACACACAGGCTTCTTGGTGGCGGCAGCAGCAGCCTTAGCCTCTCATGTCTGTCTCTAGGGTCCGCGCTTTTAGCTGCAGCTCGCGCCCGTCTCTGGAGCTCCTTTAAGCAGTGCTCTTAATGCCCTCTCCTCGCGTACCAGGAAATAAAGAGGGAACAAAAAGTCTCTTGCCTCTTTGGCAGGTCCAGACTTTTCGCTGAACTCCCTCCCGGCCAGCCATAGTGCACTAACCCCCTGCAGGCTGTATTCACGCCGCCAGCACCAGTCCTCTCCCTGCGCTCTGACCGGAGCCCCGCCCGCTCCTGCGGGGGAGCAGACAAGCCTCTCGGGCTGGTGAGTGCCGGTCGGCCCTGATCCTCTGTGCTGGAATTTCTCCGCTTTGCCCTCCGCACCCCTGTTGCTGTGCTCTCCTCCGCGGCTCCGAAGCTCCCCCACTCTGCCACCCTCAGTCTCCGCCTGGGAAGGGGCTTCCTAGTGTGTGGACACTTTTCCTCCTTCACACCTCCCTCCCACTGGTGCAGGACCCGTCCCTATCCTTTTGTCTCTGTTTATTCTTTTTTCTTTTGCCCTACCCAGGTACGTGGGGGGTTTCTTGCCTTTTGGGAAGTCTGAGATCTTCTGCCAGCGTTCAGTAGGTGTTCTGTCGGAGTTGTTCCACGTGTAGATGTATTTCTGGTGTATCTGTGGGGAGGAAGGTGATCTCCGCGTCTTACTCTTCCGCCATCTTCCCAGAAGTCCCCAATTTTTTCTTTTGTTACATTTGATTTTTAGCCATGTTTTAAAAAGCACTGCCAAAGCCAAGATCATAAAATTTACCCCTATGTATCTGTTTTATAGTTTTACCCCTTATATTTAAGTCTTTAATCCATTTTGTGTTCATTTTTGTTCATAATATAAGGGTTCAACTTCATTCTTTTACATGTTGATTTCCTGTTGTCCAAGTACCATTATTGAATTATTAATTCATTTATATTATTCATTCTCCATTGAATGGTCTTGGTACCCTTACAGAATGTCAGTTGACCTTAGACATAAGAGTTTATTTCTGGACTCTCATTCCATTTCATTGATCTATATGTCTGTCCTTATGCCAGTGCCACACTGTTTTAATTTAACTTTGTAGTAAGTTTTTTCATTGGGAAATGTGAGCCTTCCAACTTTATTCTTTTTCAAGATTGTTTTGGCTCTTTAGGTTTCCTTGAAATTCTATAGGAAAGTTAGCATCATCTCCTCTATTTCTGCAAAAAAGACTGTTGGGATTAACTATTTTATTTATTTTTATGGTATTGTACATGGAATGTTTTACTTAACTTTGTTTTGGCATTGTTCTTAGCTAATTCATACAACTATAAATAGTTATTTTATGTTCATTTCATATTCTGCAATTTTGCTGGATTTGTTTATTAGTGCTGTTGTGTATTCTTTAAAATTTTCTGTGTAGGATCATGGCAAATGCAACTAGAGATAATTTTGCTTCTTCCTTACCAATTTGGGTGACTTTTATTTCTTTTTCTCACCTAATTGCTGTGTTAGACCTCCAGTATAATGTTGAATATATGTGGTGAAAGTGGATGTCCTTGTCTTGTTTCTGATCTTAAAGGAAATCTTTCAGTTTCTCACCACCAAGTATGATGTTACCTCTGGGGTTTTCATATATACCTTTAATTACATCAAGGAAATTCTCTTCTACTTTTAGTTTATTGAGTGTTTTCCTTATGGAATGGTGTTGAATTTTGTCAAATTTTTCTGCATCAATTGAGACAATCATATGCCTCTTTTCCTCTTCATTCTATTATGGTGTATTTCATTTATTTTTTTCAAATTTTGAGCCACTTTTGTATTCCTGGAATATATTGCATTTAGTCATGATGTATAATTTTTTTTTTTTTTTTTTTGCGATACGCGGGCCTCTCACTGTTGTGGCCTCTCCCGTTGCGGAGCACGGGCTCCGGACGCGCAGGCCCAGCGGCCATGGCTCACGGGCCCAGCCGCTCCGCGGCATGTGGGATCTTCCCAGACCGGGGCACGAACCCGTGTCCCCTGCATCGGCAGGCGGACTCTCAACCACTGCGCCACCAGGGAAGCCCATGATGTATAATTTTTTAAATAAAATGCTGCTGTATTTGATTTGCTAGTACTTTGTTCAGGATCTTTCATCTACATTCATCAGTTTGGTGTGGTTTACTTGTGATGTCTTTGCCTGGCTTTCATATCAGAGAAGTACTGGCCTCATAGAGTGAGTTAGGAAGTGTTGTTGCCTCTTCTATTTTTGGAATTGTTTGAGAAGAATTGGTGTTAATTCTTTTTTATCTGTTCAATAAAATTCACCAGTGAAGTCATCTACTCCTGGATTTTATCCTTTCTGTTGGAAAGTTTTTAAATACTGAATTAATCTTTTTAATTTCCATAGGTCTATTTACATTTTTATTTCTTTTTTAAATTAATTAATTTTTTATTTTTTATTTATTTATTTATTTTAGCTGTGTTGTCTCTTCGTTGCTGCCTGCAGGCTTTCTCTAGTTGCAGAGTTGGAGCTACTCTTCGTTGCGGTGTGCGTGTTTCTTATTGCAGTGACTTCTCTTGTTGCGGATCACAGGCTCTAGGTGTGCATTCTTCAGTAGTTGTAGTGTACGGATTTAGTTGCTCTACAGCAATGCAGGGCTCGAACCCATATGCATTGGCAGGCATATTCTTTTTTTTTTTTAACATCTTTATTGGAGTATAATTGCTTTACAATGGTGTGTTAGTTTCTGCTTTATAACAGAGTGAATCAGTTATACATATACATATGTTCCCATATCTCTTCCCTCTTGCATCTCCCTCCCTTCCACCCTCCCTATCCCACCCTCCTTCCCTTTGTGCTAGGTGGACACAAAGCACCGAGCTGATCTCCCTGTGCTATGCGGCTGCTTACCGCTAGCTATCTATTTTACGTTTGGTAGTGTATAGATGTCCATGCCGCTTTTACTAACCGCTTCAGCTTTCTACAAGTTCGTTTTTTTTTTCTTAAATTCCATATATATGTGTTAGCATACGGTATTTGTCCTTCTCTTTCTGACTTACTTCACTCTGTATGACAGACTCTAGATCTATCCACCTCATTACAAATAGCTCAATTTCGTTTCTTTTTATGGCTGAGTAATATTCCATTGTATATATGTGCCACATCTTCTTTATCCATTCATCCGACGGCGGGCACTTAGGTTGTTTCCATCTCTGGGCTATTGTAAAAAGAGCTGCAATGAACATTTTGGTACATGACTCTTTTTGAATTCTGGTTTCTTCAGGGTATATGCCTAGTAGTGGGATTGCTGGGTCATATGGTAGTTCTATTTGTAGTTTTTTAAGGAACCTCCATACTGTTCTCCATAGTGGCTGAACCGATTCAGATTCCCACCAGCAGTGCAAGAGTATTCCCTTTTCTCCACACCCTCTCCAGCATTTATTGTTTCTAGATTTTTTGATGATGGCCATTCTGACTGGTGTGAGATGATATCTCATTTTAGTTTTGATTTGCATTTCTCTAATGATTAATGATGTTGAGCATACTTTCATGTGTTTGTTGGCAGTCTGTATATCTTCTCTGGAGAACTGTCTATTTAGGTCTTCTGCCCATTTTTGGATTGGGTTGTTTATTTTTTTTTATTGAGCTGCATGAGCTGCCTGTAAATTTTAGAGATTAATCCTTTGTCAGTTGATTCATTTGCAAATATTTTCTCCCATTCTGAGGCTTGTCTTTTGGTCTTGTTTATGGTTTCCTTTGCTGTGCAAAAGCTTTGAAGTTTCATTAGGTCCCATTTGTTTATTTTTGTTTTTATCTCCATTACTCTAGGAGATGGGTCAAGAAGGATCTTGCTGTGATTTATGTCATAGAGTGTTCTGCCTATGTTTTCCTCTAAGAGTTTGATAGTTTCTGGCTTTACATTTAGGTCTTTAATCCATTTTGAGCTTATTTTTGTGTATGGTGTTAGGGAGTGATCTAATCTCATACTTTTACATGTACCTGTCCAGTTTTCCCAGCACCACTTATTGAAGAGGGTGTCCTTTCTCCACTATACGTTCCTGTCAACTTTATCAAAGATAAGGTGTCCATATGTGCGTGGGTTTACCTCTGGGCTTTCTATCCTATTCCATTGATCTATCTTTCTCTTTTTGTGCCAGTACCATACTGTCTTGATTACTGTAGCTTTGTAGTATAGTCTGAGGTCTGGGAGCCTGATTCCTCTAGCTCCACTTTTTATTCTCAAGATTGCTTTGGCTCTTCGGGGTCTTTTGTGTTTCCATACAAATTGTGAAATTTTTTGTTCTACTTCTGTGAAAAATGCCAGTGGTAGTTTGATAGGGATTGCATTGAATCTATAGATTGCTTTGGGAAGTAGAGTCATTTTCACAATGTTGATTCTTCCAATCCAAGAACAGGGTATATCTCTCCATCTGTTTGTATCATCTTTAATTTCTTTCATGAGTGTCTTATAATTTTCTGCATACAGGTCTTTTGTCTCCTTAGGTAGGTTTATTCCTAGATATTTTATTATTTTTGTTGCAATGGTAAATGGGAGTGTTTTCTTGATTTAACTTTCGGATTTCTCATCATTAGTATATAGGAATGCCAGAGATTTCTGTGCTTTAATTTTGTATCCTGCTACTTTAGCAAATTCATTGATTAGCTCTAGTAGCTTTCTGGTAGCATATTTAGGATTCTCTATGTATAGTATCATGTCATCTGCAAACAGTGACAGCTTTACTTCTTCTTTTCCGATTTGGATTCCTTTTATTTCCTTTTCTTCTCTGATAGCTGTGGCTAAAACTTCCAAAACTGTGTTGAATAAGAGTGGTGAGAGTGGGCAACCTTGTCTTGTTCCTGATCTTAGTGGAAATGCTTCCAGTTTTTCGTCATTGAGGATGATGTTGGCTGTGGGCTTGTCATATACGGCCTTTATTATATTGAGGAAAGTTCCCTCTACACCTACTTTCTGCAGGGTTTTTATCATAAATGGGTGTTGAATTTTGTCAAAAGCTTTCTCTGCATCTATTGAGATGATCGGTTAATCACATTGATAGATTTACATATATTGAAGAATCCTTGCATTCCTGGAATAAACCTCACTTGATCATGGTGTATGATCCTTTTAATGTGCTGTTGGATTCTGTTTGCTAGTATTTTGTTGAGGATTTTTGCATCTATGTTCATCAGTGATATTGGCCTGTAGTTTTCTTTCTTTGTGACATCCTTGTCTGGTTTTGGTATCAAGGTGATGGTGGCCTCGTAGAATGAGTTTGGGAGTGTTCCTCCCTCTGCTATATTTTGGAAGAGTTTGAGAAGGATAGGTGTTAGCTCTTCTCTAAATGTTTGATAGAATTCGCCTGTGAAGCCATCTGGTCCTGGGCTTTTGTTTGTTGGAAGATTTTTAATCACAGTTTCAATTTCAGTGTTTGTGATTGGTCTGTTCATATTTTCTATTTCTTCCTGATTCAGTCTTGGTAGTTTGTGCATTTCTAAGAATTTGTCCATTTCTTCCAGATTGTCCATTTTATTGGCATAGAGTTGCTTGTAGTAATCCCTCATGTTTTTTTTTATTTCTGCAGTGTCAGTTGTTACTTCTCCTTTTTCATTTCTAATTCTATTGATTTGAGTCTTCTCCCTTTTTTTCTTGATGAGTCTGGCTAATGGTTTATCTATTTTGTTTATCTTCTCAAAGAACCAGCGTTTAGTTTTATTGATCTTTGCCATTGTTTCCTTCATTTCTTTTTCATCTATTTCTGATCTGATTTTTATGATTTCCTTCCTTCTGCTAACTCTGGGGTTTTTTTGTTCTTCTTTCTCTAATTGCTTGAGGTGCAAGGTTAGGTTGTTTATTCGAGATGTTTCCTGCTTCTTAAGGTGGGCTTGTATTGCTATAAACTTCCCTCTTAGAACTGCTTTTGCTGCATCCCATAGGTTTTGGGTCGTTGTATCTCCATTGTCATTTGTTTCTAGGTATTTTTTAATTTCCTCTTTGATTTCTTCAGTGATCACTTCGTTATTAAGTAGTGTATTGTTTAGCCTCCATGTGTTTGTATTTTTTACAGATCTTTTCCTATAATTGATATCTAGTCTCATGGCGTTGTGGTCGGAAAAGATACTTGATACAATTTCAATTTTCTTAAATTTACCAAGGCTTGATTTGTGACCCAAGATATGATCTATCCTGGAGAATGTTCCATGAGCACTTGAGAAAAATGTGTATTCTGTTGTTTTTGGATGGAGTGTCCTATAAATATCAATTAAGTCCATCCTGTTTAATGTATCATTTAAAGCTTGTGTTTCCTTATTTATTTTCATTTTGGATGATCTGTCCATTGGTGAAAGTGGGGTGTTGAAGTCCCCTACTATGAATGTGTTACTGTCGATTTCCCCTTTTATGGCTGCTAGTTTTTGCCTTATGTATTGAGGTGCTCCTATGTTGGGTGCATAAATATTTACAATTGTTATATCTTCTTCTTGGATCGATCCCTTAATCATTATGTAGTGTCCTTCTTTGTCTCTTCTGATAGTCCTTATTTTAAAGTCTATTTTGTCTGATATGAGAATTGCTACTCCAGCTTTCTTTTGGTTTCCATTTGCATGGAATATCTTTTTCCATCCCCTTACTTTCAGTCTGTATGTGTCTCTAGGTCTGAAGTGGGTCTCTTGTAGACAGCATATATATGGGTCTTGTTTTTGTATCCATTCAGCCAATCTGTGTCTTTTGGTGGGAGCATTTAGTCCATTTACATTTAAGGTAATTATCGATATGTATGTTCCTATTCCCATTTTCTAAATTGTTTTGGGTTCGTTATTATAGGACTTTTCCTTCTCTTGTGTTTTTGTCTAGAGAAGTTCCTTTAGCATTTGTTGTAAAGCTGGTTTGGTGGTGCTGAACTCTCTCAGCTTTTGCTTGTCTGTAAAGGTTTTAATTTCTCCATCAAATCTGAATGAGATCCTTGCTGGGTAGAGTAATCTTGGTTGCAGGTTTTTCTCCTTCATCACTTTCAGTATGTCCTGCCACTCCCTTCTGGCTTGTAGAGTTTCTGCTGAGAGATCAGCTGTTAACCTTATGGGGATTCCCTTGTGTGTTATTTGTTGTTTTTCCCTTGCTGCTTTTAATATGCTTTCTTTGTATTTAGTTTTTGACAGTTTGATTAATATGTGTCTTGGCGTATTTCTCCTTGAATTTATCCTGTATGGGACTCTCTGTGCTTCCTGGACTTGATTAACGATTTCCTTTCCCATATTAGGGAAGTTTTCAACTATAATCTCTTCAAATATTTTCTCAGTCCCTTTCTTTTTCTCTTCTTCTTCTGGAACCCCTATAATTCGAATGTTGGTGCGTTTAATGTTGTCCCAGAGGTCTCTGAGACTGTCCTCAGTTCTTTTCATTCTTTTTTCTTTATTCTGCTCTGCAGTAGTTATTTCCACTATTTTATCTTCCAGGTCACTTATCCGTTCTTCTGCCTCATTTATTCTGCTATTGATCCCATCTAGAGTATTTTTCATTTCATTTATTGTGTTGTTCATCATTGTCTGTTTCATCTTTATTTCTTCTAGGTCCTTGTTAACTGCTTCTTGCATTTTGTCCATTCTATTTCCAAGATTTTGGATCATCTTTACTATCATTATTCTGAACTCTTTTTCAGGTAGACTGCCTATTTCCTCTTCATTTGTTAGGTCTGGTGGGTTTTTATCCTGCTCCTTCATCTGCTGTGTGTTTTTCTGTCTTCTCATTTTGCTTATCTTACTGTGATTGGGTTCACCTTTTTGCAGGCTGCAAGTTCGTAGCTCCCGTTGTTTTTGATGTCTGTCTCCAGTGGCTAAGGTTGGTTCAGTGGGTTGTGTAGGCTTCCTGGTGGAGGGGACTAGTGGCTGTGTTGTGGTGTATGAGGCTAGATCTTGTCTCTCTAGTGGGCAGGTCCACGTCTGGTGGTGTGTTTTGGGGTGTCTGTGGACTTATTATGATTTTAGGCAGCCTCTCTGCTAGTGGGTGGGGTTGTGTTCCTGTTTTGCTATATGGTTGGCATAGGTTGTCCAGCACTGTAGCTTGCTGGTCGTTGAGTGAAGCTGGGTGCTGGTGTTGAGATGGAGATCTCTGGGAGATTTTCGCCGTTTGATATTATGTGGGGCTGGGAGGTCTCTTCTTGACGAGTGTTCTGAAGTTGGCTCTCCCACCTCAGAGGCAGAGTCCTGATTCCTGGCTGGAGCAGCAAGAGCCTTTCATCCACTCGGCTCAGAATAAAAGGGAGAGAAAGTAGAGAGAATTAGTAGAAGTTGGAGGAAATAGGAAAGAAAGAAAGAAAGCAAGAAAGGAGGGAAGAAGAAAAGAAAGGAGGCAAGAAGGAAAGAAAGGAGGGAGGGAGGGAGGGAGGAGGGAAGGAAGGAAGGAAGGAGGGGAGCAAGGAAAAAATACAGAAAGAAAGAAGATACAGTAAAATTAAGTATAATAAAGTTATTGAATTAAAAAATAATTATTTTGAGAAAAAAAAGAGACGGATAGAACCTTAGGACAAATGGTGGAAGCAAAGTTATAGAGACAAAATCCTACATAGAAGCATACACATATACCCTCACAAAAAGAGGTAAAGGGGAAAAAATCATAAAACTTGCTCTCCAAGTCCACCTCCTCAATTTGGGATGATTCGTTGTCTAATCGAGGGAAGGAAGGAAAGAAAGATAGAAAGAAGGTAAAGTATAATAGAGTTATTTAAATTAAAATTAATTATTAAGAAAAAAATTAAAAAAAA
>NW_006790245.1:113822-136460 GCF_000442215.2 Lipotes vexillifer | reverse complement strand
TTTCCCTTTTTCTTCTTTGTTCTCACAGCTCACAGGGGCTCAGCTTTCGATTTGGCCCTGCCTCTGCGTGTAGGTCGCTGGAGGTCGTCTGTTTTTTGCTCAGACAGGACGGGGTTAAAGGACCCGCTGACTCGGGGGCTCTGGCGCACTCAGGCCGGGGGAGGGAGGGGCACAGAGTGCGGGGCGGGCCTGCGGCGGCAGAAGTCAGCGTGACGTTGCACCAGCCTGAGGCCCGCCGGGTGTTCTCCCTGAGAAGTTGTCCCTGGATCCCAGGAACCTGGCAGTGGCGGGCTGCACAGGCTGTCACGGAGTGCAGGGCGAGCCTGCAGCAGAGGCTGGCGTGACGTTGCACCAGCCTGAGGTGCGCCATGCGTTCTCCCGGGGGAGTTGTCCCTGGATCCCGGGACCCTGGCAGTGGCGGGCTGCATAGGCTCCCCAGAAGGGGGGTGTGGATAGTGAGCTGTGTTCGCACACAGGCTTCTTGGTGGCGGCAGCAGCAACCTTAGCGTCTCACGCCTGTCTCTGGGGTCTGTGCTTTTAGCCATGGCTCGCGCCCATTTCTTGAGTTCCTTTAGGCAGCGCTCTTAAAACCCCTCTCCTCCCGCCCCTGGAAACAAAGAGGGAAGAAAAAATCTCTTGCCTCCTCAGCAGGTGCAGACTTTTCCCCGGACTCCCTCCCGGCTAACCCCTTCGGGCTATGTTCAAGCCGCCAACCCCAATCCTCTCCCTGAGCTCCGACCGAAACCCGAGCCTCGGCTCGCAGCCCCGCCCGCCCCAGCGGGTGAGCACACAAGCCTCTCGGGCTGGTGAGTGCCAGTCGGCACCGATCCTCTATGCGGGAATCTCTCTGCTTTGCCCTCCGCACCCCTGTTGCTGTGCTCTACTCCGCGGCTCTGAATTTCCCCACTCCGCCTCCCGCAATGTCTGCCCGCGAAGTGGCTTCCTAGTGTGTGGAGGGAGACCTTTCCTCCTTCACAGCTCCCTCCCACTGGTGCAGGTGCCGTCCCTATTCATTTGTCTCTGTTTTTAATTAATTTTTTTTTCTTTTGCCCTACCCAGGTTCGTGGGGAGTTTCTTGCCTTTTGGGAGGTCTGAGGTCTTCTGCCAGCATTCAGTAGGTGTTCTGTAGGAGTTGTTCCACATGTAGATGTATTTCTGGTGTATTTGTGGGGAGGAAGGTGATCTCCGCGTCTTACTCCTCCGCCTTCTTTCCACCGCTCCCCGGCAGGCATATTCTTAACCACTGTGCCACCAGGGAAGTCCCTACATTTTTATTTCTTCTTAAGTCAGTTTTGATAATCCACGTGTTTCTAGGAAATTGTTCATTTTCTTTAGGTTAATCTAATTTCTTGGCATACAATTGTTTGTAACTTTATTATTTCCTTGCTTCTGATAGCTTTGAATTTAGTTTACTGATTTTTTCGAGTTGCTTATGGTATAAATCATTTTTTAATGTTGACACTTACTGCTCTACATATCCTTTGAGCAGTGTTTTGCCAGCCTCATAAGTTTTGTTGCACTGTGTTTTCTTTATTCATGTGTCTCAATTTATTTTCTTATTTCACTTCTGATTACTTCTCTGACTCATAGCTTGTTGAAGAGTGTGCTGTTTAATTTCCACATATTTGTAATTTTTATTATATTTTGAATTATGTGTCATAGTTAGAGTACAGGCCATGAAGCCAGATTGACTGGGTTGGATTCTTAGATCAGCCATTTACTGGCTATGTGACCTTGGGCAAGTTATAACTTCTTTGTATCTCAATTTATTCATGTAAATTAAGATAATAATATTGCTATCTGCAAAGCATTGTATTTTTTTTTCTTTCTTTTTTTTTTTGCTTTCACCTTGTTCTTTTTTTTATATTGAGGTATAGTTGATGTACAATATTATATGTTTCAGGTGTACAACATAGTGATTCACAATTTTAAAAGGTTATATTCCATTTATAGTTATTGTAAAATATTAGCTATATTCCCTGTGTTGTACAATTGATCCTTGTAGCTTATTTATTTTATATATAGTAGTTTGCACCTCTTAATTCCCTACCCCTATCTTGCCCCTCCTCCATTCCCTCTCCCCACTAGTAACCACTAGTTTGTTCTCTATATCTGTGAGTGTCGTTCTTTTTTGTTATATTCATTAGTTTGTTCTATTTTTTAGATTCCACATATAAGTGATATCATACAGTATTTGTCTTTCACTGTCTGACTTCTTCCACTTAACATTATAACCTCAGTGTTCATCCATGTTGTACAAATAGCAAAATTCATCCTTTTATATGGCAGACTAGTATTGCATTGTATGTGTGTGTGTGTGTCTGTGTGTGTGTGTATAAATATATATATATATATATATAATATTTTCTTTATCCATTCATCTGTTGATGGAAACTTGGGTCATATCCATGTCTTGACAATTGTAAATAAGATACCTTGGAATGCATGTGTCTTTTTAAATTAGTGTTTTTGTTTTTTTCAGATATATTCCCAGGAGTGGAATTGCTGAGCCATATGGTAGTTCTACTTTTAGTTTTTTGTGGAATTTCCATACTGTTTTCTGTAGTGGTTGCACTAATTCACATTCCCACCAACAGTGTATTTGAGTTCCTTTTTGTCCACATCCTCAACAATATTTATCATTTGTATTCTTTTTGATGATAACCATTCTGACAGTTGTGAGGTGATATGTCATTGTGGTTTTAATTTGCACTGTTCTGATAATTAATGATGTTGAGCATCTTTTCATGTGCCTGTTAGCCATCTTGACATCTTGTTTAGAAAGATGTCTATTCAGGACTTCTGCACATTGTTTAATCAGGTTTTTGGGTTTTGTTTAGTTTTTTTTTTTATGTTGAGTTGTATGATCCACTTATATATTTTGGATAATAGCCAAAATATATATTGGTCATGTCATTTGCAAAATTTTCTTCCATTCAGTAGGTTATCCTGTCATTTTGTCAATGGTTTTCTTTGCTATGCAAAAGCTTTTATGTTAATTAGGTCCTATTTGTTTCTTTTTGCTTTTCACTTATTGATGTATAGTTGATTTACAGTATTGTGTTCATTTTAGGTACACATCAAAGTGATTCAGTAACTTTTTTTCCCAATTATATTCCACTATATGTTATTACAAGCTATTTAGTAAATTCCTATTGCTTATATATTTAATGTATAGTGGTTTGTGTTAATCTCTTACTCCTAATTTTTCCCTCTCCCTCCCTCACCCCTCTGATAACCATAAGTGCTTTTTTCTATGTCCATGAGTCTGTTTCTGTTTTGTATATAGATTCATTTGTATTATTTTTAGATTCCACATATAAGTGATATCATATAGTATTTGTCTTTCTGTATGATATACTGTATGACATACTTCATTAAGTATAATATTCTCTAGGTTCATTCATGTTGCTACAAATGGCAATACTACATTATTTTATATGGCTGAGTAATATTCCATTTTATATATATTCCACATCTTAAGCAATTGTCTGATGATGGGAACCTGAATTGTGTACGTTTCTTGGCTACTGTAAATAGTGATGCTAGGAACATTGGTGTTCATGTATCTTTTTGAATTAGAGCTTTTGTCTTTTCCAGATATTTGCTCAGTGGTTGGATTACTGGATCATATGGTATCTTTATTTCTAGTTTTTTAAGGAACACCAATAGTGTTTTCCATAGTGGCTGCACCAATTTACATTCCCACCAACAATGTAGGACGGTTCCCTTTCCTCCACACCTTCTCCCGCATTTATTTGTAGACATTTTGATCATAGACATTCTGACTATTTTGAGGTTATATCTCATTGTGGTTTTGATTTGCATTTCTCTAATAAGTAGTGTTGTTGAGCATCTTTTCATGTGTCTGTTGACCATCTGTACGTCTTCTTTGGAAAAATGTCTATTTAGGTCTTCTGCCCATTTTTTAAATTGGGATGTATGTTTTTTTGGTACTGAGTCATAAGAGCTCTTTGTATATTTTGGATATTAACTGCTTGTGTATTGCATCACTTGCAAATATTTTCTCCTAACCTGTATGTTATCTTTTTGTTTCATAGATGGTTTCCTTTGCTTTACAAAAGTTTATAAGTTTGATTAGGTCCCATTTGTTATTTTTTACTTGAATTTCTTTTGCCTTTGGAGATCAATCTAAGAAAATGTTGCTACAATTTATGTCAGAGAGTGTTTTGTCTATATTCTCTTCTAGGAATTTTATGATGTCATGCCCTATATTTTGGGTTTTAAACCATTTTGATTTCATTTTTGTATATGGCATGAGGAAGTGTTATCCTTTCATTGCTTTATATGTAAATTTTCAGCTTTCCCATACCACTTTTTGAACATACTTTCTTTTCTCTGTTGTATATTCTTGTCTCCTTTGTTGTAGATTAATTGATCAGTAGTGAGTGGGTTTATTTCTGGGCTCTCTATTCTGTTCAAATTATCTACATGTCTGTTTTTGTTCCAGTACCATGATGTTTTAATTACTGTAGCTTTGTAGTATAGTCTGAAGTAAGGAAGTGTTATGCCTCCAGGTTTAGTCCTTTTCCTCAAGACTGCTTTAGGAATTCTGGGTCTTTTATCATTCCAAATAAATTTTAGAATTATTTGTCTTGGTTTTGTGAAAAATGTCATGGGTGTTTTGATAGTGGATAGCATTATATCTGTAAGTTGCTTTGGTTAGTATGTCCATTTTAGCAATATTAATTCTGATCCAAGATCATGGGATAACTTTCCACTTCTTTGAATCACCTTCAGTTTCCTTTATCACTGCTTTATAGTTTTCAGCAAAGAGGTCTTTCACCTCCTTGGTTAAGTTTATTTCTAGGTATTTTATTATACTTGATGCCATTTCAAATGCGATTTTATTTTTTTCTCTTTCTGATATTTCATTATTAGTGTAAACAAATGCAACTGATTTCTGTATATTAATCTTGTATCCTTGTAACTGAATTTACATATTAGTTCTAATAGTTTTTGTGTGAAGGTTTTAGGGTTATTTATATAGAGTATTATGTCAACTGCAAATGGTGGCAGTTTTACCTCTTCCCTTCCAAGTTATATACCTTTTATTTCCTTTTCTCATCTGATTGCTGTGGCTAGGACTTCCAATACTATGTTGTATAGAAGTGGTGAGAATAGACATCCCTGTCATGTTCCTGAATTTTGTGGGAAGGCTGACTGTTCACCATTGAGTATGATGTTAGCTGTGGGATTGTTGTATATGGCCATTATTATGTTCAAGTATGTTCTCTCTATGCTCAGTTTCTGGAATTTTTATCATAAGTGGATGTTGAATTTTGTAAAAAGTTTTTCTGCATCTATTAAGATAATTACATGGATTTTATTCTTCAGTCTGTTAATGTGGTATATCACATTGACTTGTCAATATTGAAAAAATTTTGCATTCCTGGAATAAATACCAGTTGATCATGGTGAACAAACCTTTTGATGTATTGTTGGATTCACACTGCTAATATTTTTTAAAGATTTTTGCATCTATGTTAATCAGTGATGTTTGCCTGTGGTTTTATTTCTGGGGGGTGATGTCTTTGGTTTTGATATCAGGGTGATGCTGGCCTCATAGTAAGAGTTTGGAAGTGCTCCTTCCTCTGCAGTTTTCTGGAATCATTTGAGAAAAATAGGTATTATCTTTGCTCTAAATGTTAGCAGAATTCACCTGTGAAGCCATCTGGTCTTGGACTTCTGTTTGTTAGGCATTTTTTCATTACTAGTAATTGTTCTGTTCACATTTTCCATTTCTTCCTGGTCCATTCTTTAGAGATGGTACATTTGTAGGAGTATGTCCATTTCTTCTAGGTTTTTCATTTAATGGGCAAATAGTTGTTTGTAGTAATTTCTTACGATCCTTTGTACTTCTGTCATGTTGGTTGTAATTTCTCCTTTTCATTTTTGAGTTAATTGATTTGGATCTTTTCTGTCTGTCTGTCTGTCTCTCTCTTTTGATGAGTCTGGCTAAAGGTTTACCAATTTTTTTTATCTTTTCAAAGAACCATCTCTTAGTTTCATTCTGTTCTTAGAACTACTGAACTATTCTATTGTTTTTTAAAAATATTTATTTATTTATTTATTTATTTATTTGGGCTGCACCACATCTTATCTGCAGCACATAGGATCATTAGGTGCAGCAGGTGGACTTCTTAGTTGCAACATGCAGACTTCTTAGTTTCAGCATGTGGACTTTCAGTTGTGGCATGCAGACTTCTTAGTTGCGGCAGGCATGTGGAATCTAATTCCCCAACTAGGGATTGAACTCGAGCCCCCTGCATTTGGATCGTGGGGTCTTACCCACTGGACCACCAGAGAAGTCTCTGTTTTGTTTTGTTGGGTTTTTCTTAGTCTCTTTCACTTACTTCTACTCTGATTGTTATGATTTCTTCCCTTCTACTAACTTGGAGTTTTGTTTGTTCTTCTTTTTATACCTCCTTTAGCTAAAAGTTTAGATTGTTTATCTGAGATTCTTTCTTTTCTGAGGTAAGCTTGTATTTATATAAACTTTCCTCTTAGAACTGCTTTTGCTGCATCCCATAGATTTTGTATCATTATTTTGGTTTTCATTTCTCTCCAAGTATTTTTTTATTTCATCTTTTATTTCATCAGTAACACTTTTTTGTTTATTTAACTGCATGTTGTTTAGCCTCCATGATTTCCTTGCAGTTTTTTTTTCCTTCTAGGCAATTTCTAGTAGCATAATGTTGTAGTTGGAAAAGACACTTGATTTCATTTTAGTTTTCTTAAATTTACTGAGGCTTGTTTTGTGGCCTAGCATATGATCTATCCTGGAAAATGTCACATGTGCACTATAAAAGAATGTGTATTATACTGCTTTCAGATGGAATGTTCTATATAACTCCATCTGCTCTAATGTGTCATTTAAGGCAAGTGTTTCCCTTTTGGTTTTATGTCTGGATGATCTGTGATTGACATAAGCTGCATGTTAAATTCCCTTACTATTATTGTGTCACTGTTGATTTCTCCCTGTATGTCTGTTAAAATTTCCATAATGTATTTAGGAGCTTCTGTATTGGCTGCACATATATTTACAATTGTTTTATCTTCTTCATCGATTGATCCCTTGATCATTATGTATAGTGCACTTCTTTGCCTCTTGTAATAGTGTTTATATTAAAGACTATTTTGTCTGATATAAGTATTGCTACCTTAGCTTTCTTTTGATTTCCATTTCCATGGAATTCCTTTTTTGATCCCCTTACTTTTAGGCTATGTGTATCGTTATATCTGAAGTGTGTCTGGTAGGCAGTGTATATATGGGTATAGTTTTTGCATCCATTCAGCCACCCTATTTCTTTTGATTTGAGCATATAGCTTATTTACACTTAAAGTAGTATCAAGAACTGTATGCAGAAAATTACAAGACACTAATGAAAGAAATTAAACATGATACAAATAGATGGAGAGATATACCATGTTCTTGGACTGGAAGAATCAACATTGTGAAAATGATTCTACTACCCAAAGCAATCTACAGATTCAATGCAATCCCTATCAAACTACCACTGACATTTTTCACAGAACTAGAACAAAAAATTTCACAATTTGTATGGAAACACAAAAGCTCCAAATAGTCAAAGCAATCTTGAGAAAAAAAAAATGGAGCTGGAGGAATCAGGCTCCCTGACTTCAGACTATACTACAAAGCTACAAAAATCAAGACAGTATGGTACGGGCACAAAAACAGAAATATAGATCAATGGAACAGGATAGAAAGCCCAGAGATAAACCAACACACATATGGTCACCTTATCTTTCATAAAGGAGGCAGGAATGTACAGTGGAGAAAGGACAGCCTCTTCAATAATTGGTGCTGGGGAAACTGGACAGGTACATGTAAAAGTGTGAAATTAGAACATTCCCCAATACCATACACAAAACTAAACTCAAAATGGATTAAAGACATAAATGTAAGGCCAGACACTATCAAAGTCTTAGAGGAAAATATAGGCAGAGCACGCTATGACATAAATCACAGCAAGATCCTTTTTGACCCACCTCCTAGGAAAATGGAAAAAAAACAAAAATAAACAAATGGGACCTAATGAAACTTAAAACCTTTGCACAGCAAAGAAAACCACACACAAGGCCAAAAGACAACCGTCAGAATGGGAGAAAGTATTTGCAAATGAAGCAACTGACAAAGGATTAATCTCCAAATCTATAAGCAGCTCATTCAGCTCAATAACAAAAAATGAACAACCCAATCCAAAAATGGGCAGAAGACCTAATAGACATTTCTCCAAAGAAGATATACAGACTGCCAACAAACACATGAAAGAATGCTCAACATCATTAATCATTAGAGAAATGCAAATCAAAACTATAATGAGATATCATCTCACACCAGTCAGAATGGCCATCATCAAAAAATCTAGAAACAATAAATGCTGGAGAGGGTATGGAGAAAAGGGAACACTCTTGCACTGCTGGTGGGAATGTGAATTGGTAGAGCGACTATGGAGACCACTATGGAGGTTACGTAAAAAACTACAAATAGAACTACCACATGACCCAGCAATCCCACTACTGGGCATATACCCTGAGAAAACCATAATTCAAAAAGAGTCAGGTACCAAAATGTTCATTGCAGCTCTATTTACAATAGCGAGGAGATAGAAACAACCTAAGTGTCCATCATCAGATGAATGGATAAAGAAGATATGGCACATATATACAATGGAATATTACTCAGCCATAAAATGAAATGAAATTGAACTATTTGTAATGAGGAGGATAGACCTAGAGTGTGTCATACAGAATGAAGTAACTCAGAAAGACAAAGACAAATACCGTATGCTAACACATATATATAGAATTTAAGAAAAAAGAATATCATGAAGAACCTAGGGCCAAGACAGGAATAAAGACACAGACCTACTAGAGAATGGACTTGAGGATATGGGGAGGGGGAAGGGTAAGCTGTGACAAAGCGAGAGAGAGGCATGGACATATATACACAACCAAATATAAGGTAGACAGCTAGTGGGAAGCAGCTGCATAGCACAGGGAGATCAGCTCGGTGCTTTGTGACCGCCTGGAGGGGTGGGAGGGAGGGAGACAAAAGAGGGAAGAGATACGGGAACATATGTATATGTATAACTGATTCACTTCATTATAAAGCAGAAAATAAAACACCATTGTAAAGCAATTATACTCCAATAAAGATGTAAAAACAAAAAAAGGAAGAGGTGGCATATATATACAATGGAATATTACCCAGCCATAAAAAGAAATGAAAGTGAGTTATCTGTAGTGAGGTGGATATACCTAGACTCTACAAAGAGAGTGAAGTAAGTCAGAAGAAGAAAGAAAAATACCGTATGCTAACACATATATATGGAATCTAAGAAAAAAAATGTCATGAAGAACCTAGGGATAAGACAGGAATAAAGACACAGACCTACCAGAGAATGGACTTGAGTATATGGGGAAGGGGAAGGGTAAGCTATAAGAAAGTGAGAGAGTGGCATGCACATATATATACTACCAAACGTAAAATAGCTAGCTAGTGGGAAGCAGCCGCATAGCACAGGGAGATCAACTCGGTGCTTTGTGACCACTTAGAGGGGTGGGATAGGGAGGGTGGGAGGGAGGGAGATGCAAGAGGGAAGAGATATGGGAACATATGTATATTTATAACTGATTCACTTTGTTATAAAGCAGAAACTAACACACCATTGTAAAGCAATTATACTCCAATAAAGATGTAAAAGAAAAAATATATAGTATCAATATGTATGTTTTTTTTTCTAACATCTTTATTGGAGTCTAACTCCTTTACAATGCTGTGTTAGTTTCTGCTTTATAACAAAGTGAATCAGTTATACATATATATATGTTCCCATATCTCTTCCCTCTTGCATCTCCCTCCCTCCCAACCTCCCTAATCCACCCCTCTAGGTAGTCACAAACCACCAAGCTGATCTCCCTGTTGTATGCGACTGTTTCCCACTAGCTATCTATTTTACGTTTGGTAGTGTATATATGTCCATGCCACTCTCTCATTTTGTCACAGCTTACCCTTCACCCTCTACATATCCTCAAGTCCATTCTATAGTAGGTCTGTGTCTTTATTCCCATCCTGCCCCTAGGTTCTACATGAGCCTTTTTTTTTTCTTATATTCCATATATATGTGTTAGCATACGGTATTTGTTTTTCTCTTTCTGACTTAATTCACTCTGTATGACAGACTCTAGGTACATCCACCTAACTACAAATATCTAAATTTCGTTTCTTTTTTATGGCTGACTAATATTCCATTCTATATATGTGCCACATCTTTTTTAACCATTCATCTGATGATGTACACTTAGGTTGCTTCCATGTCCTGGCAATTGTAAATAGAGCTGCAATGAATATTTTGGTACATGACTCTTTTTGGATTAAGGTTTTCTCAGGGTATATGCCCAGTAGTGGAATTCCTGGGTGGTATGGTAGTTCTATTTGTAGTTTTTTACATAACCTCCATACTGTTCTCCATAGTGGCTGTATCAATTTACATTCCAATGAACAGTGCAAGAGTGTTCCCTTTTCTCCACACCCTCTCCAGCATTTATTGTTTCTAGATTTTTTGATGATGGCCATTCTGACTGGTGTGAGATGATATCTCATTGTAGTTTTGATTTTCATTTCCCTAATGATAAATGATGTTGAGCATTCTTTCATGTGTTTGTTGGCAGTCTGTATATCTTCTTTGTAGAAATGTCTATTTAGGTCTTCTGCCCATTTTTGATTTTGCTGTTTGCTTTTTTGTTATTGAGTTGCATGAGCTGCTTGTAAATCTTGGAAATTAACCGTTTGTCAGCTGCTTCATTTGCAAATACTTTCTCTCATTCTGAATGTTGTCTTTTGGTCTTGTTTATGGTTTCCTTTGCTGTGCAAAAGCTATTAAGTTTCATTAGGTCCCATTTGCTTATTTTATTTTATGTCCATTTCTCTAGAAGGTGGGTCATAAAGGATCTTTCTGTGATTTATGTCATAGAGTATTCTGCCTATATTTTCCTCTAAGAATCTGATAGTGTCTGGCCTGACATTTAGGTCTTTAATCCATTTTGACTTTATTTCTGTGTGTGGTGTTAGGGAGAGTTCTAATTTGCTACTTTTACATGTATCTAAGAGTTTTCTCAGCACCACTTATTGAAGAGGCTGTCCTTTCTCCACTGTGTATTCTGGCCTCCTTTATCAAAGATAAGGTGACCATATGTGTGTGGCTTTATCTCAGGGCTTTCTATCCTGTTCCCCTGATCTATATTTCTATTTCTGTGCCAGTACCGTACTTTTTTGATTACTGTAGCTTTGTAGTATAGTCTGAAATCAGGGAGCCTGATTCCTCCAGCTCCATTTTTCTTTCTCAAGTTTGCTTTGGCTATTCGGGGTCTTTTGTGTTTCCATACAAATTGTGAAGTATTTTGTTCTATTTCTGTGAAAAACGCCAGTGGTAGTTTGATAGGGATTGCATTGAATCTGTAGATTGCTTTGGGTATTAGAGTCATATTCACAATTTTCGTTCTTCCAATCCAAGAACATGGTATATTTCTCCATCTATTTGTATCATCTTTCATTTCTTTCATCAGTGTCTTATACTTTTCTGCATACACCTCTTTTTTCTCCTTAGGTATGTTTATTCCTAGATATTTTATTATTTTTGTTGCAATGGTAAATGGGAGTGTTTTCTTGATTTCACTTTCAGATTTTTCATCATTAGTGTATAGGAATGCCAGAGATTTCTGTGCATTAATTTCATATCCTGCTTGTTTACCAAGTTCATTGATTAGTTCTAGTAGTTTTCTGGTACCGTCTTTAATATTCTCTATGTAGAGTATCATGTCATCTGCAAACAGTGACAACTTTACTTCTTCTTTTCTGATTTGGATTCCCTTTATTTCTTTTTCTTCTCTGATTGCTGTGGCTAAAACTCCCAAAACTATGTTGTATAATAGTGGTGAGTGTGGACAACCTTGTCGTGTCCTTGATCTTTTGGAAATGGTTTCACTTTTTCACCATTGAGGATGATGTTGGCTATGTATTTGTCATATATGGCCTTTATTATGTTGAGGAAAGTTCCCTCTATGCCTACTTTTTGCAGGGTTTTTATCTTATATCATTGTTGAATTTTGTTGAAAGCTTTCTCTGAATCAATTGAGATGATCATATGGTTTTTCTCCTTCAATTTGTTGATATGGTGTATCACATTGATTGATTTGTGTATATTGAAGAATCCTCTTATTCCTGGGATAAACCCCACTTGATCATGGTGTAAGATCCTTTTAATGTTCTGTTGGATTCTGTTTGCTAGTATTTTGTTGAGGATTTCTGAATCTATGTTCATCAGCGATATTGGCCTGTAGTTTGCTTTTTTTGTGATATCTCTGTCTGGTTTTGATATCACACTGTTGGTGGCCCAGTAGAATGCGTTTGGAAGTGTTCCTCCCTCTGCTATACTTTGGAAGAGTTTGAGAAGGATAGGTGTTAGCTCTTCTCTAAATGTTTGATAGAATATGCCTGTGAAACCATCTCATTTTTGGTTTTTGTTTGCTGGAACATTTTTAATCACAGTTTCAATTTCACTGCTTGTTATTGGTCTGTTCATATTTTTGTATTTCTTCCTGGTTCAGCCTCGGAAGGTTTTGCATTTCTAAGAATTTGTCCATTTCTTCCATGTTGTCCATTTTATTGGCATAGAGTTGCTTGTAGTAATCTCTCATGATCTTTTGTTTTTCTGCCATGTCAGTTGTTACTTCTCCTTTTACACTTCTAATTCTTTTGAATTGAGTCTTCTCCCTTTTTTTCTTGATGAGTCTCACTAATGTTTTGTCAATTTTGTATTGCTTCTGAAAAAACCAGCTTTTAGTTTTATTGATCTTTGTTATCATTTCCTTCATTTCTTTTTCATTTCTTTCTGATGTGATCTTTATGATTTCTTTCCTTCTGCTAACTTTGGGGTTTTTTAATTCTTCTTTCTCTAATTCTTTAAGGTGCAAGGTAAGGTTGTTTATTTGAGATGTTTCCTGTTTCTTAAGGTAGAATTGTATTGCTATACTTTCGTCTTAGAACTGCTTTTGCTGCATCCCATAGGTTTTGGGTCGTCGTATCTCCATTGTCATTTATGACTAGGTATTTTTTGATTTCCTCTTTGATTTCTTCAGTGATCACTTGATTATTAAGTAGTGTATTGCTTAGCCTCCATGTGTTTGTATTTTTTATAGATATTGTCCTGTAATTGATATCTAGTCTCATAGCATTGTGGCCAGAAAAGATACTTGATATGATATCAATTTTATTAAATTTACCAAGGCTTGTTTTGTGACCCAACATATGATCTACCCTAGAGAATGCTCCATGAGCACTTGAGAAAAAATGTATTCTGATGTTTCTGGATGGAATGTCCTATAAATATCCATTAAGTCCATCTTGTTTAATGTATCATTTAAAGCTTGTGTTTCCTTATTTATTTTCATTTTGGATGATCTGTCCATTGGTGAAAATGGGATGCTAAAGTTCCCTACTATGATTCTGTTACTGTCGATTTCCCCTTTTATGGCTGTTAGTATTTGCCTTATGTATTGAGGTGCTCCTCTGTTGGGAGCATAAATATCAACAATTGTTATATTTTCTTCTTGGATCGATCCCTTGATCATTGTGTAGTGTCCTTCTTTGTCTTTGTAATCGTCTTTATTTTAAAGGCTATTTTGTCTGATATGAAAATTGCTCCTCCAGCTTCCTTTTGATTTCCATTTGCATGGAATATCTTTTTCCATCCCCTCACTTTCAGTCTCTGTGTGTCCCTAGGTCTGAAGTGGGTCTCTTGTAGACAGCATATATATGGGTCTTGTTTTTGTATCCATTCAGCATATCTGTGTCTTTTGGTGGGAGCATTTTATCCATTTACATTTGAGGTAATTATCAATATGTATGTTCATATTCCCATTTTCTTCATTGTTTTGCATTTGTTATTGTAGGGCTTTTCCTTCTCTTGTGTTTCTTGCCTAGAGAAGTTCCTTTAGCATTTGTTTTAAAGCTGGTTTGGTGGTGCTGAACTCTCTGCTTTTGCTTGTCTGTAAAGATTTTAATTTCTCCATCAAAATGAATGAGATCCTTGCTGAGTACATTAATCATGGTTTTAGATTTTTCACCTTCATCACTTTAAATATGTTCTGCCATTCTCTTCTGCCTTGCAGAGTTTCTGCTGAAAGATCAGCTGTTAACCTTATAGGGATTCCCTTGTGTGTTATTTGTTTTTTTTTCCTTGCTGCTTTTAATATGTTTTCTTTGCATTTAATTTTTGATAGTTTGATTAATGTGTGTCTTGGCATGTTTCTCCTTGGATTTATCTTGTATCAGACTCTCTGTGCTTCCTGGATTTTATTAACTATTTACTTTCCCATATTAGGGAAGTTTTCAACTATAATCTCTTCATATATTTTCTCGGTCCCTTTTTTTTCTCTTCTTTTTCTGGGACCCCTATAATTCTAATATTGGTACATTTAATGCTGTCCCCGTGGTCTCTGAGATTGTCCTCAATTCTTTTCATTGTTTTTTCTTTATTCTTCTCTGCAGTAATTATTTCCACTGTTTTATCTTCCAGGTCACTTATCCATTCCCCTGCCTCAGTTATTCTGCTATTGATCCCTTCTAGAGTATTTTTTATTTCATTTATTGTGCTGTTCATTGTTGCTTGTTTCCTCTTTATTTCTTCTAGGTCCTTGTTAAATGTTTCTTGCATTTTCTCTATTCTGTTTCCAAGATTTTAGATCATCTTTACTATCATTATTCTGAATTCATTTTCAGGTAGACTGCATATTTTCTCTTCATTTTTTAGGTCTGGTGGGTTTTTATCTTGCTCTGTCATCTGCAGTATGTTTTTCTGTCTTCTCATTTTGCTTAACTTACTGTGTTTCGGGTCTCCTTTTCACAGGCTGCATATTCGTAGTTCCCGTTGTTTTTGGTGTCTGTCCCGAGTGGTTAAGGTTGGTTCAGTGGGCTGTGTAGGCTTCCTGGTGGAGGAGACTAGTGCCTGTGTTCTGTTGGATGAGGCTGCATCTTGTTTTCTGGTGGGCAGGTCCACGTCTGGTGGTGTGTTTTAGGGTGTCTCTGGTCTTATTATGATTTTAGGCAGCCTCTCTGCTAATGGGTGTGGTTGTGTTCCTGTCTTGACTGTTGTTTGGCATAGGGTGTCCAGCACTGTAACTTGCTCATCTTTGAGTGCAGCTGTGTCTTGGTGTTGAGATGGAGATCTCTGGGAGGTTTTCGCCATTTGATATTATGTGGAGCTGGGAGGTCTCTTGTTGACCAGTGTCCTGAAGTTGGCTCTCCCACCTCAGAGGCACATCACTGCATCCTGGTTGGAGCACCAAGAGCCTTTCATCAACACGGCTCAGAATAAAAGGGAGAAAATATAAAAAGAAAGAAATATGATAAAATAAAATAAAATCAAGTAAGATAAAATCAAGTTATTAAAATAAAAAATTATTAAGAAAAAATTTTTAAGTAGGAAAAAATTAACGGACGTACAGAACTCTAGGACAAATGGTGAAAGCAAAGCTATACAGACAAAATCTCACACAGAAGCATACACATACACATTCACAAAAAGAGGAAAATGGGAAAAAATAATATATCTTGCTCGCAAAGTCCACCTCCTCAGTTTGGGATGATTTGTTGTGTATTCAGGAATTCCACAGATGCAGGGTACATCAAGTTGATTGTGGAGATTTAATCCACTGCTCCTGAGGCTGCTGGGAGTGATTTCCCTTTCTCTTCTTTGTTGGCACAGCTCTCGGTGTTCAGCTTTGAATTTTGCCCCGCCTGTGCGTGTAGATTGCCTTAAGGCCTCTGTTCTTCGCTCAGAGAGGACTGGGTTAAAGGAGCATCTGATTTGGGGGCTCTGGCTAACTGAGTCCGGGAGGAGGGCGGGGTACGGATGTGGGGAGAGCCTGTCGTGGCAAAGGCTGGCATGATGTTGCAGCAGCCTTAAGCATGCCGTACGTTCTCCTAGGGAAGTTGTCCCTGGATCACTGGACCCTGGCAGTGGCAGTCTGCCCAGGCTCCCGGGAGGGGAGGTGTGGATAGTGACCTGTGCTCTCACACAGACTTCTTGGTGGCAGCAGCAGCAGCCTTAGCGTCTCATGCCCGTCTCTGGGGTCCACGCTGATAGCCGTGGCTCATGCCCATCTCTGGAGCTCCTTTAAATGGAGCTCTTAATCCCCTCTCCTCGAGCACCAGGAAACAAAGAGGCAAGAAAAAGTCTCTTGCTTCTTCTGCAGGTCCAGACTTTTTCCCGGAGTCCCTCCCATCTAACCGTGGCACACTAACCCCTTCTGGCCGTGTTCACACCGCCCACCCCAGTCTTCTCCTTGCGATCCGACCGAAGCCCGAGACTCAGCTCGCAGCCCCGCCCGCCCCGGCAGATGAGCAGAGAAGCCTCTCGGTCTGGTTAGTGCTGGTCGGCACGGATCCGCTGTGCGGCAATCTCTCCTCTTTGCCCTCCGCAGCCCTGTTGCTGCACTCTCCACCGTGGCTCTGAAGCTTCCCACCTCCGCCACCCTCAGTCTCACCCGCAAAGTGGCTTCCTTATGTGTGGAAACCTTTCCTCCTTCACAGCTCCCTCCCACTGGCGCAGGTCCTGTCCCTATTCATTTGTCTCTGTTTTTTTTCTTTTTTCTTTCGCCCTACACAGTTACGTGGGGAGTTTCTTGCCTTTTCGGAGGTCTGAGGTCTTCTGCCAGCGTTCAGTGGGCTTTCTATAGGAGCAGTTCCCCGTATAGATGTATTTCTGATGTATCTATGGGGAGGAAGGTGATCTCTGCCTGTTACTCTTCCGCCATCTTCTCCGACCAGTCCCAATATGTATGTTCTTATAGCCGTTTTGTTTATTGTACTTTGTTTTTGTAAGTCTTTTTTGTTCCTTTCCTATTTTCTTCTCTTCCCTTATGATTTGATGACTATCTTTAGTGTTATTTTTGGATTTCTTTTTGGTTTATTTTGTGTGTATATATTATAAAATTTTGGTTTGTGGTTACCATGAGTTTAAATATAGCCATCTACATATATATGTGATTGTTTTAAGTTGCTGAACTCTTAATTCCAAATGCATTTTAACAAGCCTGCATTTGTAATCTCCTGACCTCACAATTACTGTTTTTGATATCATATTTTATATGTTATCTAACTGTATAGTGTACCTCTTAACTGCTTAATGTAGATATAGATGATTTTACTACTTTCATCTTTTAACCTTCCTAGTAGCTTTTTTCATGGTTGATTTTCTACCTTTTCTATATGTTGGCCTTTACCAATGACACTTATCTGTTCTTAATTTTTATGTTTCTAGTTTTGGCCTTTTCTTTTTCACTTAGAGTAGTTCCTTTAACATTTCTTTGAATGCTGGCTTGATGGTGTTGAACTCTTTCAGCTTTTGTTTGTCTGTAAACCTTTTGATCTCTCCATCAAATCCAAATGAGAGCCTTAACAAGTAGAGTATCGTCAGTTGTAGCTTTTTCCCTTTCATCACTTTAACTATATTTTGCCACTCCCTTTTGGCCTGCAGAGTTTCTGTTGAAAAGTCTTCTCATAGCTATATGGAAGTTCCCTTGTATGTAATGTGTTCCTTTTCTCTTGCTGCTTTTAATATTCTCTATCTTTTGTTTTTGCAATTTTAATTACAGTGTATTGTGTTGACTTCCTCTTTGTGTTAAACCTACTTGGGACTCTCAGTCCTTCCTGGACTTTGTCCTTTTTTTTTTTTTTTTCCACATTAGGGAAGTTTTCAGCTATTAAGTCTTCAATTATATTCTCAGCCCTTTCTCTCTCTTCTCCTTCTGGGACTGCTCTTGTGTAAATATTAGTGCCCTTGATGTTTTCCCAGAGGTCTCTTAAACTGTCCTCATTTCTTTCCATTTCTTTCTTTTCTCTGTTCAGCATCAGTGTTTTCTGCTACTCTATTCTAAATCACTGATCTTTTCCTCTGTATCATTTAATGTACTATTGTTTCCTTCTAGTGTATTTTTCTTTGCAGTTGTTGTATTCTTCATCTTTGGTTGTTTTATATATTTTATAACTCTTTGTTAAAATTTTCTAACTTCTCTCTCTGTGCATCCATTCTTCACCTGAATTTTTTGTTCATCTTAATGATCACTATCCTAAACTCTTTCTTGGATAGATTGACTATGTCCACTTCACTTATCATTCGGAGTAGGTTGCTCTATAATCAACTGTAGGTTACACAAACTTCTGACTGCTACTAGGGGAAGGTTAAGTAGAAATACACAGGTGAGAGACTGTGGTGGAGATGAGTAGTTTCAGTCTTTGGGCATTCAGCAGAAAGTCCACAGAACATGTTTCAAAAAGAGTGGTAGTGATATTGGTGGATCAAGACTCTATGCCCCATAAAAGTTTGCAAGTTATAGCAATTCAAAGCATCTGGTCAAGGTAGTACTATAAGGACCAGTATCACAGTATCAGCAGCAGCTGGGAGACGCCTTGTTATTAAAAAAAAAAAAAGTACTTCAGGATTTCAAGTCAGAGGGCACTGTTTTGCAAAATTCCAATTAGATATATTATTTTACTGGAGACATTTCGGTGGGTGACATGCATGGTATGGTATAAAAGGAGTTGAGTTTTCTGTAGTTTTCAGGCAAGGTAACTATCCATTTTTGTTTTCTTTCCAAAGACAGGGTCCTGAGAGGGCAGACTCTGAGAACCGAAGACAAATCAGTTTATCATTGTACTTCTCAGGAATAAGGCTGCCTACTTTATTTTGTACAGGTGAGGGCCAGGCCTTAGAAGAGAATTTGTGTAGATAGCTAGCTTAGGCAAACATATAGAATGTATGAACTCTTCATATTGTATGGAAATCCAGCTAACTCATTTAACAGAGAACTAAAAAATGGATCTATGTTATGAGTTGGGGTCTGTATAGTATATTGAAATTATGTTTGTTGTTATGTAACAGTGAAATTGGGGGATAAAAATGGTAAAACAGGAGTTTTATGCTAAGAATTTTCTATATAGTGCACATTGATTTTTTTTCTCACTTTAGAGAGATTGGAACAGAGTACTAATAAATTCAGAGTTAAGAGATTAAATTTTGACTCAAACTATACCATGTATCAAAGATAATATGGTCAATATAACCCAGCCAGTAAAATTATTTTTTATTTATTATATTATGATACAGGAAATATTTTTCCCTTGTTGCTTCTTCCCATATCTAGAGTTGCACTATTACAATTAATTTTATAGAGAGCTATATATGTGATCAATTGCCTCAAGATGTTTAGCCATCATTAATTCTGTTAGATGTCTGGCTACACATTGGGTAATGCAAGAGACAACAATCTTATAAAATAGGATATAAGTAATACAGTTAGTAACATCAATAAGGTTATAGTACAGCAGAGAAATTATGAACACTTTCAAAACAACAAAGAGAGAACAAATTAAAACAATGTATAACTAGTTGCAATCTGGATGACAATAAGCCATCAAATCCAGAGGGGAGCCAGCTGGAGAAATCAAATTCTGGAGGGATTAGGTAGAGAGAAAAAGATAAGTGTTTCATATCTGTTTATAAAGGTATAATTTATCACCTTGCTGTAGGTCATAGGTAACATAAGAGGTAAGATTTTCTGGAAAGCAAATATTAAAAGACAGTAATATTTCAGACCAAAAGTCATAAATTATAATCCATATTTATCAGTTCTTTCAGTCCATGTAATTAAATTTTGTTGGTCTGGATGAAGCCATTAAGTTTTCCAATAGTTTTGTAATTTCTTACCCAGTTCAATAGTATGATCTAAGTCATCAGAAACCTATATTTTTCAAAAAGTTATTTTCAAAAATATCTTCTTGAAGATCTTCATTTTTGTTAAAGCATCAGAGTAAAATAATAACTGTCTAAAAATGACAAAAGACTTAAAATAGCATAATGATCTGATTACAGTGCAATTGACAAAGAAACAGTTATTTCTGTGACATACAATATTTTAAGATAATAACTAGAACTGTGACTGATAATATTATACTAGGATAAACCAGATTTTAAGGAATTCCATATAATTTCTAGACTATATCAATGACATTTACCCATGCAATTTGATGATGTTTCCCATTGTAACTTAACATACCAGATAAACCTAATTATTTTAATCCCTCTTTGATGTTTCAGGGGCCCTCTGAAGCATCCCAAGTTTAGCTAGAGGTCAAAAGAACTTCATTTAGAATTTGACTTCAGGAAGTATTAAAGATATCAAAAGGTTTTAAAACACTTGGTCAAAATAGGCTCATAGTTCACCATGAAACAATACTTATTCACTCAATCAAAGTGACAAGAATTTAAAGGCAAACATTGAAAGTTACAACAGATTACTTAGAAGATAAACTTTACAACCTGGTATTAAAAGTAGATTAATATTTTAAAAGAATTCATTCTCTTAAAACAAAGAGAAAACCAATTCTAGTTTTGTACTGGCTTTTAATATTAAAATTTATTTACTCAATTAAATTTTCTTCTAATCTTAACTAATCCTGACCATGCACAAAACTCTTGTTTCAGGTTTCTTTTCCCACAAACCTTCTATAATTTCCCATTTTACCTTCAAATTTTGTCCTATGCTCCCCTCCTTTTTTTCTCTCCAGGACAAAATTACTCTCTTTTCCCTTAACAGACTGCATTTCCATTTCTTATATCTTTTTTTCCTTTCAAGCAAAGATGTTTTCCTTATTAATTTTATTACTTTTAATTACATATATGAGTTAGAATTCTTAACTTTCAAAAACCTTTCCCTTTTTCTTTTCTTTTGGTTTTATATTCTACCTGAGTTAATTAGGCTCTCTACAGTTTTTGTGGACTGTACTTAAATTTCTGATTTATAGAGATTGGCAAGACAAAGATATTTGCTTTTAACTTCCCAAAGAGCTCTGCTACCTAAGTGATATTAAAAGATTGATTTGCCCAACTACATTTTCTTTAATTTGTTTCCTTATGTCAGCAAGATTTCTAAATAAACTGGGAATCAAGAATTCTATGTTCCAGGGCTTCCCTGCTGGCGCAGTGGTTGAGAGTCCGCCTGCCGATGCAGGGCACACGGGTTCATGCCCCGGTCCGGGAAGATCCCACATGCCACAGAGCAGCTGGGCCTGTGAGACATGGCCTCAGAGCCTGCACATCCGGAGCCTGCGCATCTGGAGCCTGTGCTCTGCAATGGGAGAGGCCACAACAGTGAGAGACCTGCGTACCACAAAAAGAAAAAAAAAAAAGAACTCTATGTTCAAGAAATTTGGGGTTAAATTTATCATGCCTTTAAAAGTTTGCACAAGGCATTCAACAATGGCCTTCTTTCTGCGTGAACAAGTTAAACCCAGAGCAGATTGCCCTAGTGGCAAAAAAAACTCCATTATTGCTTTTATTAGCCCCTTAATATTAGCCACCAGTTTTTCATATTCTCTGGGCTCAAGTAACCCTGTTGGTTTCCTTTAGTATGTTTAATTAATATTGCCTGCGGGGCAGGTTTATATGCCTCGTCTTATAATACCAGACAGGGGAATCATTCCCCAGTGAGACATAATGTCTATCCCAGAATATAATTAGGCAAAAGAGATGTAACCATCTTATATAAAGCCCATTCCGAGGGTTGTGGAAAGATGGCGGAGGAGTAAGACACGGAGATCACCTTGCTCCCCACAAATACACCAGAAATACATCTACATGTGGAACAACTCCTACAGAGCACCTACTGAATGCTGGCAGAAGACCTCAGACCTCCCAAAAGGCAAAAAACTCCCCACGTACCTGGGTAGGGCAAAAGAAAAAAAATTAATTAAAAACAGAGACAACTGAATAGGGACGGCACCTGCACCAGTGGGAGGGAGCTGTGAAGGAGGAAAGGTCTCCACACACTAGGAAGCCCCTTCGCGGGCAGAGATTGCGGGAGGCGGAGCGGGGAGCTTCGGAGCCGCGGAGGAGAGCAGAGCAACAGGGGTGCGGAGGGCAAAGCAGAGAGATTCCCGCATAGAGGATCGGTGCCGACCGGCACTCACCAGCCCGAGAGGCTTGTCTGCTCACCTGCCGGGGCAGGCGGGGCTGCGAACCGAGGCTCGGGTTTCGGTTGGAGCTCAGGAAAAGGACTGAGGTTGGCGGCTTCAACATAGCCCAAAGGGGTTAGCGCTCCACGGCTACCCGGGAGGGAGTGCGGGGGGAAAAGTCTGCACCTGCTGAGGAGGCGAGAGACTTTTTCTTCCCTGTTTGTTTCCTGGTGTGCGAGGAGAGGGGTTTTAAGAGCACTGCTTAAAGGAATTCCAGAAACAGGCGCGAGCCGCGGCTAAAAGCACAGACCTCAGAGACGGGCACGAGCCGCGGCTAAAGGCACTGACCTCAGAGACGGGTGCGAGCCGAGGCTAAAAGCTCGGACCCCAGAGATGGGCGCGAGCCAAGGCTAAAAGCACGGACCCCAGAGACGGGCACGAGCCGCGGCTAAAAGCACGGACCCCAGAGACGGGCGCAAGCCGCGGCTAAAAGCGCGGATCCCAGAGACGGGCATGAGACGCTAAGGCTGCTGCTGCCGCCACCAAGAAGCCTGTGTGCGAGCACAGGTCACTCTCCA
>NW_006790245.1:81533-113809 GCF_000442215.2 Lipotes vexillifer | reverse complement strand
GAGTCAGCGGCTCCTTTAACCCCGTCCTGTCTGAGCAAAAAACAGACGCCTTCCAGCGACCTACACGCAGAGGCAGGGCCAAGTCGAAAGCTGAGCCCCTGTGAGCTGTGAGAACAAAGAAGAAAAAGGGAAATCTCTCCCAGCAGCCTCAGAAACAGCGGATTAAAGCTACACAATCAATTTGATGTACCCTGCCTCTGTGGAATACATGAATAGACAGCGAATCATCCCAAATTGAGGAGGCGGACTTCTAGAGCAAGATCTATGATTTTTTCCCCTTTTCCTCTTTTTGTGAATGTGTATGTGTATGCTTCTGTGTGAGATCTTGTCTGTATAGGTTTGCTTCCACCATTTGTCCCAGCGTTCTATCCGACCATTTTTTTTTTTAATTTTTTTCTTAATAATTAATTTTAATTTAAAGAACTCTATTATACTTTCTTAATAATTAATTTTAATTTAAAAAACTCTATTATACTTTACCTTCTTTCTATCTTTCTAAGGAGGTGGACTTGGAGAGCAAGTTTTATGATTTTTTCCCCTTTACCTCTGTTTGTGAGGGTATATGTATATGCTTCTATGTAAGATTTTGTCTCTATAGCTTTGCTTCCACCATTTGTCCTAAGGTTCTGTCCGTCCCTTTTTTTTTTCCTATAAATAATTATTTTTTAATTCAATAACTTTATTATACTTTATTTTATTTTACTGTATCTTCTTTCTTTCTGTATCTTTTCCTTCCTTCCCTCATTCCTTCCTTCCTTCCCTCCTCCCTCCCTCCCTCCTTTCTTTCCTTCTTGCCTTCTTCCTTTCTTTTCTTCTTTCTTTCTTTCTTCCTTCCCTCCTTCCTTCCTTCCCTCCTTTCTTTCTTTCTTTCTTTCTTTCTTTCCTATTTCCTCCTACTTCTACTAATTCTCTCTACTTTCTCTCCCTTTTATTCTGAGCCGAGTGGATGAAAGGCTCTTGCTGCTCCAGCCAGGAGTCAAAACTCTGCCTCTGAGGTGGGAGACCCAACTTCAGGACACTGGTCAACAAGAGACATCCCAGCCCCACATAATATCAAATGGCGAAAATCTCCCAGAGATCTCCATCTCAACACCAGCACCCAGCTTCACTCAACGACCAGCAAGCTACAGTGCTGGACAACCTGTGCCAACCATATAGCAAGACAGGAACACAACCCCACCCACTAGCAGAGACGCTGCCTAAAATCATAATAAGTCCACAGACACCCCAAAACACACCACCAGACGTGGACCTGCCCACTAGAGAGACAAGATCTAGCCTCATACACCACAACACAGCCACTAGTCCCCTCCACCAGGAAGCCTACACAACCCACTGAACCAACCTTAGCCACTGGAGACAGACATCAAAAACAACGGGAGCTACGAACTTGCAGCCTGCAAAAAGGTGAACCCAATCACAGTAAGATAAGCAAAATGAGAAGACAGAAAAACACACAGCAGATGAAGGAGCAGGATAAAAACCCACCAGACCTAACAAATGAAGAGGAAATAGGCAGTCTACCTGAAAAAGAGTTCAGAATAATGATAGTAAAGATGATCCAAAATCTTGGAAATAGAATGGACAAAATGCAAGAAGCAGTTAACAAGGACCTAGAAGAAATAAAGATGAAACAGACAATGATGAACAACACAATAAATGAAATGAAAAATACTCTAGATGGGATCAATAGCAGAATAAATGAGGCAGAAGAACGGATAAGTGACCTGGAAGATAAAATAGTGGAAATAACTACTGCAGAGCAGAATAAAGAAAAAAGAATGAAAAGAACTGAGGACAGTCTCAGAGACCTCTGGGACAACATTAAACGCACCAACATTCGAATTATAGGGGTTCCAGAAGAAGAAGAGAAAAAGAAAGGGACTGAGAAAATATTTGAAGAGATTATAGTTGAAAACTTCCCTAATATGGGAAAGGAAATCGTTAATCAAGTCCAGGAAGCACAGAGAGTCCCATACAGGATAAATTCAAGGAGAAATACGCCAAGACACATATTAATCAAACTGTCAAAAACTAAATACAAAGAAAGCATATTAAAAGCAGCAAGGGAAAAACAACAAATAACACACAAGGGAATCCCCATAAGGTTAACAGCTGATCTCTCAGCAGAAACTCTACAAGCCAGAAGGGAGTGGCAGGACATACTGAAAGTGATGAAGGAGAAAAACCTGCAACCAAGATTACTCTACCCAGCAAGGATCTCATTCAGATTTGATGGAGAAATTAAAACCTTTACAGACAAGCAAAAGCTGAGAGAGTTCAGCACCACCAAACCAGCTTTACAACAAATGCTAAAGGAACTTCTCTAGACAAAAACACAAGAGAAGGAAAAGTCCTATAATAACGAACCCAAAACAATTTAGAAAATGGGAATAGGAACATACATATCGATAATTACCTTAAATGTAAATGGACTAAATGCTCCCACCAAAAGACACAGATTGGCTGAATGGATACAAAAACAAGACCCATATATATGCTGTCTACAAGAGACCCACTTCAGACCTAGAGACACATACAGACTGAAAGTAAGGGGATGGAAAAAGATATTCCATGCAAATGGAAACCAAAAGAAAGCTGGAGTAGCAATTCTCATATCAGACAAAACAGACTTTAAAATAAAGAGTATTAGAAGAGACCAAGAAGGACACTACTTAATGATCAAGGGATCGATCCAAGAAGAAGATATAACAATTGTAAATATTTCTGCACCCAACATAGGAACACCTCAATACATAAGGTAAAAACTAACAGCCATAAAAGGGGAAATCGACAGTAACACATTCATAGTAGGGGACTTCAACACCCCACTTTCACCAATGGACAAATCATCCAAAATGAAAATAAATAAGGAAACACAAGCTTTAAATGATACATTAAACAAGATGGACTTAATTGATATTTATAGGACACTCCATCCAAAAACAACAGAATACACATTTTTCTCAAGTGCTCATGGAACATTCTCCAGGATAGATCATATTTGGGGTCACAAATCAAGCCTTGGTAAATTTAAGAAAATTGAAATTTTATCAAGTATCTTTTCCGACCACAATGCCAGGAGACTAGATATCAATTATAGGGAAATATCTGTAAAAAATACAAACACATTGAGGCTAAACAATACACTACTTAATAGCGAAGTGATCACTGAAGAAATCAAAGAGGAAATTAAAAAATACCTAGAAACAAATGACAATGGAGATACAACGACCCAAAACCTATGGGATGCAGCAAAAGCAGTTCTAAGAGGGAAGTTTATAGCAATACAAGCCCACCTTAAGAAGCAGGAAACATCTCGAATAAACAACCTAACCTTGCACCTCAAGCAATTAGAGAAAGAACAACAAAAAACCCCAGGAGTTAGCAGAAGGAAAGAAATCATAAAAATCAGATCAGAAATAAATGAAAAAGAAATGAAGGAAACAATAGCAAAGATCAATAAAACTAAAAGCTGGTTCTTTGAGAAGATAAACAAAATAGATAAACCATTAGCCAGACTCATCAAGAAAAAAAGGGAGAAGACTCAAATCAATAGAATCAGAAATGAAAAAGGAGAAGTAACAACTGACACTGCAGAAATACAAAAAATCATGAGGGATTACTACAAGCAACTCTATGCCAATAAAATGGACAATCTGGAAGAAATGGACAAATTCTTAGAAATGCACAAACTGCCAAGACTGAATCAGGAAGAAATAGAAAATATGAACAGACCAATCACAAACACTGAAATTGAAACTGTGATTAAAAATCTTCCAACAAACAAAAGCCCAGGACCAGATGGCTTCACAGGCGAATTCTATCAAACATTTAGAGAAGAGCTAACACCTATCCTTCTCAAACTCTTCCAAAATATAGCAGAGGGAGGAACACTCCCAAACTCATTCTACGAGGCCACCATCACCTTGATACCAAAACCAGACAAGGATGTCACAAAGAAAGAAAACTACAGGCCAATATCACTGATGAACATAGATGCAAAAATCCTCAACAAAATACTAGCAAACAGAATCCAACAGCACATTAAAAGGATCATACACCATGATCAAGTGGGGTTTATTCCAGGAATGCAAGGATTCTTCAATATACGCAAATCTATCAATGTGATTAACCATATTAACAAATTGAAGGAGAAAAACCATATGATCATCTCAATAGATGCAGAGAAAGCTTTTGACAAAATTCAACACCCATTTATGATAAAAACCCTGCAGAAAGTAGGTGTAGAGGGAACTTTCCTCAATATAATAAAGGCCGTATATGACAAGCCCACAGCCAACATCATCCTCAATGGCGAAAAACTGAAAGCATTTCCACTAAGGTCAGGAACAAGACAAGGTTGCCCACTCTCACCACTCTTATTCAACATAGTTTTGGAAGTTTTAGCCACAGCAATCAGAGAAGAAAAGGAAATAAAAGGAATCCAAATCGGAAAAGAAGAAGTAAAGCTGTCACTGTTTGCAGATGACATGATACTATACATAGAGAATCCTAAAGATGCTACCAGAAAACTACTAGAGCTAGCTAATCAATGAATTTGGTAAAGTAGCAGGATACAAAATTAATGCACAGAAATCTCTGGCATTCCTATATACTAGTGATAAAAATCTGAAAGTGAAATCAAGAAAACACTCCCATTTACCATTGTAACAAAAAGAATAAAATATCTAGGAATAAACCTACCTAAGGAGAGAAAGACCTGTATGCAGAAAATTATAAGACTGATGAAATAAATTAAAGCTTATGTAAATGGATGGAGAGATATACCATGTTCTTGGATTGGAAGAATCAACATTGTGAAAATGACTCTACTTCCCAAAGCAATCTATAGATTCAATGCAATCCCTATCAAACTACCACTGGCATTTTTCACAGAACTAGAACAAAAAATTTCACAATTTGTATGGAAACACAAAAGACCCCGAAGAGCCAAAGCAATCTTGAGAACAAAATATGGAGCTGGAGGAATCAGGCTTCCTGATTTCAGGCTATACTACAAAGCTACAGTAATCAAGACAGTATGGTACTGGCACAAAAACAGAAAGATAGATCAATGGAATAGGATAGAAAGTCCAGAGATAAACCCACGCACATATGGACACCTTATCTTTGATAAAGGTGGCAGGAACGTACAGTGGAGAAAGGACAGCCTCTTCAATAAGTGGTGCTGGGAAAACTGGACAGGTACATGTAAAAGTATGAGATTAGATCACTCCCTAACACCATACACAAAAATAAGCTCAAAATGGATTAAAGACCTAAATGTAAAGCCAGAAACTATGAAACTCTTAGAGAAAAACATAGGCAGAACACTCTATGACATAAATCACAGCAAGATCCTTCTTGACCCATCTCCTAGAGTAATGGAGATAAAAACAAAAATAAACAAATGGGACCTAATGAAACTTCAAAGCTTTTGCACAGCAAAGGAAACCATAAACAAGACCAAAAGACAGCCCTCAGAATGGGAGAAAATATTTGCAAATGAATCAACTGACAAAGGATTAATCTCTAAAATTTACAGGCAGCTCATGCAGCTCAATAACAAAAAAATAAACAACCCAATCCAAAAATGGGCAGAAGACCTAAATAGACATTTCTCCAAAGAAGATATACAGACTGCCAACAAACACATGAAAGAATGCTCAACATCATTAATCATTAGAGAAATGCAAATCAAAACTACAATGAGATATCATCTCACACCAGTCAGAATGGCCATCATCAAAAAATCTAGAAACAATAAATGCTGGAGAGGGTGTGGAGAAAAGGGAACACTCTTGCACTGCTGGTGGGAATGTGAATTGGTTCAGCCACTATGGAGAACAGTATGGAGGTTCCTTAAAAAACTACAAATAGAACTACCATATGACCCAGCAATCCCACTACTAGGTATATACCCTGAGGAAACCAGAATTCAGAAAGAGTCATGTACCAAAATGTTCATTGCAGCTCTATTTACAATAGCCCGGAGATGGAAACAACCTAAGTGCCCGTCGTCGGATGAATGGATAAAGAAGATGTGGCACATATATACAATGGAATATTACTCAGCCATAAAAAGAAACGAAATTGAGCTATTTGTAATGAGGTGGATAGATCTAGAGTCTGTCATACAGAGTGAAGTAAGTCAGAAAGAGAAGGACAAATACCGTATGCTAACACATATATATGGAATTTAAGAAAAAAAAATGTTATGAAGAACCTAGGGGTAAAACAGGAATAAAGACACAGACCTACTGGAGAACAGACTTGAGGATATGGGGAGGGGGAAGGGTGAGGTGTGATAGGGCGAGAGAGAGACATGGACATATATATACTAACAAACGTAAGCTATATAGCCACTGGGAAGCAGCCGCATGGCACAGGGATACCGGCTCGGTTCTTTTTGGCTGCCTGGAGGGGTGGGATAGGGAGGGTGGGAGGGAGGGAGACAAAAGAGGGAAGAGATATGGGAACATATGTATATGTATAACTGATTCACTCTGTTATAAAGCAGAAACTAACACACCATTGTAAAGCAATTATACCCCAATAAAGATGTTTAAAAAAAAAAGCCCATTCAAATATACAAATTTTTGTAAACTTTCATCTCAGTTCTACCAACTCTTATACCTTTAACTTTAGCCTCCATTATGACCCCACCAACAAGTCTTGGTCTTACAAAGAATCCCAGCAACTTTCCTTGTTTTCCTCTGGCCATTTTATCCATTTATGTATAAAAGACTTTGGGGTCCCTGTTAACAACAAATTGGCACTTGCCATTGGCATTTGCCATCTACCTCTACAAGGATTAAATCATGTGCTTCTTCAGCTGCTGATTTTAACACCCCCTGAAAGGAGTTCAGGGTGGAGAGCAGACATGAGGCACTCTGTGGTCTGGGAAAAACTGGCAGAACAGGTCTTCAGATAGTTAGGTATTTTCAGGAGCCAATTTTATGAGCCCAATTCTTGCACCTCTTCATATCTAGAAAAGAACTAAAATCTTTCATGGTGATGACTGCTCCTCGTAAGCTTCTGCTAAAGAAAAATGTGCCTGATTGTATGTACTCCCCTGTCACCAAAATCACATATATACCGATCTTCCCCCTTACCTCTTTGGAGCAGTTTCTCAGAGCTATCTGAAATGCTGTCTCCCAGTCTATAGTCGCCCTTTTGTTGCAGGAATGGCGACCCCTTCCAGGGCCCAAGAGTGGGGTCTTATCTAACACTCAGAAATGAATCGTCCAAGGAGACACACGTGCTGACAAAGCAAGAGACTTTTCTGGGAAGGGGCACCCGGGTGGAGAGCAGCAGGGTAAGGGAACCCAGAACTACTCTGCCACATGGCTCGTAGTCTCGGGTTTTATGATAATGGGGTTAGTTTTCGGCCTGTCTCTGGCCAATCATCCTGATCCAGGGTCCTTTCTGGTGGCACACGCAACCACTCAGCCAAGATGGATTCCAGCGAGCAGGATTCTGGGAGGTTGGTAGGACATGTGGACTGGCGTCTCCTTTCTCCTTTTGAACTTTCTTCTGCTTGGTGTTGGCTTGTTCGTTCCATGCTCCTTACCAGAATCCCCTGTCATAAAATAACTCATACAAATTGTTACTGTCTTTGCCTGGCCAGGGTGCATGGTTTCAGTCAGTGTTTCTCCTAGCAATTTTGACCCAAATAAAACGTGACTCACAATACTCACGTTGTGCAATTATTTTAAGTCAACACCCCCAGTGAGGGGTCAAGCCAAGGCACCCAGTCCCTTTTGTCAGTCATTAACTTAATTAACCAACCTAACTTTGTTCCGAGCAATTGCTTGTCAGGTACCTCGGTGTAATTTTCTTTAAGCTTTTTAATTTTTAAAAAACTGGGGTAAATAAAGCAGACTTGTTTGGGGCCCTTTAATGTTGGAAGGACCAATTGGGGGGCTCTTTTCTCATCCAAACTTAGGTTGTGTTTGTTTTGATCCCATCAGTGTCCATTTTATTTATCCCATTTCATAAAAACCATGTATGATTTCCATCCTGTTGGGACGAGTCACTTTAAAATTTCAACTTGTTAGGAAGAAGTCGTTTGACCTTCCCCTCAGCTTCTTCCAATTCCCTTGTTAATCAACCTAATTAATATTAATTAACCTAGTATTTTTATTAACATCCATAAGACCCATTAAGGGGAATCCAAGACCACAAGTAAGGTTTTCCAAACCATTGTTTGTTTTAATCTAAGGGAGTTCTTAAGCTGTTATACTTTTGTATCCAGATTTTAATTTGGTCTTTCAATAGGTACCAATAAAACAGCTGTTTATAATGAGAGCTCTCTATAGACTTATCAATTTAGAAGTTTTTCCAATTTAAAGGATCCATAGTCTGGCCATTGATGAGTAGTATCTTAATAGCAGCTCAAACCAATAAGATGCAAGATGTGTCCTTACAAGAGAGCGCAAAAGGTACAGTCTTCACAAGATCCAGAAAGTTTACTCCCCAAAATAGTCTAAGAAAGTAAAGGCCTTCATTGTACAGGGGGACACAACAAAGACTGAGATGGAAAAGGTCCCTTATGGGCTGGAATCCCTATGACAAATTTCCCTGAGAGCTGGCATAGCCAAAGAGACTGCTCAGAATCCCAGTCTATTCAACTGGCTGCCAAATGTACACCATATGTGTACCTTCTGGGTGACAAATACCATTCTCTCAAAACACAGAGCAAAACATCTAAGAAGATCTAGTAGAACATTTACATTTCAAAGGCACAGGAAGAGAAATGCAAGCTCCTCCTAGAAGGGATTTTGTTCCTTTAAGGTCAGAATTCTGAAAAGATGTTCCTTTCAAGCCAGCTTTCTCTAACTGTGTACAGAAAATCCAGTTTGGGAATGGGAAAAAGAGCCCCATCTTGGCCATTTTTAGCGTTAGATTTTCTTAGTTCCCAATTAAGTAAGTCCTTGCAAGTATAAGTTTCATAGGTATTGTACATGAATCTGGCTGGGGTGTTAGTTGAAGGCTGGCTTTCTGATGACCCTTGTTTAGGAAAAGCGTGAGGCCAGTTTCCTACCTAATAACCCAGTCCAGACTACTCAGTATTTTTCAACAGAGCAAATCCCAGTATCTTTCAACTGGGTCAACTTTCCAGGGTGTCTTTTTAACACAATATCTTTCAACTGTGGGGGCATGTACCTCTTCTTGAAACTAAGTTCAAGGAAAACCTCCTTACAGCAAGTAGTTTGTCCACCATCAAACAAAGCTTAGGATCATCAGCCAATAACGGGAGATCTAAGACCCAGGAGAGTTTCACCCAATCTTCTGGACACACCAAGGAGGCAAATGGGCACAAGTGGCCCTTGCTGGTACCAAGGCTCTGGACCCTTATAGACTGCAGGCAAAACAGAAGGTACTCTGGGCCCCATTGTGGTTTCTGAAACTGTCAACTGAAATAAAAATACACAACGTAAAAGTTGTGAGTTACTGCCGACTTTAGACCAGGAGACAGCTTCTCAGACAGCTCTGAGGAACTACTCTAGAAAGCTAAGGGAGGAGCCAGGAAATATATGAACATTTTTGCTAGGAAAAGCACGTGGTCAAGCGCAAAAACTTACTGCTAATAACAAATAGCACACATTTCAAGTTAATGATATTTAGTCTGTGGATACATATGTGAAAATGCAAGAATCTGAGGTTATTGAAATTTTCCCTTAGATATGTATCTTAACAATCTACGGGTCAGTATATCCAAAGCATAGAATGCTTCCAGTTTTTCTCCATCTTGAATTCCCCTCAATATACACTGTTTGTGAGTGAATGCAGTGGCTAATGGCTTGATTTTTGTAGAACTAGAATGGCAGGTAAAATTTTCTTTCCTTACACTCTTTAAAAATAGGACTTATAGGTTCCAACTAAACCTACTAAATCAGAATATCTGGGTAAAGATAAGAGGAATCTGTATTTCTAACAATGATTTTAAGTGATTTTTATCATGGGGAAAGTTTAAAGAAAATGAGTATACTGAAAAGAGCATATATTTTACAAAAGTTGTTTTCAACCTCAGCTGAACATTGGAATTATATAGGGATTATTTATTTATTTATTACTTTTATAAAGCACCTTTACTCACAATAGGCCAAAGCTAGAAACAATCCAGATGTCCCTCAGCGGCTGAATGGTTAATTGTGGTATATTCATACCACAGAATATGGCTCAGAAATAATATTTCTTTTTGTAAACATCTTCATGGGAGTAAAATTGCTTTACAATGGTGCGTTACTTTCTGCTTTATAACAAAGTGATTCAGTTATACATATACATATGTCCCCATATCTCTTCTCCATTGCGTCTCCCTCCATCCCAGCCTCCCTATCCCACCCATCTAGGTGGTCACAAAACACCTAGCTGATCTCCCTGTGCTAGGCGGCTGCTTCCCACTAGCTATCGTTTGGTAGTGTAATATATGTCCATGCCACTCTCTTGCTTTCTCCCAGCTTATCCTTCCCCTCCCCGTTTCCTCAAGTCCATTCTCTAGTACTTCTGTGTCTTTACTCGCGTCATGCCCCTAGGTTCTTCATGACCTTTTTCTATTTTATTTTTTTTTTAGATTCCATATATATATGTTAGCATACGGTATTTTTTATTCTCTTTCTGACTTACTTCAGAGTAAGTACGACAGACTCTAGGTCCATCCACCTCACTACAAATAACTCAATCATTTCGTTGGTATTTTTTATTCTCTTTCTGACTTACTTCAGAGTAAGTACGACAGACTCTAGGTCCATCCACCTCACTACAAATAACTCAATTTCATTTCGTTTTATGGCTGAGTAATATTCCATTGTATATATGTGCCACATCTCCTTTATCCATTCATCTGTTTGTTGTAGCTTATCTTATGACAGGGCCGAAAGTAAGCTTATCACACGAGATGAATTGTGCCAAAGCACAGCAGTAGAGGACTGCCACTCGCTCAGGCAAAACAGCCTCGTCTATTTTGCTGTGGTAGCTTTTATTAAAGCATTATCTATGTTAACATTTTAAGACTTGTTTTCTTAACATTTCAGAAATGTCAAAGCAGCAACATATGCTTTTATTGATTATATAAGCAATAATGGGCTTTTTTGAAAACATGTCGTGCTTTGTCCTTGAGCGTAAAAGCAGCACAAAGTTCCCACCATTATTTTGATTATACTGAAGTAGCACAAGGACATTTTCTTGTGTTCCCACCATTTTGATTATATTGAGGACATCTCATGGATCAGTGCCCAAAGCACTCAATGCTTATTACCAGGCCCCCGGTTTGCCAGGGGGGCTCAAAGCATTTAGGACTGTTCACAGTTCTGTCTTATTTGTATGCCCCCGGTTTGTCGGGGGGCTCAAAGCAATCAGCACTGTTTGCAGTTTTGCCTTATTCGCCAGCCCCCAGTTTGCTGCAGGAGGGGGCTCATGGGTCACATCTCCTTTCCATATCCTCAGTTATTCCACTACATCTGTTTCCATAACCTATGTTGACTCCATGTCCTCGCTATTGTAAATAGAGCTGCAATGAACATTTTGGTACATGACTCTTTTTGAATTATGGTTTTCTCAGGGTATATGTCCAGTAGTGGGATTCCTGGGTCGTATGGTAGTTCTATTTTTCGTTTTTTAAGGAACCTCCATACTATTCTCCATAGTGGCTGTATCAATTTATATTCCCACCAACAGTGCCACACAGTTCCCTTTTCTCCACACCTTCTCCTGCATTTATTGTTTCTAGATTTTTTTAACATCTTTATTGCAGTAAAACTGCTTTACAATGGTGTGTTAGTTTCTACTTTACAACAAAGTGAATCAGTTATACATATACATATGTTCCCATATCTGTTCATTCTTGCGTCTCCCTCCCTCCCACCTTCCCTATCTCACCCGTGTAGGTGATGACAAACCACCTAGCTGATCTCCCTGTGCCATGCGGCTGCTTCCCAATAGCTATCCACCCTACGTTTGGTAGTTTATATATCTTCATGACACTCTCTCACTTTCTCACAGCTTACCCTTCCCCCTCCCCATATCCTCAAGTCCATGCTCTAGTAGGTCTGTGTCATTATTCCCGTCCTAACCCTAGGCTCTTCATGACATTTTTTTTTCTTACATTCCATATATATGTTAGCATACAGCATTTGTTTTTCACTTTCTGATTTACTTCACTTTGTATGACAGACTATAGGCCCATCCACCTAACTACAAATAACTCAATTTCATTTCTCTTTATGGCTGATTAATATTCCGTTGTATATATGTGCCACATCTTCTTTATCCATTCATCCGATGATGGACACTTAGGTTGCTGCCATCTCCTGGTGATTGTAAATAGAGTTGCAAAGAACATTTTGGTAAATGACTATTTTTTTAACATCTTTATTGGAGTATAATCGCTTTACAGTGGTGTGTTAGTTGCTACGTTATAACAAAGTGAATCAGTTATACATATACATATTTTCCCTTATCTCTTCCAACTTGCGTCTCTCTGCCTCCCACCCACCCTATCCCACTCATCTAGGTGGTCAACAAGCACCGAGCTGATCTCCCTTGCTATGCGGATGCTTCCCACTATCTATCTATTTTACATTTGGTAGTGTATATATGTCCATGCCACTCTATCACTTTGTCACAGCTTACCCTTCCCCCTCCCCATATCCTCAAGTCCACTCTCTAGTAGCTCTGTGACTTTATTCGCTTTTACCCCTAGATTCTTCATGACATTCTTTTTCTCTTAGATTCCATATATATCTGTTAGCATACAGTATTTGTCTTTCTCTTTCTGACTTAACTTCACTATGTATAACAGACTCTAGATCCATCCACATCACTACAAATAACTCAATTTCATTTCTTTTTATGGCTGAGTAATATTACACTGTATATATGTGCCACATCTTCTTTATCCATTCATCTGATGATGGACACTTAGGTTGCTTCCATCTCCTCGCTATTGTAAATAGAGCTGCAATGAATATTTTGGTACATGACTCTTTTTGAATTATGGTTTTCTCAGGGTGTATACCCAGTAATGGGATTGTGGTGTCATATGGTAGTCTATGTGTAGTTTCTTAAGGAACCTCCATACTGTTCTCCACAGTGGCTGTACCAATTCACATTCCCACCAGCAGTGGAAGAGTATTCCATTTTCTCCACGCCCTCTGCAACATTTATTGTTTCTAGATTTTTTGATGATGACCATTCTGACTGGTGTGAGATGATATCTCATTGTAGTTTTTTTTTTTTTTTTTTTGCGGTATGTGGGCCTCTCACTGTTGTGGCCTCTCCCATTGTGGAGCACAGGCTCCGGACGAGCAGGCTCAACGGCCATGGCTCACGGGCCCAGCCGCTCCACGGCATGTGGGATCTTCCCAGACCGGGGCACGAACCCGTATCCCCTGCATCGGCAGGCAGACTCTCAACCACTGCGCCACCAGGGAAGCCCCTCATTGTAGTTTTGATTTGCATTTCTCTAATGATTAATGATGTTGAGCTTTCTTTCATGTGTTTGTTGGCAATCTGTTTATCTTTTTTGGAGAAATGTCTATCTAGGTCATCTGCCCATTTTTGGATTGGGTTGTTTGTTTTTTTGTTATTGAGCTGCATGTGCTACTTGTAAATTTTGAAGATTAATCCTTTGTCAGTTGCTTCATCTGCAAATACTTTCTCCCATTCTGACGGTTGTCTTTTGGTCTTGTTTATGGTTTTCTTTGCTGTGCAAAAGGTTTGCAATTTAATTAGGTCCCATTTGTTTATTTTTATTTCCATTTCTCTAGGAGGTAGGTCAAAAAGGACCTTACTGTGATTTATGTCATAGTGTGTTCTACCTATGTTTTCCTCTAAGAGTTTGATAGTTTCTGGCCTTACATTTAGGTCTTTAATCAATTTTGAGCTTATTTTTGTGTATGGTGTTAGGGAGTGTTCTAATCTCATACAGTTACATGTACCTGTCCATTTTTCCCAGCTCCACTTATTGAAGAGGCTGTCTTTTCTCCACTGTATATTTTTGCCGCCTTTATCAAAGGTAAGGTGACCAAATGTGCGTGGGTTTATATCTGGGATTTCTATCCTGTTCCATTGATCTATCTTTCTGTTTTTGTGCCTGTACCTACTGTCTTGATTACTGTAGCTTTGTAGTATAGTCTGAAGTCAGGGGGCCTGATTCCACTAGCTCCATTTTTCATTCTCAAGTTTGCTTTGGCTAATCGGGGTCTTTTTTGTTTTGATACAAATTGTGAAATTTTTTTTTCTAGTTCTGTGAAAAATGCCAGTGGTAGTTTGATAGGGATTGCATTGAATCTGTAGATTGCTTTGGGTAGTAGAGTTATTTTCACAATATTGATTCTTCCAATCCAAGAACATGGTATATCTCTCCATCTATTTGTATCATCTTTAATTTGTTTCATCCATGTCTTATAATTTTCTGCATACAGGTCTTTTGTCTCCTTACGTAGGTTTATTCCTAGATACTTTATTCTTTTGCGGTAGGGGTAAATGGGAATGGTTTATTAATTTCACTTTCAGATTTTTCATCATTAGTGTATAGGAATGCCACAGATTTCTGTGCACTATTTTTGTATCCTGCTACTTTACCAAATTCAATGATTAGCTCTAGTAGTTTTCTGGTGGCATCTTTAGGATTCTCTATATATAATATCATGTCACCTGCAAACAGTGACAGCTTTAATTCTTCTTTTCCTATTTGGATTCCTTTTATTTCTTTTTCTTCTCTGATTGCTGTGGCTAAAACTTCCACAACTATGTTGAGTAATAATGGTGAGAGTGGGCAATCTTGACTTGTTCCTGATCTTAGTGGACATGGTTTGTTTTTCACCATTGAGGATGATGTTGCCTGTGGGTTTGTCATATATGGCCTTTATTATATTGAGGAAAGTTCCCTCTATGCCTACTTTCTGCAGGGTTTTTATCATAAATCGGTGTTGAATTTTGTATAACGCTTGCTCTGCATCTATTGAGATGGTCATATGGTTTTTCTCCTTCAATTTGTTAATATGGAGTGTTACATTGATTGATTTCCGTATATTGAAGAATCCTTGCATTACTCAGATAAACCCCACTTGATCATGGTGTATTATCCTTTTAATGTGCTGTTGTATTCTGTTTGCTAGTACTCTGTTGAGGATTTTTGCATCTATGTTCATCAAAGATATTGGCCTGTATTTTTCTTTCTTTCTGACATCTTTGTATGGTTTTGGTATCAGGGTGATGGTGGCCTCATAGAATGAGTTTGGGAGTGCTCCTCCCTCTCCTATATTTTGGAAGAGTTTGAGAAGGATAGGTGTTAGCTCTTCTCTAAATGTTTGATAGAGTTCCCCTCTGAATCCATCTGGTCCTGGGCTTTTGTTTGTTGGAAGATTTTTAATCACAGTGTCAATGTCAGTGCTTGTGATTGGTCTGTTCATATTTTCTATTTCTTCCTGAATCAGTCTTGGCATGTTGTGCATTGTGAATAATTTGTCTGTTTCTTCCAGATTGTCCATTTCTTTGGCATAGAGTTGCTTGTAGTAATCTCTCATGATCTTTTGTATTTCTGCAGTGTCAGTTGTTACTTCTCCTTTTTCCTTTCTAATTCTATTGATTTGAGTCTTCTCCCTTTTTTTCTTGATGAGTCTGGCTAATGGTTTATCAATTTTGTTTATCTTCACAAAAAAACAGCTTTTAATTTTATTGACATTTGCTTTCGTTTCCTTCATTTCTTTTTCATTTATCTTTGATCTGATCTTTATGATTTCTTTCCTTTTACTAACTTTGGGGATTTTTGTTCTTTTTTCTCTAATTGCTTTAGGTGCAAGGTTAGGTTGTTTATTTGAGATGTTTCCTGTTTCTTAAGGTAGGATTGTATTGCTATCAACTTCCCTCTTAGAACTGTTTTTAGTGCATCCCATAGATTTTGGATTGTCCTGTCTCCATTGTCATTTGTTTCTAGGTATTTTTTGATTTCCTCTTTGACTTCTTCAGTGATCACTTTGTTATTAAGTACTGTATTGTTTAGCCTCCATGTGTTTGTATTTTTCACAGATCTTTCCTGTAATTGATATCTAGTCTCATAGTGTTGTGGTTGGAAAAGGTACTTCATACAATTTCAATTTTCTTAAATTTATCCAGGCTTGATTTGTGACCCAAGATATGATCTAACCAGGAGAATGTTTCATGAGCACTGGAGAAAAAAGTGTATTCTGTTGTATTTGGATGGAATATCCTATAAATATCAATTAAGTCCATCTTGTTTAATGTATCATTTAAAGCTTGTGTTTCCTTATTTATTTTCATTTTGGATGATCTGTCCATTGGTGAAAGTGGCGTGTTAAAGTCCCCTACTATGAATGTGTTACTGTCGATTTCCCCTTTTATGGCTGTTAGTGTTTGCCTTATGTATTGAGGTGCTCCTATGTTGGGTGCATAAATATTGGGTGCAAATGTTATATTTTCTTCTTGGATTGATCCCTTGATCATTATGTAATGTCCCTCCTTATCTCTTGTAATATTCTTTGTTTTAAAGTCTATTTTGTCTGATATGAGACTTGCTACTCCAGCTTCTTTTGATTTCCATTTGCATGGGATATCTTTTTCCATCCCCTCACTTTCATTCTGTATGTGTCCCTAGGTCTGAGGTTGGTCTCTTGTACTCAGCATATATACATGTCTTGTTGTGGTATCCATTCAGCCAGTCTATGTCTCTTCACTGGAGCATTTAATCCATTTACATTTACAGTAATTATTGATATATATATTCCTATTACCATTTTGTTAATTGTTTTGGGTTTGTTACTGTAGGTCTTTTTCTTCTCTTGTGTTTCCTGCCTGGATAATTTCCTTTACCGTTTGTTGTAAAGCTGCTTTTGTGGTGCTGAATTCTCTTAGCTTTTTCTTCTCTGTAACAGTTTTAATTTCTCTGACAAATCTGAATGAGATCCTTGCTGGGTAGAGTAATTTTGCTTGTATGTTTTTCTCCTTCATCACTTTAAATATGTCCTGCCACTCCCTTCTGGCTTGCAGATTTTCTACCAAAAGGTCAGCTGTTAACCTTATGAGGATTCCCTTGTCTTTTATTTGTTGTTTTTCCCTTTCTGCTGTTAATAATTTTTCTTTGTGTTTAATTTTTGATAGTTTGATTAATATGTGTCTTGGAGTGTTTCTCCTTGGATTTATCCTTTAATGGACTCTCTGTTCTTCCTGGACTTGATTAATTATTTCCTTTTCTATATTAGGGAAGTTTTCAAATATAATCTCTTCAAATATTTTCTCAGTCCCTTTCTTTTTCTCTTCTTCTTCTGGGACCCCTATAATTTTAATGTTGGTGCATTTATTGTTGTCCGAGAGGACTCTGAGACTCTCCTCATTTCTTTTCATTGTTTTTTCTTTATTCTTCTCTGCAGTCCTTATTTCCATTATTTTATCTTCCAGTTCACTTATCTGTTCTTCTGCCTCAGTTATTCTGCTATTGATCTCTTCTAGAGAATTTTTAATTTCATCTATTGTTTTGTTCATCACTGTTTCTTTGCTCTTTCATTCTTGTAGACCCTTGTTAAACGTTTCTTGTATTTTCTCCATTCTATTTTCAAGATTTTGGATCATGTTTACTATCATTATTCAGAGTTCTTTTTCAGGGAAACTGCCTATTTCCTCTTCATTTGTTAAGTCTGCTGTGTTTTTGCCTTGCTCCTTCATGTGCTGTGTTTTTCTCTGTCTTCCCATTTTGCTTAACTTACTGTGTTTGGGATCTCCTTTTCTCTGGCTGCAGGTTCGTAGTTCCCATTGTTTTTGATGTCTTCCCTCAGTGGCCGAGGTCGGTTCAGTGGGTTGTGTAGGCTTCCTCTTGGAGGGGACTATGCCTGTGTTCTGGTGGATGCATCTGAATCTTGTATTTATTTTGGGCAAGTCTACGTCTGGTGGTGTGTTTTGTGGTGTCTGTGACCTTATTATAATTTTCAGTAGCCTCTCTGCTAATGGATGGTGTTGTGTTCCTGTCTTGCTAGCTGTTTGGCATAAGGTGTCCAGCACTGTAGCTTGCTGGTCGTTGAGTAGAGCTGTGTCTTGGCATTAAGCTGGAGATCTCTGGGAGATTTTCACCATTTGATATTACATGGAGCTGGGAGGTCTCTTATGGACCAGTGTCCTGAACTTGGCTCTCCCACCTCAGAAGCACAGCCCTGACGCCTGGCTGGAGCACCAAGTGCCTGTGATCCACACAGCTCAGAATAAAATGGAGAGAAAACAGAAAGATGGAGAGAGAGAAACAGAAAGGGACAGAAAAACGGAGAGAGAAACAGAAAGAGAGAAGGAGATAAAATAAAATAAAATAATTACTCTAAAAAATAAAAACAAATTACCAAAATTTTTTTAAGTAATAAAAAAAAGAAGAGTGCAACCAAACCAAAACACAAATCCACCAATGATAACAAGTGCTAAATACTATACAAAAACAAAAACAAAAACCATAAAAAAGGACAGACAGATTCCTAGGACAAATGTTAAAAGCAAAGCTATACAGACAATATCACACACAGAATCATACACATACACACCCAAAAAAAGAGAAAAAGGAGAAAAGTATATATATAGTTGCTCCCAAAGTCCACCTCCTCAATTTGGGATGATTAATTGTCTGTTCAGGTTTTCCACAGAAGCAGGGTACATCAAGTTGACTGTGGGAGATTTAATCTGCTGCTCCTGAGGCTGCTGGGAGAAATTTCCCTTTCTCTTCTTTGTTCGCACATGTCCTGGGGTTCAGCTTTCAGTTTGGACCCGCCTCTGCATGTAGGTTGCCTGAGGGCATCTGTTCTTCGCTCAGAGAAGACAGTGTTAAAGGAGCAGCTGATTCAGTGCTCTGGGTCACTCAGGCCGTGGGGAGGGAGGAGTATGGAATTCGGGGCAAGCCTGTGGCTGAAAAGGCAGGCATGACATTGCACCAGCCTGAGGCTTGCTGTGTTTTCTACTGGGGAATTTGTCCCTGGATCACGGGACCCTGGCAGTGGTAGGCTGTACAAGTTCCCAGGAGGGGAGGTGTGGATCATGACCTGTGCTTGCTCACAGGTTTCTTGGTGGCTGCAGTAGCAGCCTTAGCGTCTCATGCCCTTCTCTGTGGTCGTCGCTGATAGCCATGGCTCGCACCCTTCTCTGGAGCTTCTTTAAGCAGTGCTCTTAATCCCCTCTCCTTGTGCGCCAGGAAACAAAGAGGCAAAAAAAGTCTCAACTCTTGGGCAGCTCCAGACTTTGTCCCAGACTTCCTTCTGGCTAGCTGTGGCACACTGCCCCCTTCAGGCTGTGTTCCGCAGCCAACCCCAGTCCTGTCCCTGGCATCCAACTGAGGCCAGAGCCTCAGCTCCCAGGCCCCAGCCATCACAGGGGTGTGCAAACAAACCTTTCGGGCTGGTGAGTGCTGGTCAGCACCGAACTTCTGTGCAGACATCTCTCCACTTTGCCCTCCGCACTCCTGTTGCTGTGCTCTCCTCCAAGCCTCTGAAGCTCACCCCCCTCTGCCACCCACATTCTTCACCTGGGAAGGGGCTTCATACTGTCTGGAAACCTTTCCTCCTTCACAGTTCCCTCCCACTGGTGCGGGTCCCGTCCATATTCTTTTGTCTCTGTTTTTATCTTTTGCCCTCCCCAGGTACGTAAGGAGTTTCTTGCCTTTTGGGAGGTCTGAGGTCTTCTGCCAGCATTCAGTAGGAGTTCTGTAGGAGTTTTTCCACATGCAGATGTATTTCTGATGTATTTATGAGGAGGAAAGTGAACTCCACGTCTTACTCTTCTGCCATCTTGAAGCTAACTCCTATGTAGGAAACTTTAAGAAAAATATTGGTGTCTGTAATCCACAACCCAAGCCTTCTACACCTATTCTGATTTGATTGCTGTGAGCACTGGTCTGAGCATCTGAATATTTTTAAAAGCCCCCCTTGGGAATTCCCTGGTAGTTCAGTGGTTAGGGTTTCATGCTTCCACTGCAGGGGACAAGGGTTGGATCCCTGGTCAGGGAACTAAGATTCTGCATGGCATGGTGTATGTCCAAAACAAAAGACCACCTTTAGCTGATCTTAATATGTAATCATGTTGAGAACCATGTACATAGAGACAGAAGTATCTGAGTTTGTATTCTAGATCCTTTACTCACTAGTTGTGTGACATTAGCCAAATTCTTATACCTCTCTGTCCTTCAGTTTCTTTTTTCTTTTTAACATCTTTATTGGAGTATAATTGATTTACAATGGTGTGTTAATTTCTGCTGTATAACAAAGTGAATCAGCTGTACGTATACATATATCCCCATATGCCCTTCCTCTTGTGTCTCCCTCCCACCCTCCCTATCCCTCCCTGCTAGGTGGTCACAAAGCACAGAGCTGATCTCCCTGTGCTATGCGGCTGCTTCCCACTAGCTATTTTACATTTGATAATGTATATATGTCAATGTCACTCTCTCAGTTCATCGCAGCGTACCCTTCCCCCTCCCCGTGTCCTCAAGTCCATTCTCTACATCTGCATCTTTATTCCTGGCCTGCTCCTAAGTTCTTCAGAACCTTTTTTTTTTTTAGATGCCATATATATGTGTTAGCATATGGTATTTGTTTTTCTCTTTCTGGCTTACTTCACTCTCTATGACAAACTCTAGGTCAAACCACCTCACTACAAATAACTCAATTTCATTTCTTTTTATGGCTGCATAATATTCCATTATGTATATGTGCCTGACCTTCAGTTTCTGTATCTGTAAAATGTGGTTAATAAGACTTGTAAAGCAACTATACTCCAATTAAGAAAAAAAAAAAGACATCTTACACAGTGAAATACATCAAAGGATTAAATTTAAAATAAAATTAAATGTGTAATGAGCATATAAGAAGAGCTTCATAAAGGTTTCTATTATTCCATATCTTTCCCATGCCACAAAGGAATGTCTCTCTGCATATCCAAGATAGAAAACAAGTCTGTGACGGCGGAGAGATTAGGACTCCTGACCCAGCTGAAATAAGGCCTAATTAAGTGAACCCAAATGGTAATCCATTCTAGTTTGCCCTTCAGTGGTGGCCCCTGCTTGATAATCTTCTTGCTTGCCTGCCAGAAACAGCATCAGGGAGGCCATTCTGAAGAACATTTCATTCCATTGTGACAGGCAAGTGTTTTGATTTTACACTGCATTGACTTCCTGCAGGGACCTGCAAAAGTTTCTTCTAAACTCTTCCTCAGCTTCATGTGCTATTCACCCTGGCAGCTGCACCAGGCAGGAGGTACCTCAGTAGGGTCTCCTCAGAAGTCTGGGGTGGTTGGTAGGAATAATTACAGGCAAAGCTATGGAAACTTTAAGAGGTTAAAAGTGCAAACAACATAGAAATGACCAGTGATCTCAGTAGCCTACTTGTCACTCAGCAAAGCTGATAAGTACCTTTAAATCAAATTACTTAATGTGTCAGGAGAAAGATAATGTTATTACACAAACCATTTTCACTGTTAAATTTCCAACATATTAATATTGCTGAAGGGAAAGAATGTAATACTGATATTAATGCTGTGTAACTGTTTTAATTACTTTCTTCCTCTAATCTCCTTATTCACAACTTTGCAAATAAATCCCTCAGGAAATGGATCCCAACTGTTCTACAGACTTCATCTTTGTTGGGAATAAGAAGGAAAGCAATTGAGACTTAAAGGAACATGTCAATTCATAAATATACAATTAACTAATTTTATTATTGAGTAAAACAAATACCTAGATGCCTGCAGATAGCCAGCAAGTGACTACAAATTTTTAGTAGATTTTCAGTTCATTTTTTTAAACATTTTATTTTATTTTACACGTGTTATATAACATTCCTTGTTTTATTTATTTATTTTTTTAACATCTTTATTGGAGTATAATTGCGTTACAATGGTGTCTTAGTTTCTGCTTTATAACAAAATGAATCAGTTATATATATACATATGTTCCAATATCTCTTCTCTCTTGCATCTCCCTCCCTCCCACGCTCCCTATCCCACACCTCCAGGTGGTCACAAAGCACCGAGCCGATATCCCTGTGCCATGCGGCTGCTTCCCACTAGCTATCTACCTTACGTTTGTTAGTATATATATGTCCATGTCTCTCTCTCGCCCTATCACAGCTCACCCTTCCCCCTCCCCATATCCTAAAGTCCATTCTCTAGTAGGTCTGTGTCTTTATTCCTGTCTTACCCCTAGGTTCTTCATAACATTTTTACTTCTTAAATTCCATATATATGTGTTAGCATACGGTATTGGTCTTTCTCTTTCTGACTTACTTCACTCTGTATGACAGACTGTAGGTCCATCCACCTCACTACAAATAAGACAATTTTATTTCTTTTTGTGGCTAATATTCCATTGCATATAACTGCCACATCTTCTTTATCCATTCATCCGATGATGGACACTTAGGTTGTTTCCATCTCCGGGCTATTGTAAATAGAGCTGCAATGAATATTTTGGTACCTGACTCTTTTTGAATTCTGGTTTTCTCAGGGTATATGCCCAGTAGTGGGATTGCTGGGTCATATGGTAGTTCTATTTGTAGTTTTTAAGGAACATCCATACTGTTCTCCATAGTGGATGTACCAATTCACATTCTCACCAGCAGTGCAAGAGTGTTCCCTTTTCTCCACACCCTCTCCAGCATTTATTGTTTCTAGATTTTTTGATGATGGCCATTCTGACTGGCGTGAGATGATATCTCATTGTAGTTATGATTTGCATTTCTATAATGATTAATGATGTTGAGCATTCTTTCATGGGTTTGTTGACAGTCTGTATATCTTCTTTGGAGAAATGTCTATTTAGGTCTTCTGCCCATTTTTGGATTGGGTTTTTAGTTTTTTTGTTATTGAGCTGCATGAGCTGCTTATAAATTTTGGAGATTAATCCTTTGTCATTTGTTTCATGTGCAAATACTTTCTCCCATTCTGACGGTTGTCTTTTGGTCTTGTTTATGGTTTCCTTTGTTGTGCAAAAGCGTTTAAGTTTCATTAGGTCCCATTTGTTTATTTTTGTTTTTATTTCCATTTCTCTAGGAGGTGGGTCAAAAAGGATCTTGCTGTGATTTATGTAATAGAGTGTTCTGCCTATATTTTCCTCTAAGAGTTGGATAGTTTCTGGTCTGACATTTAGGTCTTTAATCCATTTTGAGCTTATTTTTATGTATGGTGTTGGGGAGTGTTCTAATCTTATACTTTTACATGTACCTGTCCAGTTCTCTCAGAACCATTTACTGAAGAGGCTGTCCTTACTCCACTGTACATTCCTGCACCCTTTATCAAAGATAAGTTGACCATATGTCTGTGGGTGTATCTCTGGGAATTCTATCCTGTTCCATTGATCAATATTTCTGTTTTTGTGGCAGTACCATACAGCCTTGATTACTGTAGCTTCATAGTATATTCTAAGTCAGCGAGCCTGATTCCTCCAGCTCCGTTTTTCATTCTCAAGATTGTTTTGGCTATTCGGGGTCTTTTGTGTTTCCATACAAATTGTAAAAATTTTTGTTCTAGTTCTGTGAAAACTGCCAGTGGTAGTTTGATAGGGATTGCATTGAATCTGTAGATTGCTTTGGGTAGTAGAGTCATTTTCACAATGTTAATTCTTCCAATCCAAGAACATGGTATGTCTCTCCACCTATTTGTATCATCTTTCATTTCTTTCATCAGTGTCTTATAATTTTCTGCATACAGGTCTTTTGTCTCCTTAGGTAGGTTTATTCCCAGATATTTTATTCTTATTGTTGCAGTGGTAAATGGGAGTGTTTTCTTGATTTCACTTTCACATTTTTCATCATTAGTGTATAGGAATGCCAGAGATTTCTGTGCATTAAATTTGTATCCCTCTACTTTACCAAATTCATTCATTAGCTCTAGTAGTTTTCTGGTAGCATGTTTAAGATTCTCTATGTATTGTATCATGTCATCTGCAAACAGTGACAGCTTTACTTCTTCTTTTTCGATTTGGATTCCTTTTATTTCCTTTTCTTCTCTGATGGCTGTGGCTAAAACTTCCAAAACTATGTTGAATAAGAATGGTGAGAGTGGGAAACCTTGTCTTGTTCCTGATCTTAGTGGAAATACTTTCAGTTTTTCACCATTGACGACAATGTTGGCTGTTGGTTTGTCATATATGGCCTTTATTATGTTGAGGAAAGTTCCCTCTATGCCTACTTTCTGCATGGTTTTTATGATAAATGGGTGTTGAATTTTGTCGAAAGATTTCTCTGCATCTATTGAGATGATCATATGGTTGTTCTCCTTCGATTCGTGAATGTGGTGTATCATGTAGATTGATTTGCGTATATTGAAGAATCCTTGCATTCCTGGAATAAACCCCCCTTGATCATGTTGTATGATCCTTTTACTATGCTGTTGGATTCTGTTTGCTTGTATTTTGTGGAGGATTTTTGCGTCTATGTTCATCAGTGATATTGGCCTGTAATTTTCTTTGTTTGTGGCATCCTTGGCTCGTTTTGGTATCAAGGTGATGCTGGCCTCGTAGAATGAATTTGGGAGTGTTCCTCCCTCTGCTATATCTTGAAGAGTTTGAGAAGAATAGGTGTTAGCTCTTCTCTAAATGTTTGATAGAATTCACCTATGGAGCCATCTGGTCCTGGGCTTTTGTTTGTTAGAAGATTTTTAATCACAGTTTCAATTTCAGTTCTTGTGATTAGTCTCTTCATATTTTCTATTTCTTCCTTATTGAGTACTGGCAGATTGTGCATTTCTAAGAATTTGTCCATTTCTTCCAGGTTGTCCATTTTGTTGGCATAGAGTTGCTTGGAATAATCTCTCATGATCTTTTGTATTTTTGCAGTGTCAGTTGTTACTTCTCCTTTTTCATTTCTCATTCTAAAGATTGGAGTCTTCTCCCTTTTTTCTTTCTTTTTTTTTTTGGCGGTACACGAGCCTCTCACTGTTGTGGCCTCTCCCATTGCAGAGCACAGGCTCCAGACGCGCAGGCTCAGAGACAATAGTTCACGGGCCCAGCCGCTCTGCGGCATATGGGATCTTCCCGGACTGGGGCACTAACCAGTGTCCCCTGCATCGGCAGGCGGACTCTCACCCACTGCGCCACCAGGGAAGCCCCTCCCTTTTTTTCTTGATGAGACTGGCTAATGGTTTATCAATTTTGTTTATCTTCTAAAAGAACCAACTTTTCGTTTTATTGATCTTTGCTATCGTTTCCTTCATTTCTTTTTCATTGATTTCTGATCTAAATATTAATGATTTCTCTCCTTCTGCTAACTTTGGGGTTTTTTTTTTCTTCTTTCTCTAGTTGCTTTAGGTGCAAGGTTAGGTTGTTCATTCGAGATGTTTCCCTTTGCTTAAGGTAGGATTGTATTCCTATAAACTTCCCTCTTAGAACTGCTTTTGCTGCATCCCATAGGTTTGGGGGTGTCGTGTCTCCATTGTCATTTGTTTCTAGGTATTTTTTTCATTTCTTCTTTCATTTCTTCAGTGTTCACTTCGATATTAAGTAGTGTATTGTTTAGTCTCCATGTGTTTGTATTTTTTACATAATTTTCCTGTAATTGATAACTAGTCTAATAGCGTTGTTGTTGGAAAAGATACTTGATACAATTTCAATTTTCTTAAATTTACCAAGGCTTGATTTGTGACCCGTGATATGATTTATCCTGGAGAATATTCCAGGAGCATTTGAGAAAAATGTGTATTCTGCTGTTTTTGAATGGAATGTCCTATAAATATCAATTAAGTCCATCTTGTTTAATGTATCATTTAAAGCTTGTGTTTCCTTATTTATTTTCATTTTGGATGATCTGTCCCGTGGTGAAAGTGGGGTGTTAAAGTCCCCTACTCAGAATGTGTTACTGTCGATTTCCCCTTTAATGGCTGTTAGTGTTTGCCTTATGTATTGAGGTGCTCCTTTTTTGGGTGCATAAATATTTACAATTGTTATGTCTTCTTCTTGGATGGATCCCTGAATCATTGTGTAGTGTCCTTGTTTGTCTCTTCTAACAGTATTTATTTTAAACTATATTTTGTCTGGTATGAGAATTGCTACTCCAGCTTTCTTTTGGTTTCCATTTATATGGAATATCTTTTTCCATCCCCTTACTTTCAGTCTGTATGTATCTCTAGGTATGACGTGGCTCTCTTGTAGACAGCATATATATGGGTATTGTTTTTGTATCCATTCAACCAATCTTTGTCTTTTGGTGGAAGCACTTAGTCCATTTACATTATAGGTCATTATCGATGTGTATGTCCCTATTCCAATTTTCTTAATTGTTTTGCATTTGTTATTGTAGGTCTTTTCCTTCCCTTGTGTTTCTTTTTTTCTTTTTAACATCTTTATTGGGGTATAACTGCTTTACAATGGTGTGTTAGTTTCTGCTTTATAACAGAGTGAGTCAGTTATACATATATATATGTTCGCATATCTCTTCCCTCTTTGTCTCCCTCCCTCCCACCCTCCCTATCCCACCCCTCCAGACAGCCACAAAGAACCGAGACGGTTATATGACACTTAAGAGCATCAGTAAGAGCACTTTGAACAACCAAAAGGAGTTGTCCAATTAAAATATTATCACTAAAATATATATATATTGAACAGAATAGGTTATTGTTGTTTTAATGCCTGCTGACCTGAATAGGAGAGAGCCTTTATTATTTTTCCTGCTTTGGCCTATAAAGCTATTAACTGGGGTTTTCCTCTTAGCAGTTAACAATAGCAAAGTGAAGACGGCATCTAAGCTGTGTTCAGCCCTGACTCTTTCTGGTCTTGTGGAAGTAAAAGAGGTATGTTTGTAGACGACCTTCTTTGCTGGGAATTTAAGCCTTGGGTGACTAAACCCAGTATCTCTTTTGTCAGACGATACAGAGAGAATCTGGGAGAAATAACAACCCTGAAGGTGAGGTGATCAGTGTCACTCAACTAGGAAACAAGTTGAGAAGGGCTCTGCATGGGAGAAACCAGATGCCTCGAAGGACGAAACCTCTGAAATCAATCTCCTCTGAAGAGACTCAGCTTGGGCCCATGTGGGTTGGGACATATTTTGGTCTCAGTACTAGTGGTGACCACTGAGGCATCTCTTAGTGGACACGAATCTTAGGCCTAAGTGAAGGGCAGTTGCCTGTATTTTCCTCAGCTTTTGGGTGGGAGGCTAGAATAGGTTGGAGGGGGAAATCCTTTTCTGACAATTCATTAGAAATATTAACATTAAATAGAGGTATTTATGGTTCTCCATTCTTCTCCAATGCTGAAATTTTCTTGTGTGAGAAGTGTTATACCACAATAGCTGTTATACCATTGATCTGTACATGACCTAGGGCCTCAGTTTCTTCACACCTACCCTTTCTTATTTTTCTCTTTAGTTAAAGTTCTTCCATCTTTTATTCCAAAATATGGGATGTTCATAAAAATTCAGTTAAGACTGAAGAATATAAAGTGACATCTCAGGCCTTGCTTACACTTTCCTCCCCAGCGGGAGCCACCAATACATTTTTTGGTGTGGCTGTTCGGACTTCTTTTTATGTATTTACAAGTGTGTTTTGTGTGTGTGTATACACATTTTTTAATGTAAATAAGGTCGTATGTATACAGTGTTCAGTCACTAGCTCTTTCCCCCACCTTTAGCTGTCTTTGACATTATCCATCTTAGTGTATTGACCCACTTTCTTACTAATTATGGAACGGCGTTCAGTGCTCTAGATGGACTGTGGTTTATGTAGCGGTTCCATAATTGTCGGACATAGAGGTAGCACCCCCAGCTTCTTCCCGACCTTTCCTGTCTGCTGCTTCTTCCCAAGGAACATAGAAAGCATTTCCCTCCCCCCGTGGTTCTCTTTCTCTACTGCGTATTTCATTTCTAGCATCTTTACTGTGGGCATGCTCCCCCGCCACAGGCTTCGATTCCATTCAACAGCCTCTTCAGCATGTCCGATTCATCTTGATAATCATAATCATTACAATCTCCACAATGCCTCGCACAGTGCCTTGTACCTAATAGACAGATATTTGATAAAACTCTCCAAGGGGCAGGCTCAACATAAACACGTAGACAGAAGTTACACTCCAGGGTCCTGATCAGTGAGAAACCGAACGTGTGGCACGAGGCAACGTCTGCGATCTCCTGCTGTCATGCGCTTACTGCAGACGTGAGCGTTTGACACCTGTGAGGGGGACATAGTACACCACCATACGGTAGAAAAAGCGTGGCCTAATCCTCTGATATCTTGAATTTCAGCTGCAGCGCAAGTTCTTGAGCCCCGAGGAGATTCAGTCTGTCCGAGAACACCTGGGTTACCACAGTGACAGCCTGCTCTCTGTGCAGATCACAGGAAAAAAGCCCAATTTTGAAGTGGGTTCTTCTAGTCAACTTAAGCTTTCTACTACCAAGAAGTCTTCCGGTGAGACTGGCCTAGGGATATTGTTCTGTCTGAGTGGGCCTGAAAAGCCGTATTAAAAACTGAGCCAGAGATCTGAATGAGGTGGTGATATCTTTAGAGGATCATTCCCTTCCTTAATTTCCCTCATTTCCAAGTGGAAGAATGCTTAATGTACTGTTGTTCTGGGCATATTCGGATCCAATACTGAAATGATGCGTAGATATTACCTAGTTCAGCCCCTTCTTCTGCACCAGAGGACACTGAGGTCTCCAGATACTAGAGGTCAGACTCCCATAGTTTCATTAGTTAATGAAGTCTTTCCAGACCCCAGAATTATGACATTTACCCTCAGAAGACCTCACAGTGACGGTCATGGCGGATAAGAGTGTGCTATTCCTCTTCCCATGTGTCCTTTTCTCTGTGCCACTGAATTCAGCTTTTCTTTGAGGATCTTAAGACACTTATAAAAATATCTCCTCTCAGAAGATTGCACTCCACCCTTTTTCACCATTCTCACCCTTCCTATCACTATTTTTTAATGCCTGAGTTGAGAAAAATTGTCCTAGCTGTGAGGTATGCAAAAATTTACAGGTATTCACACTGCTCTGTTTTGACTGTCCAGCCTAAATCTTCAAGAAATCCTTTAGCATCCTAACCTTTGGAGTCACAGTTCCAGAATGGGTAGGAGCAGCTTAGATGGCCTGCCCTGTGGGAGATCTGAGCATCCAGTGTGACAGTGATCTCTGGGGGGTGCACTTACCCGCCAAGGCCCATTCGTGGACTGGCCCACACTGAACCCTCAGCTCTTTCGGGCCCAGAGAGAGAATCAGGAGGTGTGATTTGCTACTGATTTGTTGTTACGCCACCGCCATCAGCTCTTGAGCCCATTTTCTTGTCTGTAACAGGTCTACATGAGACCGGAGCTTTGCTATTTATAATGCTTTTTGGTACAGTTTCTTGTTTCATATTCAAATCTCCTGCAGTGGGCATAGGGAATCCTATTAGCCCCATGTTCTAGGGATGGGAACTAAGAGAAGGAGGAGAAAGCAATATGGAGTGGAAGTTAAAAGCGTTAGGTAGACTCTGTCTGTACTTGTGTATTTGTGGCTGGGTGTAACTGGCCTAAGTATCTAAACCTCTTTCCTCATTTATAAAATTAGGATGACAAGAACTTTCCTCATAAGGTGGTGAGCAGGACTAAATTAGATCATGTATGTAAAATGTTTAATGTAGTATCTGGCACAAAGCTTAACAAATGATGGCTTTTATTGCCATAAAGTGATGGGTCCCTCTCATGCCTTTATAAGTGATAGAGCTGGGCCTTGAACCCAGGTCCAGTGTGTTCCCTGCACAGCCTCAGTAGAAAGCACTTACATGTGCTTGGAGTTTGTTTCCAGCTGCTTTTCTGGAGCTTGTTTTCTTTCATTGGTTGGATTCAGGGAAGCCTGCTATGGACCCTGCAGCTGCCAAGCTCTGGACCCTCTCAGCCAATGATATGGAGGATGAGAGCGTGGTGAGTCAGCACTGTGGTCACCTGATTGCTTTCTTTCAGGCCCCACTTTGGGTGGGAATGTTGTTGTTTGGAGTGGCCTCTCTGGGTTTGTAGGTGTGAAAGCATTTAAAGCCCAGCCTTGTGGCTGTGCCTGCCATTGGCATTTTTTGACTCAGAAGGAAACTCCTCATTAGTGGCATTTTAAATTTCTTTTTCAGCATCTTTCCCCCCGCAGATTTTCTTGTTCTCACTTCATGTGATATATTAAAGACTCTTGTGGGCATGCGTAAACCTGAAAAGAGTTTGTCAGCTAAAATATTTTTTGGCTCCTTCGTCTGGGCAAGTCACCAAATGCTCACTGTCTTAACAGTAATGCTCTTCCAACTCAGATCAATGCTTTCTGTAATAAAGTTCTTCATTCCTACAACTATTGAAGTTAGAGTGGTAAGCAAACTAGGCGACGGTTTGTGCCCTCACAGAGCTTACAGATTAACTGTCTACACGTTTATCGAAGAATCACACAAGTGTATATATCATTATCTGCCTTTTCCTCTGGAATTATATAGAAAATATTCCATTCCCTTTTCTCACACGACAGCCCTTTATATATTCGCATAAATATAACGCTTCTCTCTTTGTTCTTCCTGCCCCCTCCCTCCCTGCCCTCCACACACATATTCTCTGCACATCATAAATGAGTCCCCAGCCCCCTCACAGCCTAACACAGCTTCTGTGCACGTAGTGTACTCACTATGTGGTCAGCTTGGGCGTGATGATCAAGCCCAGGTAGGATGATGGCTGCCTTCTACATAGATGGGCAAACTGCTGCTGTGGACTGTGGCCACTTCACCTGTTCATTAGCAGAGACCATGACTGGGTCATTAATGGCTTCGAACATTCTCCAGGATCTCATTGACTCAGATGAACTGCTGGATCCAGAAGATATGAAGAAGCCAGACCCAGCTTCCTTGCGGGCTGCCTCCTGTGGGGAAGGGAAAAAGAGGAAGGCCTGCAAGAACTGGTAAGCCTTGGGGTGAGAAGAGGCTGCCAGGCTGCTTCGGGGACTAGTGCCTGTGTTGTGGTGTATGAATGAGCCTAGATCTTGTCTCTCTAGTGGGCAGGTCCACGTCTGGTGGTGTGTTTTGGGGTGTCTGTGGACTTATTATGATTTTAGGCAGCCTCTCTGCTAGTGGGTGGGGTTGTGTTCCTGTTTTGCTATATGGTTGGCATAGGTTGTCCCGCACTGTAGCTTGCTGGTCGTTGAGCGAAGCTGGGTGCTGGTGTTGAGATGGAGATCTCTGGGAGATTTTCGCCGTTTGATATTATGTGGGGCTGGGAGGTCTCTTCTTGACGAGTGTTCTGAAGTTGGCTCTCCCACCTCAGAGGCAGAGTCCTGACTCCTGGCTGGAGCAGCAAGAGCCTTTCATCCACTCGGCTCAGAATAAAAGGGAGAGAAAGTAGAGAGAATTAGTATAAGTAGGAGGAAATAGGAAAGAAAGAAAGAAAGAAAGAAAGAGAGGAGGGAAGGAAGGAAGGAGGGAAGGAAGAAAGAAAGAAAGAAGAAAAGAAAGGAAGAAGGCAAGAAGGAAAGAAAGGAGGGAGGGAGGGAGGAGGGAAGGAAGGAAGGAATGAGGGAAGGAAGGAAAAAATACAGAAAGAAAGAAGATACAGTAAAATAAAATAAAGTATAATAAATTTATTGAATAAAAAAAAAGGGACGGATAGAACCTTAGGACAAATGGTGGAAGCAAAGTTATAGAGACAAAATCTTACATAGAAGCATACACATATACCCTCACAAAAAGAGGTAAAGTGGACAAAATCATAAATCTTGCTCTCCAAGTCCACCTCCTCAATTTGGGACGATTTGTTGTCTGAAAAAGGGAAGGACGGAAGGAAAGATAGAAAGAAGGTAAAGTATAATAGAGTTCTTTAAATTAAAATTAATTATTAAGAAAAAATTTAAAATAAAAAAAAATCGGATAGAACGCTGGGACAAATGGTGGAAGCAAACCTATACAGACAAGATCTCACACAGAAGCATACACATACACATTCACAAAAAGAGGAAAAGGGGAAAAAATCATAGATCTTGCTCTAGAAGTCCGCCTCCTCAATTTGGGATGATTCGCTGTCTATTCATGTATTCCACAGAGGCAGGGTACATCAAATTGATTGTGTAGCTTTAATCCGCTGTTTCTGAGGCTGCTGGGAGAGATTTCCCTTTTTCTTCTTTGTTCTCACAGCTCACAGGGGCTCAGCTTTCGACTTGGCCCTGCCTCTGCGTGTAGGTCGCTGGAAGGCGTCTGTTTTTTGCTCAGACAGGACGGGGTTAAAGGAGCCGCTAACTCGGGGGCTCTGGCGCACTCAGGCCGGGGGCAGGGAGGGGCACGGAGTGCGGGGCGGGCCTGCGGCGGCAGAAGTCAGC
>NW_006790245.1:64037-81322 GCF_000442215.2 Lipotes vexillifer | reverse complement strand
GTATTGAGGTGCTCCTATGTTGGGTGCATAAATATTTACAATTGTTATATCTTCTTCTTGGATCGTTCCCTTGATCATTATGTAGTGTCCTTCTTTGTCTCTTGTGATAGTCTTTATTTTAAAGTCTATTTTGTCTGATGTTTGAATTGCTACTCCAGCTTTCTTCTGATTTCCATTTGCATGGAATATCTTCTTCCATCCCCTCACTTTCAGTCTGTGTGTGTCCCTAGGTCTGAAGATGGTCTCTTGTAGACAGTATACATACGGGTCTTGTTTCTGTATATATTCAGCCAGTCTGTGTCTTTTGGTGGGAGCATTTAATCCCTTTACATTTAAGGTCATTATCGATATGTTTGTTCCTATGACCGTTTTCTTAATTGTTTTGGGTTTGTTATTGTAGGTCTTTTCCTTCTCTTGTTTTTTTTGCCTAGAGAAGTTCCTTTAGCATTTGTTGTAAAGCTGGTTTGGTGGTGCTGAACTCTCTCAGCTTTTGCTTCTTTGTAAAGCTTTTAATTTCTCCATCAAATCTGAATGAGATCCTTGCTGTGTAGAGTAATCTTGATTGCAGCTTTTTCTCCTTCATCACTTTAAATATGTCCTGCCAGTCCCTTCTGGCTTGCAGAGTTTCTGCTGAAAGATCAGCTGTTAACCTTATTGGGGTTCCCTTGTGTGTTATTTGTTGTTTTTCCCTTGCTGCTTTTAATATGTTTTCTTTGTATTTAACTTTTGACAATGTGTCTTGGCATATTTCTCCTTGGATTTATCCTGTATGGGACTCTCTGTGCTTCCTGGAGTTGATTAACTATTTCCTTTCCCATATTAAGGACGTTTTCAACTATAACCTCTTCAAATATTTTCTCAGTCCCTTTCTTTTTCTCTGCTTCTTCTCGAACCCCTTTAATTCAAATGTTGGTGCATTTAATATTGTTTCAGAAGTCTCTGAGACTGTCCTCAGTTCTTTTCATTCTTTTTTTCTTTATTCTGCTATGCAGTAATTATTTCCACTATTTTATCTTCCAGGTAAGTTATCTGTTTTGCTGCCTCAGTTATTCTGCTATTGATCCCATCTATAGTATTTTTAATTTCATTTATTGTGTTGTTCATCTTTGTTTATTTCATCTTTACTTCTTCTACGTCCTTGTTAAATGTTTCTTTCATTTTGTCTATTCTATTTCCAAGATTTTGGATCCCCTTTACTATCATTATTCTGAATTCTTTTTCAGGTAGACTGCCTATTTCCTCCTCATGTGTTAGGTCTGGTGGGTTTTTATGTTCCATCATCTGCTGTGTGTTTTTCTGTCTTCTCATTTTGCTTATCTTACTGTGTTTGGGTTCTCCTCTTTGCAGGCAGCAAGTTCGTAGTTCCCATTGCTCTTGGTGTCTGTCCCCAGTGGCTAAGGTTGGTTCAGTGGATTGTGTAGGCTTCCTGGTGGTGGGGACTAGTGCCTGTGTTCTGGTGGTTGAGGCTGGATCTAGTCTTGCTGGTGGGCAGTTCCACCTCTGGTGGTGTGTTTTGGGGTGTCTGTGGACTTATTATTATTTTAGGCAGCCTCTCTGCTAATGGGTGGGGTTGTGTTCCTGTCTTGCTAGTTGTTTGGCATAGGGTGTCCAGCACTGTAGCTCGCTGGTCGTTGAGTGAAGCTGTGTGCTGGTGTTGAGTTGGAGATCTCTGGGAGATTTTCCCCATTTGATATTATGTGTAGCTGGGAGGTCTCTTGTGGACCAGTGTCCTCACGTTGGTTCTCCCACCTCAGAGGCAGAGCACTGACTGCTGGCTGCAGCACCAAGAGGCTTTCATCCACACAGCTCAGAATAAAAGGGAGAAAAAATAGAAAGAAATAAGTAGTAGAAGTAGAAAGAAAGAAAGAAAGAAAGGAGGGAAGGACGAGGGAGGAAGGAATGAAGGAAGGAAGGAGGAAAAGAAGGAAAGAAAGAAAGAAGATGAAGTAAAATAAAGTAAGATAAAATATAATAAATTTTTTAAAATCGAAATAATTACTAAGAGAAAAAAATTTTTAAAAAAACGGATGGGTAGAACCCTAGGACAAATGGTGGAAGCAAAGCTATACAGACAATATCTCGCACAGAAGCATACACATACACACTCACAAAAAGAGGAAAAGGGGAAAAAGTCATAAATCTTGCTCTCAAAGTCCACCTCCTCAATTTGGGATGATTCGTTGTCTTTTCATATATTCCACAGTTGCAGGTACATCAAGTTGATTGTGGACATTTAATCTGCTGCTTCTGAGGCTTCTGGGACAGATTTTCCTTTCTCGTCCTTGTTCTTCCAGCTCCCAGGGACTCAGCTTTGGATTTCGCCCCGCCTCTGTGTTTAGGTCGGCGGAGGGCGTCTGTTCTTCGCTCAGACAGGACGCGGTTAAAGGAGCAGCTGACTCGCGAACTCTGGCTCACTCAGGCCTGGGGAGGGAGGGGCATGGAGTGCGGGGCAAGCCTTTGGCAGCAGAGGCCAGCATGACGTTGCACCAGCCTGAGGCTCTCCATATGTTCTCCTTGGGAAGTTGTCCCTGGATCCCAGACCCCTGGCTGTGGCGGGCTACACAGTCTCCCCGGAAAGAGGCTGTGGATAGTGACCTGTGCTCACACACAGGCTTCTTGGTGGCGGCAGCAGCAGCCTTAGCGTCTCATGCCCGTCTCTGGTGTCTGCGCTTGTAGCCGTGGCTCGCGCCCATCTCTGGAGCTCCTTTAAGCAGCGCTCTTAATCCCCTCTCCTCGCGCACCAGGAAACAAAGAGTGAAGAAAAAGTCTCTTGCCTCTTCGCCATGTCCAGACTTTTCCCCGGACTCCCTCCCGGCTAGCCGTGGTGCACTAACACCCTGCAGGCTGTGTTCATACCGCCAACCCCAGTCCGCTCCCTGCGCACTGACCAAAGCCCAAGCCTCAGCTCCCAGCCCTGCCCTCCCCGACGGGTGAGCAGACAAGCCTCTCAGGCTGGTGAGTGCTGGTCAGCACCGATCCTCTGTGCGGGAATCTCTCCACTTTGCCCTCCGCACCCCTGTTGCTGTGCTCTCCTCCACAGCCCCAAAACTTTCCCCCTCCGCCAGCTGCAGTCTCCACCTGCAAAGGGGCTTCTAGTGTGTGGAAACCTTTCATCCTTCACGGTTCCCTCCCACTGGTGCAGGTCCCGTCCCTATCCTTTAGTCTCTGTTTATTCTTTTTTCTTTTGCCCTACCCAGGCAAGTGTGGAGTTTTTTTGCCTTTTGGGAGGTCTGAGGTCTTCTGTCAGTGTTCAGTAGGTGTTCTGTAGGAGTTGTTCCACGTGTAGATGTATTTCTCGTGTATCTGTGGGGAGGAAGGTGATCTCCGCGTCTTACTTTTCCATCATCTTCCCCTCGTCCCCCAACATTCCTTCTTTTAGTGAACAGTCAATAGTTACTCAAGTTAGGTCAGATGTTTTATTGAGCCTCCTATGACACCCTGTTTTCTATAATTCTTTATCAGGCTTACTCCAATATTTGTTCTTCATAATTCCTTTATCAGGCTTACTCCAATATTTGTTCTTCATAATTCCTTTATCAGTACTTCCTACAGTTGCCCGTAACAGTGTATCTAGTACATATGATTAGTCCCATCCTTTAACATTCCTCAGTAACGTTAGGTAAGTTTACTTTTCTCACAATTATTCCCCCTTTTGATAAAATCTGATATCAGAGATTTGATATAATTTACATTACAGGGCTGATTTCTCTTGGGATGTTCTTAATTTTCTGTGTATCCAACAAGGCCAAAGCAACATATCTAACAAAGTTATGATTAATATTATTACAGGATGAATTTAAAAGAAAATTAGCTTTAGGTGAGTAGCCTTTGAAGATAGCATACCACTCATGTATAGTTAGAGTGGGTTCTTGATTAGCAACACACAAGTTATCCATCATCCTATAACAACTTTATATAATAAGTTGATTTCGTTTAGCAGCTTGTTTTTCTAAGTGCATTATAATTTCAGAGTTATTCTTCAGTTTTATTTTCCAATTGATACCTAATGTATAATCAACATGTGGAGCTTGGAAGGTAAGATATATTATTCCTACGCATTAAACCACAGGCAATAGGAATACTTCCATCTTCCCAAGTCATGTTACAAATATAATAAACAAATAGTCTACCAAGCCCATTATCCATTATTGTTTTAATTAAAGATTTTATTTTTCTAGAGCAGTTTTAACCTCACAGTAAAATTAAGAAGGTACAGATATTTCCCATATATACCCTGCCCACATGCATACCTTCCCCCATTATTAACATCCCTCACCGGAGTGGTGCATTTGTTACAATTGATGAACTTACATTGACACATCATAATCGCCTGTGATCTACAAATTTGCACTTGCCGTCTACCTCTACAGGATCAAGTTAACTGCTGCAGCTGCTGACCTTCAACATCCCCTGAAAGGAGTTCAGGGTGAAGATCAGGAATGAGGCACTCTTTGCTCTGGGAAAAACTGGAGGAACAGGTCTTCAGATAGATATTTTCAGGAGATGATTTTATTAGCCCAATTCTTGCATCTCCTAATATCTAGAAAAGCACTAAAATCCTTCATGGTGACATCTCTTCCTCGTGACTAGCAGTAACCTTCTGTAAAAAATACGTGCTTGATTACATGTTCTTCCCCTTCACCAAAATCACATATATACTGACCTTCACCCCACCTCTTTCAAGTAGTTTCTCAGAGCTAGCTGAAATGCTGCCTCCCAGGTTATAGTCCTCTTTTTGCCCCAACTAAAACTTAACTCACAACTCTCATGTTGTACATTTTTTTCAGTCAACAGTTATGGCGACCACAGATACGGGACCCAGAGTGGACTTATCTCCTTTACCTGAACTGTACGAGGAACCAGAGCTTTTTCCCGTCTGCCTCCTCAGAGAATCCAGACAAATTTGGGTAAGACTGTCCTGGTTCTTGGATCTCCCATATTAGTTGATTATCCTGAGTTTTATTTATTCGTGTATAACACGTACCAGTCCCGCTCCCCCAGTTGAAAAGTACTGTGGGGGGGCAGATGAGGGAATACCCACCCAGTTGAAACACACTGGGGGGGGGGGGCTTGGTTGAAAGATACTGAAGAATACCGACCCATGTGAAAGATACAGATAGGGGGTGGTTGAAAGATACCGGGGTTTTCTCAGTTGAAGGAGACTGAGTGGTCTGGGCTGAGTGGTTAGGTAAGAGGCTGATCTGACACTTTTCCTCAGTTTGGCTGCCTTAATAGAATTTTTTGGGATAAAAGTAAAGATATTACATGAGGTCCTTGCTCTGAAGAAAAGGGACAAGACTCCTCCCAGTTGGTTACGACTTTCTCAGGCGACTGAGACATTTACGGAAGTGGTGGAAGCAGAATCCTCAAACGTACAGTGGTCCCATAGGGAAACCCAATCATTAATTAAAAGACTTGCTAATACAGGGGTCACTATAAGAATTGGCCATTCAGTGATCCAAGCACCTGTGGTGGTCTTAGACCACCGAAGGGGAAAATTGAGACACATAAGAGGGCTGAAACCACTCTAGAGTAACACCTAGAGGAGTTAAGCTCACAAGCAGCACACTGGCCCACTACACAACTTCATTAGTAAATTTTATCCCAAACTTCAACATTAAAATAGAAAATAGAGGCTTTCAAACACAGAGAAAAAGGGCGTGGGAAGACCAGCCTCTGAGTAACACCCCAGCCAGGTATATGTACATACAAAACTCATACTTACAAATACCTACTTAATTTGGGAAATTATACTAAAGGAGATCTCAACCTGAAACGGCCAAATATTCGTTCTTTTGATATTCAAAAGCTGCAACTTTCTCATGCACAATTAGAAAAAGCCAGCTGTAAGATCAAACAGACTGAATGGAATGCTTACTTTGATTTGTGTCTAGAAGCTTCTGAAATAGGAAATGAGGGGTAATTGAGGAAGACTGTGGAAGAGTAAGATGTGGAGATCACCTTCCTCCTCACAGATACATCAGAAATGCATCTACACGTGGAACTGCTCGTATAGAACACCAACTGAACGCTGGCAGAAGACCTCAGACCTCCCAAAAGGCAAGAAACTCCCCCACGTAACTGTGTAGGGCAAAAGAAAAAAGAAAAAACAGACAAAAGAGTAGGGATGGGACCTGCACCTGTGGGAGGGAGCTGTGAAGGAGGAAAGGTATCAACACACTAGGCAGCCCTTTCAAGGGCGGAGATTTCAGGTGGTGGAGGGGCACAGCATCGGAGCCTCAGAGGAGAGGGAAGCAACAGGGGTGCAGAGGGAAAAGTGGAGAGATTCCCGCACAGATGATCATTGCCGACCAGCACTCACCAGCCCGGGAGGCTTGTCTGCTCTCCCGCTAGAGAGGGGAGAGGCTGGGAGCTGGGGATTCGGCTTCAGTTGGATCCCAGAGAGAGGACTGGGGTTGGGTGTGTGAACACAGCCTAAAGGGGTTAGTGAACCATGGCTAGCTGGGAGGGAGTCTGGGAAAAACTCTGGACCTGACAAAGAGGCAAGACACATTTTCTTCCCTCTTTATTTCCTCTTGCGTGAGGAGAGGGGATTAAGAGCGCTGCTTAGAGGAGCTCCAGAGACTGGTGCAAGCCGCGGCTAACAGGCTGCTGCAATGATACGCTGGCCACTGCTGCCACAAGCTCGCCCTGCAGCCGTAACCCTCCCTCACCCCAACGTGAGTGAGCCAGAGCCCCTGAATCAGCTGATCCTATAACCCCGTACTCTCTGAGTGAAGAACAGATGCCCTCAGGCAACCTAATTGCAGAGGCTGGGCCAAATCCAAAGCTGGACCCAGGAGCAGTGCGAACAAAGAAGAGAAAGGGAAATTTCTCCCAGCAGCCTCAGGATCAGTGAAGTAAATCTCCACAATCAATTTGATGTACCCTGCATCTGTGGAATACCTGAATAGACAATGAATCATCCCAAATTAAGGAGGTGGACTTTGAGAGCAAGTTATATTATTTTTTCCCCTTTTCCTCTTTTTGTGAGTGTGTATGTGTATGCTTCTGTGTGAGATTATGTCGGTATAGCTTTGCTTTCAACCATTTGACCTACAGTTCTATCCATCTGTCTATTTTTTTTAATTAAAAAAATTTTTCTTAATAATTCTTTTTTTATTTTGATAATTTTATTTGACCTTACTTTATTTTATTTTCCTTTATCCTCTTTCTTTCTTTCTACTTTTTCTCTCTTTTATTCTGAGCCATGCGGATGAACGGCTCTTGGTGCTGCAGCCAGCAAAAAGTGCTGTGGCTCTGAGGTAGGAGAGCCAACTTCAGGACACTGGCCCACAAGAGACCTCCCAGCTTCACGTAACATCAAACAGTGAAAATCTCCTAGAGATATCCATCTCAACACCATCACCCAGCTTCACTCAACGACGAGCAAGCTACACTGCTGGACACCCTATGCCAAACAACTAGCAAGACAGGAACACAACCCCACCCATTAGCAGAGAGGCTTCCTAAAATCATAATAACTCCACAGAAACACTGAAACACACCACCAGACATGGACATGCCCACCAGAAATATAAGATCCAGCCTCATCCACCAGAACACAGGCACTAGTCTCCTCCAGCAGGAAGGCTACACAACCCACTGAACCAACTTTAGACACTGGGGACAGACACTGAAAACAACGGGAACTGTGAAACTGCAGCCTTCAAACAGAAAACACAAAACACAATAAGATAAGCAAAATGAGAACACAGAAAAACACACAGCAGATTAAGGAGCAAGGTAAAACCACCAGACCTAAAAAATGATGAAGAAATAGGCAGTCTACCTGAAAAAGAATTTGGAATAATGACACTAAAGATGATCCAAAATCTTGGAAATAGAATAGAGAAAATGCAAGAAATATTTAACAAGGACCTAGAAGAACTAAAGATGAAACAAGCAATGATGAACAACAAAATATATGAAACTTAAAATACTCTAGCAGGGATCAATAGCAGAATAACTGAGGCAGAAGAATGGATAAGTCACCTGGAATATAAAATAATGGAAATAACTACTGCAGAGAAGAATAAAGAAAAAAGAATGAAAATAACTGAGGACAGTCTCAGAGACCTCTGGGACAACATTAAATGCACCAACGCTCAAATTATAGGGGTTCCAGAAGAAGAAGAGAAAAAGAAAGGGACTGAGAAAATACTTGAACAGATTATAGTTGAAAATTTCCCTAATATAGGAAAGGAAATAGTTATTCAAGTCCAGGAAGCACAGAGAGTCCCATACAGGATGAATCCAAGGAGAAACATGCCAAGACACATATTATTCAAACTGTCAAAAGTTAAATACAAAGAAAACATATTAAAAGCAGCAAGGAAAAAACAACAAATAACACACAAGGAAATCCCCATAAGGTTAACAGCTAATATTTCAGCACAAACTCAGCAAGCCAGAAGGGAGGGAAAGGGCTTATTTAAGTGATGAAGAAAAACCTGCAACCAAGATTACTCTTCCCAGCAAGGATCTCATTCAGATTTGATGGAGAAATTAAAACCTTTACAAACAAGCAAAAGCTGAGCGAGTTCAGAACCACCAAAAAAACTTTACAAAAAATGCTAAAGGATCTTCCCTAGGCAAGAAACACAAGAGAAGGAAAAGACCTATAATAACAAACTCAAAACAATTAAGAAAATGGGAATAGGAACATACATATTGACAATTACCTTCAGTGAAAATAGATTAAATGCTCCCAAAAACGACACAGACTGGTTGAATGGATACAAAACAAGACCCATTTATATGCTGTCTACAAGAGACCCACTTCAGACCTAGAGACATGTGCAGACTTAAAGTGAGGGGATGGAAAAAGATATTCTATGCAAATGGAAACCAAAAGAAAGCAGGAGTAGCAATTCTCATATCAGACAAAATAGGCTTTAAAATAAAGACTATTAGAAGAGACAAAGAAGGTCACTACATAATGATCAAGGGATTGATCCACGAAGAAGATATAACATTTGTAAATATTTATGCACCCTACATATGAGACTCTCAGTACGTAAGGCAAATACTAACAGCCATAAAAGGGGAGATCGACAGTAACACATTCATACTGGGGGACTTTAACACCCCACTTCCACCAATGGACAGCTCATCCAAAATGAAAATAAATAAGGAAACACAAGCTTTAAATGATACATTAAACAAGATGGACTTAATTGATATTTATAGGATATTCCATCCAAAAACAACAGAATACACATTTTTCTCAAGTGATCATGTAACATTCTCTACGATAGATCACATCTTGGGTCACAACTCAAGCCTTGGTATTTAAGAAAATTGAAATTGTATCAAGTATCTTTTCCGACCACAATGCTATGAGACTAGATATCAATTACAGGAAAATATCTGTAAAAAATACAAACACATGGAGCCTAAACAATACACTACTTAATAACGAAGTGATCACTGAAGAAATCAAAGAGGAAATCAAAAAATACCTAGAAACAAATGACAATGGACAAACGACAACCCAAACCTATGGGATGCAGCAAAAGCAGTTCTAACAGGGAAGTTTATAGGAATGCAACCTACCATAAGAAACAGGAAACATTTCAAATAAACAAACTAACCTTGCACCTAAAGCAGTTAGACAAAGATGAACAAAAAAACCCCAAAGTTCGCAGAAGGAAAGAAATCAGATCAGAAATAAATGAAAAAGAAATGAAGGAAATGATAGCAAAGATCAATAAATTTAAAACTGTTTCTTTGAAAAGATATATGAAATTCATAAACAACTAGCCATACTCATCAGGAAAAAAAAGGGAGAAGACTCAAATCAACAGAATTAGAAATGAATAAGGAGAAGTAACAACTGACACTGCAGAAATACAAAAGATCATGAAACATTACTACAAGCAGCTCTATGCCAATAAAATGGACAAACTGGAAGAAATGGACAAATTATTAGAAATGCACAACCTGGCAATATTGAATCAGGAAGAAACAGAAAATATGAACAGACCAATCACAAGCACTGAAATTGAAACTGTGATTTAAAATCTTCCAACAAACAAAAGCCAAGGACCAGATGGCTTCACAGGTGAATTCTATCAAACATTTAGAGAAGAGATAACACCTATCCTTCTAAAACTCTTCCAAAATATAGCAGAGGGAAGAACACTCCCAAATTTATTCTACGAGGACACCATCACCTTGATACCAAAACCAGACAAGGATGTCACAAACAAAGAAAACTACAAGTCAATAGCACTAATGAACAAAGATGCAAAAATCCTCAATAAAATACTAGCAAACAGAATCCAACACCACATTAAAAGGATCATACACCATGGTCAAGTGGGGTTTATTCCAGGAATGCAGGGATTCTTCAATATACGCAAATCAATCAAAGTGATACACCACATTAACAAGTTGAAGGAGAAAAACCATATGGTCATCTCAATAGATGCAGAGAAAGCTTTCAACAAAATTCAACACCCATTTATGATTAAAAAAAAAAAACTCTCCGGAAAGTAGACATAGAGGAAACATTCCGCAACATAATAAACGCCATATATGACACACAGCCAACATCATCCTCAATGGTGAAAAACTTAAACAATGTCCACTAAGATCAGGAACACGACAAGGTTGCCCACGCTCACCACTCTTATACAACATAGTTGAGGAAGTTTTAGCCCCAGCAATCAGAGAAGAAAAGAAAATAAAAGGAATCCAAATCGGAAAAGAAGAAGTAAAGCTGTCACTGTTTGCAGATGACATGATACTGTACATAGAGAATCCTAAAGACGCTACCAGAAAGCTACTAGATCTAATCAATGAATTTGGTAAAGTAGAAGGATACAAAATTAATGCACAGAAATCTCTGGCATTCCTATACACTAATGTTGAAAAATCTGAAAGTGAAATCAAGAAAACACTTGCATTTACCTTGCAACAAAAAGAATAAAATGTCTAGGAATAAACCTATCTAAGGAGACAAAAGACTTGTATGCAGAAAATTATAAGACACTGATGAAAGAAATTAAAGATGAGATGAATAGATGGAGAGATATACCATATTCTTGGATTGGACAAATCAACATTGTGAAAATGACTCTACTACCCAAAGCAATCTACAGATTCAATGCAATCCCTCTCAAACTACCACTGGCATTTTTCACTGAACTAGAAAAAATAATTCACAATTTGTATGGAAACACAAAGGATCCCAAATAGCCAATGCAATCTTGAGATGGAAAAACGGAGCTGGAGGAATCAGGCTCCCTGACTTCAGACTATACTACAAAGCTACAGTAATCAAGACAGTATGGTACCGGCATGAAAACAAAAATATAGATCAATGGAACAGGATAGAATTCCCAGAGATACACCCACAGACATATGGTCACCTTATCTTTGATAAAGGAGGCATGAATATACAATGGAGAAAGGACAGCCTCCTCAATAAGTGCTGTTGGGGAAATTGGACAGGTACATGTAAAAGTATGAAATTAGAACACTCCCTAACACCATACACAAAAATAAACTCAAAATGGATTAAGGACCTATATGTAAGGCCAGAAACTGTCAAACGCTTAGAGGAAAACATAGGCAGAACACTCTATGATATAAATCACAGAAAGATCCTTTTTGACCCACCTCCTGGAGAAATGGACATAAAAACAAAAATAAACAAATGGGACATAATAAAACTTCAAAGCTTCTGCACAACAAAGGAAACCATAAAAAAGACAAAAAGACAACCCTCAGAATGGAAGAAAACATTTGCAAATGAAGCAACTGACAAAGGATTAATCTCCAAAATTTACAAGCAATTCATGCAGCTCAACAACAAAAAGAACTAACAACCCAATCCAAAACTGGGCAGAGGACCTAAATTAACATTTTTCCAATGAAGGTATACAGATAGCCAACAAACACATGAAAGAATGTTAAACCTCATTAATCAGTAGAGAAATGCAAATCAAAACTACAATGAGATATCATCTCACACCAGTCAGAATGGCCATCATCAAAAAATCTAGAAACACTAAATGCTGGAGAGGGTGTGGAGAAAAGGGAACACTCTTGCACTGCTGGTGGGAATCAGAATTGGTACAGCCACGATGGAAAACAGTATGGAGGTTCCTTAAAAAGCTACAAATAGAACTACCATATGACCCAGTAATCCCACTACTGGGCCTATACCCTGAGAAAACCATAATTCAAAAAGAGTCATGTACCAAAATGTTCATTCCAGCTCTAGTTACAGTAGCCAGAAGATGGAAACAACCTAAGTGTCCATCATCGGATGAATGGATAAAGAAGATGTGGCACATATATACAATGGAATATTACTCAGCCATATAAAGAAACGAAATTGAACTATTTGTATGAGGCGGATGGACCTGGAGTCTGTCATACAGAGTGAAATAAGTCACAAAACGAAAGAGAAATACTGTATGCTAACACATATATATTCAATTTAAGAAAAAACATGTCATGAAGAACCTAGGATTAAAACAGGAATAAAGATACAGTCCTACTAGAAAATGAACTTGAGGATATGGAGAGGGGGAAGGGTACGCTTTGACAAAGTGAGACAGTGACATGGACATATATACACTACCAAATGTTAAATAGATAGCTAGTGAGAAGCAGCCACATAGCAGAGGGAGATCATCTCTGTGCTTCTTGACCACCTAGAGGGGTGGGATATGGGGGGTCAGAGGGAGGCAGATGCAAGAGGGAAGAGATATGGAGACATATGTATATGTATAACTGATTCACTTTGTTATAAAGCAGAAAGTAACGTACCATTGTAAAGCAATTATACTCCAATAAAGATGTCAAAAAAATACTCTATGACATAAATCACAGCAAGATCCTTTTTGACCCACCTCCTAGAGAAATGGAAATAAAAACAAAAATAAACAAATGGGACCTAATGAAACTTCAAAGCTTTTGCACAGCAAAGGAAATCATAAACAAGACCAAAAGACAACCATCAGAATGGGAGGAAATATTTGCAAATGAAGCAACTGACAAAGGATTAATCTCCAAAATTTACAGGCAGCTCATGCAGCTCAATAACAAAAAAACAAACAATCCAATCCAAAAATGGGCAAAAGACCTAAATAGACATTTCTCCAAAGAAGATATACAGACTGCCAGCAAACACATGAAAGAATGCTCAACATCATTAATCATTAGAGAAATGCAAATCAAAACTACAATGAGATATCATCTCACACCAGTCAGAATGGCCATCATCAAAAAATCTAGAAACAATAAATGCTGGAGAGGGTGTGGAGAAAAGGGAACACTCTTGCACTGCTGGTGGGAATGTGAATTGGTTCAGCCACTATGGAGAACAGTATGGAGGTTCCTTAAAAAACTACAAATAGAACTACCATATGACCCAGCAATCTCACTACTGGGCATATACCCTGAGAAAACCAAAATTCAAAAAGAGTCATGTACCAAAATGTTCATTGCAGCTCTTTTTACAATAGCCCGGAGATGGAAACAACCTAAGTGCCCATCATCAGATGAATGGATAAAGAAGATGTGGCACATATATACAATGGAATATGACTCAGCCATAAAAAGAAACGAAATTGAACTATTTGTAATGAGGTGGATAGACCTAGAATCTGCCATACAGAGTGAAGTAAGTCAGAAAGAGAAGGACAAATACCGTATGCTAACACATATATAATGAAATTTAAGAAATAAAAATGTCATGAAGAACCTACGGGCAAGACAGGAATAAAGACACAGACCTACTGGAGAACGGACTTGAGGATATGGGGAGGGGGAAGGGTGACCTGTGACAGGGCGAGAGAGAGGCATGGACATTTATACACTAACAAACGTAAGGTAGATAGCTAGTGGGAAGCAGCCGCATCGCACAGGGTTATGGGCTCGGTGCTTTGTTTCCGTCTGGAGGGGTGGGATAGGGAGGGTGGGAGGGAGGGAGAAGCAAGAGGGAAGAGATATGGGAACATATGTATATGTATAACTGATTCACTTTGTTATAAAGCAGAAACAGACCATTGTAAAGCAATTATACCCCATTAAAGATGTTAAATAAATAAATAAATAAATAAATGAAAACAACCAAAAAAAAAGAACATGTTACATGGAAAAATCACCAAGCTACATGGTTAACTTTTAAAAATCACCCTACCAAAATGGTGAATGTACGGTCACCTTTGTGAAATGAAAAGAAACACATATGCAGGTAGATGCAACTCTCACACACATATCTGTGTGTATGTGTGTGTTTGTGTAAACATATACAAATTTATATTCTGCTCTTTTCCATGCTATTAATTATTCAATCATGACTATAATGGCCAACTTTGGATATTTTTACTTTTCATTGGATCTTTCTGCAGTATTTTTTCTAATCTTACACTATTTTATTTCTTTTACTTATTTAATCTTTTGAATGTTTATAGAGGTTATCTAGGTAGAGAAATAATAGATCTTCTTACTTTCCTCTTTGTGTTTCATAGAATTCTAAAAAATTCTAAGTGAAATATTACATTAAATACCTGAAGTAAGGGCTTCCCTGGTGGCGCAGTGGTTAAGAGTCCGCCTGCCGATGCAGGGGATGCAGGTTCGTGCCCTGGTCCGGGAGGATCCCGCATTCCGCAGAGCAGCTGGGCCCCTGAGCCTTGGCTGCTGAGCCTGCGCGTCCGGAGTCTGCGCGTCCGGAGCCTGTGTTCCGCAGGGGAAGGGGACTCAGCAGTGAGAGGCCCGCGTGCCGGAAAAAAAAAAAAAAAAAACCTGAAGTAAAATACACACACAAAAATACATGTAGTCTTCCTCCAAATCATTCTTATTTTTCATTTTATGAGAATGTTACAGGGACTCCATGGTTGTTATCCTTAGATTTTTACCTAAAAAATATTAACAGAGAAGTCCTTTATATTTGTTCAAAGAAGAGAAAAATTCTTGGCCTTAAGATGAAAGCTAATTTCCAGAAAAAACACAATGAATCAACGAACTCCTCAATTAAAAAACCCTAAATGAAAACAGATTACTATTGCCCAGAGGGTTCAGTTTTGTTCTCTATTGTCATCCTTTGAGCACTTGAAATTATGAAAGAAATTCAGATCTATAGTCCTTCACCTTGGCAGTGCCCTCTTCTTGTTCCTTGTTTCACATGCAGCTAGTTCATCAATATTGAAAAAACAAAAGGCTGAACTTGGAAAAAATGATGGGGAAAAATCATTTTGAAACCTAGACATAAAAGACTTTAGTTTTCCATTCTAGAATAACAAAAAAACACAAAAATCCAGTTGTGAGTATAATGGTGGTTGACAGGGCTGGGGAGAGGGGAAAATGTGAAGTTGCTTAATGGGTATAAAAAATTCTTGACTTTGGTTGTACAACTCTGTGAATATACTTAGCATGACTGAACTGTACACTTAAAAAAGGTTAAGATGGTCAATTTTACGTTATATGCATTTTAATGCAATTTAAAATAAAAATAAATCCATTTAAAGTATAAATGGTTCGGGTTGATGTCAGCAGCTCTAAGTTGGGATTGTTTTCAACTCAAGTCAAATGTTTCCCATAAATCAAACCCACCTGGATTTGATACAATTTTTAATTCCAGTCATTTTACTAAAATAGGCACATATTTCTCTTAATTTACTAAAACTATATAGCTATAAAACAACTTAATTTCCAATTTTACTCTTAAAGTCTTTTGTCTTGCAAGATTTAGAGACCCCTGTAAAAAGATTGTGAAAATATTACTACATTTACTTTGGGAAATAATAAATAGTCTGATATATATATATAGATACACACACACACACACACACACACACACACACACAAAACTCCAAGGTTTGACTTGTACTACTGGGTAGAAGTGTGACATTCACTGAAATGAAGAGTAGGAAAGGAGCAAGTTTGGAGGATTAGGGCTAGACCAACTGTTCTCAAAAGGTATGATTTCCCCCCCAGGGGACATTTGGGAGTACCTGGAGACATTTCTGGTTACCACACCTGGAGGCAGTTGCGGGATGTGGGGGGCATGCTACTGGTCTGGGTTGGGATACTGTTAAACAGCCTACAGTGCACAGGACAGGCTCCCACCAGAAAGAGTGATCTGTCCCCAAATGTCAATAGTGCCAAGAGTGAGAAACCTTGGGTTGGCACCCTCTCTTCTGAATCTGGCCACTCTTTCTCAGCCTTTGCAGCAGGCTTCTCCTCTTCTGACTCTAATTGCTCAATAGTTTGCCTTTAGCAGCCCACTTCTTTTTTCCTCTACTTTTTCTCTTGGGAACATCACTCATGACTTCAACTACCACATCTATGTTGATAACTCCCACATCTTTATGCCTAGTCCCAACTGTTCTTCTAGCTCTAGAGCATTTTTTCTTTGTATTTCCCTTCACATCTTTTCATTAACTTACTGCTACGTTTCTTGTCTTTATAAGTAGCATCTGGTAGAAAACCACAGGGTCATTTATTTCCCAAACATTTACTGAGTATCTAGTTTGTGTAAAGGGCAGCACTAGTATTTGGAAGAAGGTAGTGATGGTGGAGATGAGAGGTAATCATAGTAAGTGTCTTAAATGCATTATCCCTGATTATGGCAATAGTTTTACAAGGAAGAAATTATTATCTCCTGGAAACGAAAGCCTCAAGTGCTTAATCAACTACTTAAATATCACAGAGCTTGTAAATAGCAGAGTATTTTAAAAGTCAGTTCTATTTTGACATTAAGGATTGAACTCTCTACATTAAAAAACACTGGGGACAGTGCTGGAAAAGTGTGTCCATAGCCAAAGGGAGATGGATGTGAAAGAGGAAGGTCTATGAAGTTCCAATAGCCTTTTATTCTAAGCCACAGTGCACCCTCTTCCGGTTGCTTACCGTATATCCCAGAATATAATACACCAGACATAGGAGGATGAATCATTATTTTCCTTAACTCTAGAAAAGATAAAAAATTGACCACGAACGTATGACATGCCATCAATTGTCAGAGATTTCCTAGATGTTGAAATATTTTTTAAAAGATAAGCCTTCAGAGATTTCTAATTTGTTAAAATATGAAGAAGAAAGTGATCTTAGCTTCTATGACATACAATGAATTTGTTTTCTACATTCAATTTCCACGGTCAGTACTGGTGGCTGGTGTGCTATTCTGCACTTTAGTCAACTAAGACGTTTGTATATTGCTTTCTAAATGGTCGTAGATTGTTTCATGGCTCTGTGTTGTGCTTCTGCAACTAGATTGTAAAGCTCTTAGCTCTTCAATCACTTCTTTGTTCTTCCCCCCCCCC
>NW_006790245.1:62684-63922 GCF_000442215.2 Lipotes vexillifer | reverse complement strand
CCCCCCCCCGCCGCCCCGCCCCCACACCAAGCGCCTTTCAACAATCTACGCAGAGTTTACCACTTATGAGTAAACCTGAATTTCTTGTAACTTAGAATTTCATAGACAGTATAAGACTGTCCACAGATTTAGTTACACTGTGGGGCGGGATGGGGAAAACATTATATTAAATATGAGCATCGTTTTTTTTAAGACCCATCCTTGTAGAAACGTTAAAATGTGGTGGGGTAGGGAGCGAGGCGGAGAGGGGATATACGTCTCAGGATACAGGAAATACGGAAAAAGCGAAACCGGGAGGAAGCTCTGTGCCTGGAGGGGACCCGCCGCCATCTCCGGTCTCTTGGCTTCTCCAGGGCCCGCCGGAGAGAGCTGACCTATAATCCTTATGGGGGACCAAATTTGTACCTCCGGGAGATCCACGCTCCAGCCTGGAAACACGCGGGAAATCAAGCCTCCAAAAAAGCGCTGCCTCCTAGCTCCACGTTGGGATTATCCAGAAGGAACCCCCAACGGAGGTAGTACCCCTCTCCCTTCCACACCTCCTCCAGCATCACCGTGCCTGAAGTCGCACCCACCTTCTCCGGAGAAATAGTACAATATACTTCTCTTACCCCAAACCAGGTCAGATTCTTTCTCATTTGGGATATCCAGGCTCTCTGAAACTTAATTATATATTTTCCCAGATCTCCTTCTCCCTTTCCCTATTCTCTCCAGGTTTTCAAAGTTGAAGAAAGAACATGCAGGCATTAAATAGCTCTTTCACAAAATATGTGGGGGTGAATTTATGGATATTTAATAACATTAAGTAATTATTTTAATATATTAGCTATGACAATCGTGGTTATATTTTTAAGAAGTAGACTTAATCTTTTGATATGCTTGAAAGTAATTCAGTAGGGCCCAGGTGAGGGGTACAAACAAAATGTTCATGAGCTGATAATTGTTAAAGCTGAGTGACGTATACATGGGGATTCATTAAACTGTTCTTGCTACTTTTGTGTATATTTGAAACTTTTCCATTCAAAAAACGATTGGTTCAAGACCAATAACAACATTATATTGAAGGCCTAATTCCTATGGCTAGCACTGTGCTAGCAGTATTGTAAGGTGAGCCTTCAGAGGTGTGTGCTTCTCTGTGTATGGCAGGAGAATTCAATTAGTAAAAAAAAAAAAAAGTTACAATATGGTAACTCAAACCCAAGTGCCATAATGTTTGCTTGTTCAAGGTATTTAGGAAG
>NW_006790245.1:17953-62124 GCF_000442215.2 Lipotes vexillifer | reverse complement strand
GCGGTGGTGCGGGACGAGATGGACCAAATCATTCTGCCTGGTAGTAATCTTGAGCCATCAAAGAGGAAGGGGTAACTCTGGGTGAACCTTAAAGGGTGAGTGACATCTGCCATGTGGAGGGGGAGAGAATGCTTTTCTGGCTTACCTTTCCCAAGGCAGGCTTGTTCTAGGAAAACTTGGCTATAACTCTGAATGTATGAGAAGAACTAGGAGGTGAGACAGAGTGCTGCAGGGCTTTAAATGTTATGCTAAGGAGTATGCAGTTTAATCCATAAGCAGTGGAAACCACTGAAGATTTTCAAGGAAGTATTGTATTTTAGCAGTCCAGTTTTTACTATCAGAAAAACGATCTTCTATTTAGATGAGCTTATAGAATGCAAAAAATAAACTCTGACCCAAACCTCACGGATTCTTGTAATCCAAAGGAGACAGGGCATCCTTTCTTCATTCATGCAACAAACCTTTAAGAAGCCCTTGCAATGGACTAGGCGTTATGCTGGGAGCTGTAGGGGATGGATAACCAAAGCACATAGGAGTGAAAGAGATATTTGAATAAATAGGTCAATGAATGATGGGATAACAGTGGCAACTAAGAGAGTTCTGGACTTGGGGCTTGGTGGTAGTGCATAGAAAAAGAATGAGCTCTATTGTGGTTGAAAGCATCACCCAGTCATTCCTTACTGCCTGATTTCCCTCAACTTTACCTCTTTGTTCAAAGGGGTAGAGTTGGGGCTGGGAGGCACCATAGGGATAGCAATGCTCAAACAGAAAACAAAGAAGGTTGTACAGGGCAAAAAGTGCAAGAGCTACATAATTTCCTCCAGTGACTCAAATCATTGAAAATTATAATAATAGCAAATATTTACTGAACATCTTTATGTGCCAGACACTGTTCTACAAAGCTTCCTAAAGTCTCTGCTCATAATTGCTATGCAATAGATCCCTTCTAATACTGTCTATATAACTGTTTTTCATGAATATATAACTGCAATGGGGGTATGGTAAAGCATAAGGACTTGAGGAGCCCAGGGGAAAGAGATGAACAGTAGCAGAAGAAATGATTTAATGTTATTTTATTATTTTTCAGTCTTTGAGGGATTGCAGTATGACTCCATTTCCTTGGTGCATCCATAAAATAGTTATTCAGTGAAGACAATGAAGATTATTGACAACGCTACCCTGCTTTTTTGATGTCCTGCTTCAGGAAGTTGTGATTTTTAAGGTAATCTCTTTACCAAAAACTTTTTAAGGAAGGAGCAGGAATAAGAGTTGATTATGACACATTAAATATAACTAGCCAAACAAAAAGCTAGCACCAAATGATAAATTGAAACCATTTTCTACATTATATGAAAGCATATATACCATATAATAATAATGTTATCTATAAGCTGTTTTGCTATATTCATTCCTAATTACTTTTTAGTTCCTGCTGTTACTGTGAAATGTATATTTTAAACCACATTTTCAAATTATTGTCCGTAAATGAGAACGTGATTGATATTTTTACATACTGATTTTATACACTGTAACCTTTCTGATTTATATCTGTTCTAATAATTTGTAGGTTCTCTGGATTATCTGTTAATTTATTATATTGTGAATAATGGCAGTTTGTTCCTTTCCAATATTTATTTTTTAATTTGTCTTACCGGGCTAGCTAGGATCTTTGGTACAATGAGAAATAGTGGCAGTGACAGAGGATTTCCTTGTCTTGCTCCTGAATTTACAAGGAAATTCTATACGTGTTTCACCATTTTTAGTAGAGTTTCTTTTTCGGGTTAAAGAAATTCATTTGTATTCTTAGTTTGCTGAGAGCTTTTATTCTGAATGAGTATGGAGTTTTTTCTCCAAATACTTTGTATCTACTGCCATGATCATATGGGGTATTTTCCTCCATTAATATGACACTGTGACTGTGTGATAAATTACAATATTCAGTTTTCTAATGTATTTCCTGCTTTTGGTTTCATCAGGCCTCACCAGTGAATATTTTGTCCCCTATTTTTATAATTTTTCCTTTTACCTTTATTTTTTTCTTTACTTTCTTTTTGTTTGCTCTTTTTCTAATTTATTTATTTGGACCATTAGCTCAGTAATTTTAAATCTTCTTTCCTAAAATAAGAAGTTATAACGAAGTTTTCCACTACATACCACTTTAGAAGAATTTCACAGGTTTTTTTATGTGTAGTATTTTTATTATTATTCAATTATTATTATCTAATTGCTCTTATGATTTCTTTTTTGACTCATGAGTTTTTTTTTTCAATTTACATACGTATGATCTCTTTTTTAGAAATCATATTGTGAAATCATTAATCCAGTTACAGTTAAACTTCATCTTTATTATTCTTCTGGTAGCAGAAAGCAAAATTATACACTGGCTCCTCATCCCAATAGATTTCAGCAATATAAAACTTTTTCTTTCATTAAATACATAGGGAAAATGTGATTACGCTATTCAGTGATGGAGTTATTGATGATATTTACACTTGTGTTTTTAAACCTTTTATTTTGATCTAATTCTACACTTAAAGTTCTGAGAATATTACAAAGAACTCCCATACACCCTTTACCCAGGTTCACCAATTACCATTTTGCCATGTTTGCTTTATAATTATCTATTTCTGTTTCTCCCTCTCACTCTCCCTTCCCCTTTCCCTTCCCTGTCTTAAACCTCCCCCCTCCCTCTTTCTCTCTCTTTGAACTATTTGAGAACAACTTGCAGACATCATGCTCCTTTACCTGTAAATACTTCAGTGTATATTTCCTCAGAATAATGCCTTTCTCTTACATAACCTCAGTACATGTGTCAAAATAGAAATTGGACATTGTTCCAATTTTTTGTTCCATAAACCTTTATTGTCAAGATTATCCACTCATACTCACTGAAAAATGGATGAGTTTGGGAGAACATGTATTTCAAATGGACAATGTAAGCTCTATTATAGTTCATTTTTTCCAGCTTTACTTTTTTTATTGGAGTATAATTGCTTTACAATGTTGTGTTAGCTTCTGCTGTACAATGAAGTGAATCAGAATCAGCTATATGAATACCAATATCCCCTCCCTCTTAAACCTCCCTCCCACCCCTCGCCCCATCTAGGTTGTCACAGAGCACTGAGCTGAGTTCCCTGTGCTATACAGCAGGTTCCCACTAGCTATTTTACACATGGTAGTGTATTTATGTCAAACCTAATCTCCCAATTCGTTCCACCCTCCCCTTCCCCCACCGTGTCCACATGTCCTTTCTCTACGTCTATGTCTCTATTCCTGCCCTGCAAATAGGTTAATCTGTACCATTTTTCTAGGTTCCACATATATGCGTTAATATACGATATTTCTTTTTTTCTTTCTGGCTTACTTCACTCTATATGACAGACTCTAGGTCCATCCACATCTCCACAAATGACCCAATTTCATTCCTTTTTATGGCTGAGTAATATTCTATTGTATATATGTACCACATCTTCTTTATCCATTCATCTGTCATTGGACATTTGTTTCCATATCATGGCTATTCTAAATAGCGCTGCAATGAACATTGTGGTACATGTGTCCTTTTGAATTATGGTTTTCTCAGGGTATATGCCCAGTAGTGGGATTGCTGGCTCATATGGTAGTTCTATTTTTAGTTTTTTAAGGAACCTCCATACTGTTATATTTGACATATAACATTTTAAGTTTAAAGTGTACAGTGTGATGATTTGCTACATGTATATATTACAAAATGATTACAGGATAAGATTAGTTAACACATCAATCACCTCATATACTTACTATTTTTGTGTGTGTGTGGTGAGAACTTTTAAGATCTACTCTCCTAGCAACTTTTAAGTATACAATACAGAATTGTTAACTATAGTCATTATACTATAGTACTAACTCTACTAACTATAGTTATATAACTATATTATTAATTACAGTATAATATACATCATGCTTTATATTAGATCCCTAGAACTTATTCATGTTGCCACTGAAAGTTTATACCCTTTGACCACTTTCACCCATTTCCCCTACTCTACCACCCCTGGAAACCACCAATATACTCTCTGTTTCTATGAGTTCAATTTTTTTAGATTCCATGCATAAGTGAGAACATACAGTATTTATCTTTTTCTGTCTGACTTATTTCACTTTGCCTGATGCCCTCAAGGTTTATCCACTATGTCAGAAATGACAAGATTTCCTTTTTTTATATAGCTGAATAATGTTCCATTGTGTATATATATATTTTTTTCTTTGTCCATTCATCTGTCAGTGGACACTTAGTTTGTTTCCACATCTTGGTTACTGTAAATAATGATGCAGTAAACATAGGGGTTGCAGATATCTCGAGATCGTGATTTCATTTCCTTCAGATATACGAAGGAGTGGAATTGCTGGATCATATGGTAGTTCTATTTTTAATTCTTTGAGGAACCAACATACTGCTTTCCATAGTAGATATTTCAGTTCACATTCCCATCAAGGGATGTGCAAGGGTTCACTTTTCTCTATATCATCGCCAGCATTTGTTATCTCCTGCTTTTGTTAATAGCCATTTCAAAAAGTGTGAGATATCTCATTGTGTTTTTGATTTGTATTTCCCTGATGATTAGTGATGTTGAGTACCTTTTCATGTGCCTGTTAGCCAGATATGTCTTCTTTGGAAAAATGTCTATTTAGGTCTTTTGCACCTTTTTGAATTAGATTACTTCTTTTTCTGGTATTGAGTTGTATGAGTTCCTTATATATTCTGGATATTAATTTCTTATCAGATATGTGTTTTAAAAATATTTTCTCCCATTCCATAGTTTGCTTTTTCATTTTGTCATTCATTTCTTTTGCTGTGCAGAAGCTTTTTAGTTTGGTATAGTCCCATTTGTTTATTTTTTGCTTTTGTTGCTTATGCTTCGGGTGTCATATCCATAAAATCATTGCAAAGACAAATATCAAGAAGCTTTTTCCCTGTTTTCTTCTAGGAATTTCATGGTTTCAGATCCTTACCTTTAAGTCTTTAATCTATTTTGAATTAATTTTTGCGAGTGGTATAAGACTGGGCTCCAGTTTTATTCTTTTTCATGTGAATATCCAGTTTCCTCAGCATTATTTACGAAATAGACTATCTTTTCTCCATTAAGTACTCTCAGATCCCTTGTCAAATATTAGTGGACTGTATATGTAGCATTTTATTCTGGGCTCCCGATTCTGTTCCAAGGTGTGTATGTCTGTTTTTATGCCAGCACCATACTCTTTTGATTACTATAGTTTTGTAGTATATGAAATTGGGGTTCCAATATTATTATCTAGGCCATATTCCAATTTCACCTATTTATCCCAATAATGTCTTTTATAGCTATTTTCTTTTCCTGATCAAAATTTCAATCCAAGATGATGCATTGCATTTAGTTCTCATGTCTCTTCAGTTGTTTTTTTTGTTTGTTTTATTAACCTGAAACAGTTCAACCTTTCTTTGTCTCTTATGACATTGACAATTTAAAAGACTACAGAACAATTATTTTGTAGATTGTTCCTAAGTTTAAATTTGCATACCAGTTCCTCATTATTATGTATAGATTATGCATTTTGGCAGGAATGTCAGAGAAGTAATATATTGTTCTTAGGGCAGCATATCAGTGGCATATAATGTTGATTTGACCCCTTAGAAGAAATGTTAACCTTGATTACTTGGTTCAGTTGATGTTTGCTAGATTAATCCACTATAAAGTTCCGCTTTCCTCTTTGTAGTTAATAATTTTGCTGGGGGTACTTTGAAGCTGTGTAGATATCCTATTCCTCATCAAACTAAAATCCACTGGCCTTAATATCTATTGATAATTCTTGACCAAGTCAGTTATTACTATGAAGGCTGCAAAATTGTAATTTTCAAATATCATCATTTTTACTACATTAGTTTGTATTCTACTTCAAGGAAGAGCTTTTTGCCCCCTCCATCTGTTTATTTATTTATCTTAGTTTGGCACACAGGTTTTTTTACTTTATTTCATGAATACGCTATTGCTATCATAATTTATTTTAATGCTCACATTGTCCCAGTGGCAGCCCATTCAACCTGGATTCTCTGTTTATTTGACATATTCCCATCATTCTTTGATATATACTTTGACTTCAACATTTCCTTAGTTTTTTACTTTCATGTTTGTCTGGTGTTTCCTGACTCATTGACCTTTTCTCTATGGATCTCTGGTACCATTTAGTGGGAGACAGTATTTGGAAACCAAGACATGGGTACATGGATTTTTTTTAACTTTTTAAAAAATTTTTCATACAAGTGTAAAGGTTACTTTCCATTTACAGTTATTACAAAATATTGGCTATATTCCCCATGTTGTACAACACATCTTTGAGCTTATGTTATACCAAATGGTTCGTACCTCCCACTCCTCCACCCCTATACTGCCCCTCCCCCTTCTCCCCACTGGTAACCACTAGTTTGTTCTCTATATCTGTGAGTCTGCTCATTTTTTGTTATATTCACTACTTTGTTGTATTTTTTAGATTCCACATATAAGTGATATCATACAGTATTTGTCTTTCTCTGTCTGACTTATTTCACTTAGCATAATGCCCTCCAACTCCATCCATGTTGCTGTAGATGACAAAATTTCATTCTTTTTTATGGCTGAGTCATATTCCAGTGTGTGTGTGTGTGTATACCCAGTTTTATCCATTCATCTGTTGATGGACACTTAGGTTGCTTCCATATCTTGGCAATTATAATGCTGCTAGGAACATTGGGGTTGCATGTATCTTTTCAAATGACTGTTTTTGTTTTTGTTGGATATATACCCAAGAGTGGAATTGTTGGGTCATATGGTAGTTCTATTTTTTTTTTTTGAGAAACCTCCATACTGTTTTCTGCAGTAGCTGCACCAATTTACATTCCCAACAAGAGTATAAAATGGTCTCTTTTTTCCACATGCACACCAACATTTTTTATTTGTGCTCTTTTCAATGATAGCCATTCTGATAGGTGTGAAGTGATATCTTGTGGTTTTGATTTGCATTTCCCTACTGATTAGTGATGTTGAGCATGTTTTCATGCGCCTGTTGGCCATCTGCATTTCCTCTTTGGATAACTGTCTATTTAGTTCTTCTGCCCATTTTTTAGTTGGGTTGTTTTTATGATGTTCAACTGTATGAGCTGTTTATATATGTTGGTTGTTAATCCCTCATAGGTCATACCATTTTCAAATATTTTCTCCCATTCACTAAGCTGTCTTTTCATTTTTGTCAATGTTTTCCTTGGCTCTTCAAAAGCTTTTAAACGTGATTAGGTCCCATTTGTTTATTTTTGCTTTTATTTCCTTTACTTTAGGAGACAGATCCAAAAAAATATTGCTGTGATTTATGTCAAAGAGTATTCTGCTTGTGTTTTCCTCTAGGAGTTTTATAGTATCCAATCTTACATTTAGGTCTTTAATCCATTTTGAGTTTGTTTTTGTATATGGTGTTAGAGAATGTTGTAATTTCATTCTTTTACATGTAGCTGTCCAGATTTCCTAGCACTACTTATTGAAGAGACTGTCTTTTCTCCACTGTGTATTCCTGCCTCCTTTGTCATTGATTAATTGACTGTGAGTGTGTAGGTCTATTTCTGGGCTTTCTATCCTGTTGCATTGATCTACATGTCTGTTTTGTTCTAGTACCATATGATTTGGATTAGTGTAGCTCTGTAGTATAGTCTGAAGTCAGGGAGCATGATTCCTCCACCTCTGTTCTTTTCTCTGGAAATTGTTTTGGCTATTAGGGGTCTTTTGTGTTTTCATACAAATTTTATGATTTTTGGTTCAAGTTCTAAGGAAAATGCCACTGGTACTTTCATAGGGAATGCAATGAATCTTCAGATCGCCTTGGGTAGTATGGTCATTTTAACAATATTGATTTTTCCAACCCAAGAATCTGGTATATCTTTCCATGTTTTTATGTCTTCAATTTCTTTCGTCACTGTCTTACAGTTTTTGGAGTACAGGTCTTTTGCCTCCCTAACTAGGTTTAGTCCTAGGTATTTTATTCTTTTTGTTGCAGTGGTAAATGGGAGTGTTTCCTTAATTTCTCTTTCAGATATTTCATCATTAGTGTATAGGAATGGAAGAGATTTCTGTGAATTAATTACGTGATCAAATTCACTGATTAGCTCTAGTAGTTTTCTGGTAACATCTTTAGGATTCTCTATGTGCAGTATCGTGTCATCAGCAGTGACAGCTTTAATTCTTCTCTTCTGATTTGGATTCATTTTATTTCCTTTTCATCTCTAATTGCTGTGACTAAAACTTCCAGAACTATGTTGAATAATAGTGGTGAGAATAGAAAACCTTGTCATGTTCCTGATCTTAGAGGAAATGGTTTCAATTTTTCACCATTGAGAATGATGTTGGCTGTGGGTTTGTCATATATAGCCTTTATTATGTTGAAGTAAGCTCCCTCTATACCTACTTTCTGAAGGGTTCTTATCATAAATGGGTGTTGAATTTTGTCAAAAACTTTTTCTGCATCTATTGAGATGATCATATGGATTTTCCTCCTTCAGTTTGTTAATGGGGATTGTCACATTGATTGACTTGCTTATACTGAAGAACCCTTGCATTACTGGGATAAACCCCAGTTGATCATGGTACATGATCCTTCTCATGTGTTTTTGGATTCTGTTTGCTAGTATTCTGTTCAGGATTTTTGCATCTATGTTCATCAGTGATATTGGCCTGTAGTTTTCTTTCTTTGTGACATCTTTGTCTGATTTGGGTATCAGGGTGATATGACCTTGTAGAATGAGTTTGGGAGTGTTCTTCCATCTGCTATATTTTAGAAGAGTTTGAGAAGGATGGGTGGTAGTTCTTCTCTAAATGTTTGATAGAATTCACCTCTGAAGCCATCTGGTCCTCGGCTTTTGTTTGTTGGAAGATTTTGAAAAAAAGTCTCAATTTCAGTGCTTCAATTGCTCTGTTTATATTTTCTATCTCTTCCTGATTCAGTCTTGGAAGGTTGTGCTTTTCTAAGAATTTTTCCATTTCTTCCAGGTTGTCCAATTTATTGGTATATAGTTGCTTGTAGTAATATCTCACGATCCTTTGTGTTTCCTCAGTATCAGGTGTTACTTCTCATTTTTCATTCCGAATTCTATTGATATGAGCCTTCTCCCTTTTTTTCTTCATGAGTCTGGCTAATGGTTTATCAATTTTGTTTATCTTCTCAATGAACCACCTTTTATTTCATAGATCTTCGCTATTGTTTCCTTCATTTTGTTTACATTTATTTCTGATCTGATCTTCATGATTTCTTTCCTACTGCCAACTTTGGGTTTTTCTGTTCTTTCTCTAATTGCTTTAGGTATAAGGTTAAGTTGTGTATTTAAGATGTTTTTGGTTTCCTGAGGTAGGATTGTATTGCTATAATCTTCCCTCTTAGAACTGCTTTTGCTGCATCCCATAGGTTTTGGGTTGTCATATTTTCATTGTAATTAGTTTCTAAGTATTTTTTTTATTTCCTCCTTGATTTCTTCAGTTATCCCTTGGTTATTTAGTAATGTATTGTTTAGCCTCCATGTGTTCGTTTTTTTTAAAGATTTGTTCCTGTAATTGATATCTAGTTTCATAGTGGTGTAGTAGGAAAAGATACTTGATACGATTTCAATTTTCATAAATTTACCAAGGCTTGATTTGTGACCCAGGATATGATCGATCATGGAGAATGTTCCATGAGCACTTGAGAAGAAACTGTATTCTGTCTTTTTTGGATGGAATCTCCTATAAATATCAATTAAGTCCATCTTCTTTAACGTATCATTTAAAACTTGTGTTTCCTTATTTATATTCCTGGTTTTTTTTACACTTTTTTGAATTGTATTTATTTTTTTATACAGCAGGTTCTTATTAGTTATCCATTTTATACATATTAGTGTATATTTTTCAATCCCAATCTCCCAGTTTGCCACACCAAACCCCCCCTCCCACGACTTTCCCCCTTTGGTGTCCAGACGTTTTTTTCTCTACATCTCTGTCTCTATTTCTGCCCTGCAAACCACTTCATCTGTATCATTTTTCTAGGTCCCACATATATGCATTAATATATGATATTTGTTTTCCTCTTTCTGACTTACTTCACTCTGTATGTCAGTCTGTCGATCCATCCATGTCTCAGCAAGTGACCCAATTTCGTTCCTTTAAATGGCTGAGTAATATTCCACTGTACATATGTACCATATCTTCTTTATCCATTCATCTGTCAATGGGCATTTAGGTTGCTTCCATGACCTGGCTATTGTAAATAGTGCTGCAATGAACATTAGGGTGCATGTGTCTTTTTGAATTATGATTTTCTCTGGGTATATGCTCAGTAGTGGGATTGCTGAGTCATACGGTAATTCTACTTTTAGTTTTTTAAGGAACCTCCATACTGTTCTCCATACTGACTGTATCAATTTACATTCTCACAGCAGTGCAAGAGGGTTTCCTTTCCTGCACACCCTCTCCAGCATTTGTTGTTTGTAGATTTTCTGATGATGCCAATTCTAACTGGTGTGAGGTGATACCTAATGGTAGTTTTGATTTGCATTTCTCTAATAATTAGTGATGTTGAGAAGCTTATCATGAGCTTCTTGGCCATCTGTATGTCTTCTTTGGACAAATGTCTATTTAGGGCTTCTGCCCAGTTTTGGATTGTGTTGTTTGTTTTTTTAATATTGAGCTGCATGAGCTCTTTATACATTTTGGAGATTAATCCTTTGTCATTTGATTCATTTGCAAATATTTCTTACCATTCTGAGGGTTGTCTTTTCATCTAATTTGTAGCTTCCTTTGCTTTGCAAACGCTTTTAAGTTTCATTAGGTCCGATTTGTTTATTTTTGGTTTTATTTCCATTACTCTGGGAGGTGGATCAAAAAATCTTTCTGTGATTTTTGTCAGAGTATTCTTCCTATGGTTTGCTCTAAGAGTTTTATAATCTCCAGTATTATATTTAGGTCTCTAATCCAGTTTGAGTTTATTTTTGTGTATGGTGTTAGGGAGTGTTATTAATTTCATTCTTTTACATGTTGCTGTCCTATTTTCACAGCACCACTTATTGAAAAGACTCTTTTCTCCATTGTTAATCCTTGCCTCCTTTGTCATAGATTTGTTGACCATAGGTAGGTGGGTTAATCTCTGGGCTTTCTATCCTGATCCTTTCATCTATATTTCTGTTTTTCTGCCAATATCATATTGTCTTGATTACTGTAGCTTTGTGAGATAGTCGGAAGTCAGGGAGTCTGATTCCTCCAGCTCTGTTTTTTTCCCTCATGACTGCTTTAGCTATTCAGGGTCTTCTGTGTCTCTATACATATTTTAAGATTTTTTGTTGTAGTTCTGTAAAAAATGCCATTGTTATTTTGATAGGATTGCATTGAATTTCGAGATTGCTTTGGGTAGTATAGTCATTTTCACAATGTTGATTCTTCTGATCCAAGAACATGGTATATCTCTTCATCTGTTTGTATCATCTTTAATTCCTTTCATCAGTGTCTTATAGTTTTCTGCATACAGCTCTTTTGTCTGCTTAGGTAGGGTTATTCCTAGGTATTTTATAATTTTTGTTGCAATGGTAAATGGGAGTGTTTCCCTAATTTCTCTTTCAGATTTTACATCATTAGTGTATAGGAATGCCAGAGACTTCTGTGTATAAATTTGGTATCCTGCAACTTTACCAAATTCATTGCTTAGCTCTAGTAGTTTTCTGTTGGCATCTTTAGGATTCTCCATGTATAGTATACTGTCATCTGCAAACAGTGACAGTTTAATTCTTCTTTTCTAATTTCTATTCCTTTTATTTCTTTTTCGTCTCTGATTGCCATGGCTACAACTGCCAAAACTATGTTGAATAACAGTGGTGAGAGTGAAAATCCTTGTCTTGTTCCTGATCTAAGAGGAAATGCTTTCAGTTTTTCACCATTGAAAATGATTTTGCTGTAAATCTGTTGTATATGGCCTTTATTATGTTGAAGTAGGTTACCTAATGCCCCCTTGTTGTACAGTTTTTATAATCAGTGGGTGTTGAATTTTGTCAAAAGCTTTTTCTGCATCTATTGAGATGATCATAATGGTTTTTCTTCTTCAGTTTGTTAATATGGTGTATCACGTCGATTGAAATGCCTATATTGAAGGATTCTTGCATCACTGGGATAAATCCCACTTGACCATAGTATATGACCCTTTTAATGTGTTGTTGGATTCTGTTTCCGAGTATTTTGTTGAGGGTTTTGCATCTATATTCAACAGTGATATTGGCCTGTAATTTTCTTTTGTTGTAGTGTCTTTCTCTGGTTTAGTATCAGGGTGATGGTAGCCACATAGAATGAGTTTCGGAGTGTTCCCACATCTGCAATATTTTGGAAGAGTTAGAGAAGGGTGGGTTTTAGCTCTTCTCTAAATATTTGATAGCATTCACCTGTGAAGTCATGCAGTCCTGGACTTTTGTTTGTTGTAAGATTTCTAATCCCAGTTTCAATTTCATTACTTGTGATTGGTCATTTCGTATTTTCTATTTCTCCTTATTTTTCTTTACATTTTTATTGGAGTATAATTGCTTTACAATGCTGTGTTAGTTTCTGCTTTATAACAAAGTGAATCAGTTATACATATACATATGTTCCCATATCTCTTCCCTCTTGCGTCTCCCTCCCTCCCACCCTCCCTATCCCACCCCTCCAGGTGGTCACAAAGCACAGTGCTGATATCCCTGGCCTATGTGGCTGCTTCCCACTAGCTATCTACCTTATGTTTGGTAGTGTGTATATGTCCATGCCCCTCTCTCGGATTGTCACAGCTTGCCCTTCTCCCAGCCCATAACCACAAGTCTGTTCTCTAGTAGGTCTGTGTCTTTATTCGTGTCTTACCGGTAGGTCCTTCATAACATTTTTTTCTTAAATTCCATATGTATGTGTTAGCATGCAGTATTTGTCTTTCTCTTTCTGACTTACTTCACTCTATATGACAGACTCTAGGTCTATCTACCTCATTACAAATAGCTCAATTTCGTTTCTTTTTATGGTGGTGCTGGGAAAACAGGACAGCAACATGTAAAAGAATGAAATTAATAACACTCCCTAACACCATACACAAAAACACATTGTATATATGTGCCACATCTTCTTTATCCATTCATCTGATGACGGACTCTTAGGTTGTTTCCACCTCCGGGCTATTGTAAATAGAGCTGCAATGAACATTTTGGTACATGACTCTTTTTGAATTACGGTTTTCTCAGGGTATATGCCCAGTAGTGGGATTGCTGGGTCATATGGTAGTTGTATTTGTAGTTTTTTAAGGAATTTCCATACTCTTCTCCATAGTGACTGTACCAATACACATTCCCAACAGCAGTGGAAGAGTGTTTCCTTTCCTCCACACCCTCTCCAGCATTTATTGTTTCTAGATTTTTGGATGATGGCCACTGGACTGGTGTGAGATGATATCTCATTGTATGTTTTTTGTTTTTTTGTTTGGTTTGGTTTAGTTTGGTTTGGTTTTTTTGCAGTACGTGGGCCACACACTGTTGTGGCCTCTCCCGTTCTGGAGCACAGGTTCCGGACACGCAGGCTTAGCAGCCATGGCTCACAGGCCCAGCTGCTTCGGGGCATGTGGGGTCTTCCTGGACTGAGGAACGAACCTGTGTCCCCTGCATCGGCAGGCGAACTCTCAACCTCTGCGCCACCAAGGAATGCCCTTGTTGTACTTTTGATTTGCATTTCTCTAATGATTAATGACGTTGATCATTCTTTCATGTGTTTGTTGGCAGTCTATATATCTTCTTTGGAAAAATGTGTGTTTAGGGCTTCTGCCCATTTTTTCAATGGGTTGTTTGTTTTTTTGTTATTGAGCTGCATGAGCTGCTTGTAAATTTTGGAGATTAATCCTTTGTTAGTTGTTTCATTTGCAAATATATTCTCCCATTCTGAGGATTGTCTTTTGGTCTTGTTTATGGTTTCCTTTGCTATGCAAATGCTTTGAAGTTTCATTACGTCCCATTTGTTTATTTTTGTTTTTGTTTCCATTTCTCTAGGAGGTGGGTCAAAAAGGATCTTGCTGCAATTTATGTCATAGAGTATTCTGCCTATATTTTCCTCTAACAGTTTGATAGTTTCTGGCCTTACATTTAGGTCTTTAATCCATTTTGAGCTTACTTTTGTGTATGGTGTTAGGGAGTGATCTAATCTCATACTTTTACATGTAGCTGTCCAGATTTCCCAGCTCCAATTATTTAAGAGGCTGTCCTTTCTCCACTTTACTTTCCTGCCTCCTTTATCAAAAATAAGTTAACCATATGGGCATTGGTTAATCTCTGTGTTTTCTAACCTGTTCCATTGATCTATTTTTCTGTTTTTGTGCCAGTACCATACTGTCCTGATTACTGTAGCTTTGTAGTATACTCTGAAGTCAGGGAGCCTGATTCCTCCCGCTCCATTTTTCATTCTCAAGATTGCTTTGGCTATTCGGGGTCTTTTGTGTTTCTTGTGTTCCAGAACAAATTTTTTGTTCTACTTCTGTGAAAAATGCCAGTGGTAGTTTCATAGGGATTGCATTGAATGTGTATATTGCTTTAGGTACTACAATCATTTTCACAGTGTTGATTCTTCCAATCCAAGAACATGGTATATCTCTCCATCTATTTCTTTCACCTTTAATTTCTTTCATCAGTGTCTTATAATATTCTGCATACAGGTGTTTTGTTTCCTTAGGTAGATTTATTTCTGGATATTTCATTCTTTTTGTTGCATTGGTAAATGGAGTGTTTTCTTAATTTCACTTTGAGATTTTTCATCGTTAGTGTATAACAATGCCAGAGATTTCTGTGCATTAATCGTGTATCCCGCTACTTTACCAAATTCATTGATTAGCTGTAGTAGTTTTCTGGTAGTATCCTTAGGATTCTCTATGTATAGTATCATGTCATCTGCAAACACTGACAGTTTTACTTCTTCTTTTCCAATTTGAATTCCTTTTATTTGTTTGTCTCTCTGATTACTGTGGCTAAAACTTCCAAAACTATGTTGAATAAGAGTGTTGAGAGTGGGCAAACTTGTGTTGTTCCTGATCTTAATGGAAATGCTTTCAGTTTTTCACCATTGAGGACGATGTTGGCTGTGGGTTTGTCATATATGGTCTTTATTATGATGAGGAAACTTCCCTCTATGCCTACTTTCTGCAGGGTTTTTATCATAAATTGGTGTTGAATTTTGTCAAAAGCTTTCTCTGCATCTATTGAGATGATCATATGTTTTTTCTCCTTCAATTTGTTACTATGGTATATCACATTGATTGATTTGCGTATATTGAAGAATCCATGCATTCCTGGAATAAACCCCACTTGATCATGGTGTATGATCCTTTTAATATACTGTTGGATTCTGTTTGCTAGTATTTTGTTGAGGATTTTTGCATCTATGTTCATCAGTGATATTGGCCTGTAGTGTTCTTTCTTTGTGACTTCCTTGTCTGGTTTTGGTATCAGGGTGATGCTGGCCTTGTAGAATGAATTTGGGAGTGTTCCTCCCTGTGCTATATTTTGGAAGAGTTTGAGAAGGGTAGGTGTTAGCTCTTCTCTAAATGTTTGATAGAATTCACCTGTGAAGCCATCTGGTCCTGGGCTTTTGTTTGTTAGAAATTTTTAATCACAGCTAAAATTTCAGTGCTTGTGATTGGTCTGTTCATATTTTCTATTTCTTCCTGATTCAGTCTTGGCAGGTTGTTCCTTTCTCAGAATTTGTCCATTTCTTCCAGATTGTCCATTTTATTGGCATAGAGTTGCTCGTAGTAATCTCTCATGATCTTTTGTATTTCTGCAGTGTCAGTTGTTACTTCTCCTTTTTCATTTCTAATTCTGTTGATTTGAGTCTTCTCCCTTTTTTTCTTGATGATTCTGGCTAATGGTTTATCTATTTTGTTTATCTTCTCAAAGAACCAGCTTTTAGTTTTATTGATCTTTGCTATCATTTCCTTCATTTCTTTTTCATGTATTTCTGATTTGATTTTTATGATTTCTTTCCTTCTGCTAGCTTTGGGGTTTTTTTGTTTTTCTTTCTCTAATTGCTTGAGGTGCAAGGTTAGGTTGTTTATTCGAAATGCTTCCTGTTTCTTAAGGTGGGCTTCTATTGCTATAAATTTCCCTCTTAGAACTGCTTTTGCTGCATCCCATAGGTTTTGGGTTGTCGTGTCTCCATTTTCATTTGTTTCTAGGTATTGTTTGATTTCCTCTTTGATTTCTTCAGGGATCACTTCGTTATTAAGTAGTGTATTGTTTAGACTCCATGTGATTGTATTTTTTACAGATCTTTCCCTGTAGTTGATATCTAGTCTCATAGCATTGTGGTTGGAAAAGATACTTGATAAAATTTCAATTTTCTTAAATTTACCAAGGCTTGATTTGTGACCCAAGATATGATCTATCCTGGAGAATGTTCCATGAGCACTTGAGAAAAATGTGTATTCTGTTGTGTTTGGATGGAATGTCCTATAAATATCAATTAAGTCCATCTTGTTTAATGTATCATTTAAAGCTTGGGTTTCCTTATTTATTTTCATTTTGGATGATCTGTCCTGTGGTGAAAGTGGGGTGTTGAAGTCCCCTACTATGAATGTGTTACTGTCGATTTCCCCTTTTATGGCTGTTAGTTTTTGCCTTATGTATTGAGGTCCTCCTATTTTGGGTCCATAAATATTTACAATTGTTATATCTTCTTCTTGGATCGATCCCTTAATCATTATGTAGTGTCCTTCTTTGTCTCTTCTGATAGTCCTTATTTTAAAGTCTATTTTGTCTGATATGAGAATTGCTACTCCAGCTTTCTTTTGGTTTCCATTTGCATGGAATATCTTTTTCCATCCCCTTACTTTCAGTCTGTATGTGTCTCTAGGTCTGAAGTGGGTCTCTTGTAGACAGCATATATATGGGTCTTGTTTTTGTATCCATTCAGCCAATATGTGTCTTTTGGTGGGAGCATTTAGTCCATTTACATTTAAGGTAATTATCGATATGTATGTTCCTATTCCCATTTTCTAAATTGTTTTGGGTTCGTTATTATAGGACTTTTCCTTCTCTTGTGTTTTTTCTAAAGAAGTTCCTTTAGCATTTGTTGTAAAGCTGGTTTGGTGGTGCTGAACTCTCTCAGCTTTTGCTTGTCTCTAAAGCTTTTAAATTCTCCATCAAATCTGAATGAGATTCTTGCTGGGTAGAATAATCTTGATTGCAGATTTTTCTCATTCATCACTTTAAATATGTCCTTCCAGTCCCTTCTGGATTGCAGAGTTTCTGCTGAAAGATCAGCTGTTAACCTTATGGGGATTTCCTTGTGTGTTATTTGTAGTTTTTCCCTTGTTTCTTTTAATATGTTTTCTTTGTATTTAATTTTTAACGGTTTGATTAATATGTGTCTTGGCATATTTCTCCTTGGATTTCTCCTGTATGGGGCTCTCGGTGCTTACTGGACTTGATTAACTGTTTCCTTTCCCATATTAGGGAAGTTTTCAACTATAGTCTCTTCAAATATTTTCTCAGTCCCTTTCTTTTTCTCTTCTTTTTCTGGAACCCCTATAATTCGAATGTTGGTGAGTTTAATGTTGTCCCCAGAGGTCTCTGAGACTGTCCTCTCTTCTTTTCATTTTTTTTTCTTTATTCTGCTCTACAGTAGTTATTTCCGTTCTTCTGCCTCAGTTATTCTGCTCTTGGTCCCATCTAGAGTATTTTTCATTTCATTTATTGTGTTGTTCATCATTCTTTGTTTCATGTTCAGTTCTTCTAGGTCCTTGTTAAATATTTCTTGCATTTTGTCTATTCTATTTCCGAGATTTTGGATCATCTTTACTATCATTATTCTGAACCCTTTTTCAGGTAGACTGCCTATTTTCTCTTCATTTGTTAGATCCGGTGGGATTTTATCTTGCTCCTTCATCTGCAGTGTGTTTTTCTGCCTTCTCATTTTGCTTATCTTCCTGTGTTTGTTATCTCCATTTTGCAGGCTGCAGGTTCGTAGTTCCCGTTGTTTTTGGTGTCTGTCCCCAGTGGCTACAGTTGGTTCAGTGTGTTGTGTTGGGTTCCTGGTGGAGGGCAATAGTGCCTGTGTTCTGGTGGATGAGGCTGTATCTTGTCTTTCTGCTGGGCATGTCCACGTCTGGTGGTGTGTTTGGGGTGTCTGTGGACTTATTATGATTTTAGGCAGCCTCTCTGATAATGGGTGGGATTGTGTTCCTGTTTTGCTAGTTGTTTGGCAAAGGGTATGCAGCACTGTAGCTTGCTGGTCGTTGAGTGAAGCTGGGTGCTGGCGTTGATATGGAGATCTCTGGGAGATTTTCTCCATTTGATATTATGTTGAGCTGGGAGATTTCTTTTTTACCAGTGTCCTGAACTTGGCTCTCCCACCTCAGAGCCACAGCACTGACTCCTGGCTGCAGCCCCAAGAGTCTTTCATCCCCACAGCTCATAATAAAAGGGAGAAAAAGTAGAAAGAATAAATTATTAGAAGTAGAAAGAAAGAATAGAGAAAGAAAGAGGAAGGAAGGAAGGGAAGAAGGAAGAAAGAATGAAAGAAGAAAAGAAGGAAAGGAGGGAAGGAGGGAGGGACGTAGGGAGGAAGGAAGGAAGGAAGAAAGGCAGGAAGGAAGGAAAAAAGGAAGAAAGAAAGAAGATAAAGTAAAATAATATAAAGTAAAATATAATAAAGTTATTAAACTAAATAATTATTAAGAATAAAAAATAAAAAATGGACAGACAGAACCCTAGGACAAATTCTGGAACCAAAGCTATACAGACAAAATCTCATACAGAAACATAAACATACACACTCACAAAAAGAGGAAAAGGGGAAAAAGTCATAAATCTTGCTCTCAAAGTCCGCCTCCTCAATTTTGGATGATTCATTGTCTAAAGGGGGGAAGGAAGGGAAGAAAGAAAGAAGATAAAGTAAAATAAAGTTATTGAAATAAAAAATAATTTTTTAAGAAAAAAAAAACGGACAGATGGGACCGTAGGACAATTGGTGGAAGCAAAGCTATACAGACAAAATCTCACACAGAAGCATACACATACACACTCACAAAGAAAGGAAAAGGGGAAAAAATCATAAATCTTGCTCTCAAAGTCCACCTCCTCAATTTGGGATGATTCGTTGTCTATTCATGTATTCCACAGATGCATGGTACATCAAGTTGATTTTGGAGCTTTAATCCACTGCTTCTGAGGCTGCTGGGAGAGTTTTCCCTTTCTCTTCTTTGTTCACAGCTCCCAGGGGCTCAGCTTTGGATTTGGCCCGGCCTCTATGTATAGGTCGCCAGAGGGCATCTGTTTTTCGCTCAGACAGGACGGGGTCAAAGGAGCCACTGATTCTGGGACTCTGGCTCACTCAGGCTGGGAGGTGCATGGGGCACAGAGTGCGGGGCGAGCCTGCGGCAGCAGAGGCCAGTGTGCCATTGCACCAGCCTGAGGCATGCCATTTGTTCTCCCGGGGAAGTTGTCCCTGGATCCTGGGACCCTGGCAGTTACGGGCTGCACAGACTCTCAGGGAGGTGTGGATAGTGACCTGTGCTCGTACACAGGCTTCTTGGTCGTGGCAGCAGCAGCGCTAGCATCTCCTGCCCATCTCTGGGGTCCATGCTTTTAACCGCAGCTCGTGCCGGTCTCTGGAGCTCCTTTAAGCAGCGTTCTTAATCTCCTGTCCTCGCGCACCAGGAAACAAAGAGGGAAGAAAAAGTCTCTTGCCTCTTCGGCAGCTCCAGACCGTTTCCCGGACTCCCTCCTGGCTATCTGTGGTGCACTAACCCCTTCAGGCTGTGTTCGCACAGCAAACACCAGTCCTCTCCCAGCGCTCCAACCAAAGCCCGAGCCTCAGCTCGCAGCCCCAACCGCCCCGCCAGGTGAGCAGACAAGCCTCTCGGGCTGGTGAGTGCTGGTCAGCACCGAACCTCTGTGAGGGAATCTCCCCACTTTGCCCTCCACACCCCTGTTGCTGTGCTCTCCTCCGTGGCTCCGAAGCTCCCCCACTCCACCACCCGCATTCTCTGCCCGTGAAGGTGTTGCGGTCCGGGAGCCACACGCCGGGAGTCGAGTCCCCCAGTAAATGCAGCCCGTGTCCCAACCAAGGACACCCGAGAATCACCAACACCAAAGAGAAAGATTAGCAAAGAATTTATACAAGTATAGAAGCTTACACAAACTGTCCGGACAGGGTCCCACTCGGAGAGAAGTGAGTGAGACCCCGACTAACAGTCGGGTGAGGCTTTTATCCCCTTCACAGGGGGGGAAGTCCCCAAGGCGGGAGGGAGCTGTTTAATTTTGAATCAGCCAATCAGGAACCTGGTTCTTCCCGCCCCAAGCAAGCAAGCAAGTTTCTTACAGAAGCCAAAATGTGCTGTTAGCCCTGAAGCTGTTCTTCCGTTTCTTTCGTCACAAAGGGGCTTCCTAGTGTGTGGAAAGCTTTCCTCCTTCACAGCTTGCTCCCACTGGTGCAGGTCCCGTCCCTATTCTTTTGTCTTTGTTTTTTCTTTTTTCTTTCACCCTACCCAGATACGTGGGGAGTTTCTTTCCTTTTGGGAGGTCTGAGGTCTTCTGCCAGCGTTCAGTAGGTGTTCTGTAGGAGTTGTTCCACGTGTAGTTGTATTTCTGGTGTATCTTTGGGGAGGAAGGTGATCTCTGCGTCTTACTCTTCTGCCATCTTCCCCACCGGTTCTAATTCTTCTTAATTCAGTCTTGGAAGGTTATACCTTTCTAAGAATTTCTCCATTTTTTTCCAGGTTGTGCATTTTATTGGCATAGAGTTGCTTGTAGTAGACTCTTACGATGCTTTGTATTTCTGCAGTGTCTGTTGTAACTTCTCCGTCTTCATTTCTAATTTTATTGATTTGAGTCCTCTCCCTCTTTCTCTAGATAAATCTGGCTAATAGTTTATCAATTTTGTTTATCTTCTCAAGGAATCTGCTTTTAGTTTTATTCATCTGTGCTATTGTTTTCTTTGTTTCTATTTTATTAATTTCTGCTCTGATCTTTATGATTTCTTTCCTTCTACTAACTTTGAGTTTTGTTTGCTCTTCTTTCTCTAGTTCCTTTTGGTGTAAGTTTAGATTTTTTGAGATTTTTCTTCTTTGCAGAGGAAGCCTTGTATTACTATAAACTTCCCTCTTTGAACTGCTTTTGCTGCATTCCAAAGTTTTGAGTCATCATGTTTTCATGGTCATTTTTTTCTCAGTGTTTTTTTATTTCCTCTTTGATTTCTTCAGTGATCTCTTGGTTATTTAGTAGTGTATTATTTAGCCTCTATGTGTTTTTATGTTTTACAGACTTTTTCCTGTAATTGATATCTAGTCTCATAGCATTGTGGTCGGAGAAGATAGTTAATATGATTTCAATTGTCTTAAATTTACCAAGGCTTGATTTGTTACCCTAGATATGTTGTATCCTGGAGAATATTCCATGAACACTTGACCAGAAAGTGTATTCTGTTGTTTTTGTATGGAATGTCCTATAAATATCAATTAAGTCCATCTTGTTTAATGTATCATTTAAAGCTTGTGTTTCCTTATTTACTTTCATTTTGGATGATCAGTCCATTGGTGAAAGTGGTGTGTTAAAGTCCCCTACTATAATTGTGTTACTGTCGAGTTCCCCTTTTAAGGCTGTTAGCATTTGCCTTATATATGTTGGGTGCATAAGTATTTACAATTGTTATATCTTCTTCTTAGATTGATCTCTTGATCATTATGTAGTGTCCTTTTTTGTTTCTTGTAATTGTCTATATTCTAAAGTCTATTTTGTCCGATATGAGAATAGCTACTCCAGCTTTGATTTTTTTGTTTTTTTTGTTTTTTTGGTACATGGGCCTCTCACTGTTGTGGGCTCTCCCGTTGCAGAGGACAGGCTCCAGACTCACAGGCTCAGCAGCCATGGCTCACGGGCCCAGCTGCTCCATGGCATGTGGGATCTTCCCAGACCAGGGCACGAACTTATGTCCCCTGCATCGGCAGGTGGATTCTCAACCACTATGCCACCAGGGAAGCCCTCCAGCTTTGTTTTGATTTCCATTTCCATGGAATATCATTTTCCATCCCCTCAGTTTCCATCTATATGTGTCCTTACATCTGAAGTGGGTCTCTTGTGGACAACATATATATGGGTCTTGTTTTTGTATCCATTTAGCCAGTCTATGTCTTTTGGTGGAGCATTTAATCCATTTGCATTTATGGTAGTTATCAATATGTATGTTCCTATTAACATTTTCTTAATTGTTTTGGGTTTGTTATTGTAGGTCTTTTCCTTCTCTTGTGTTTCCTGCCTAGAGAAGTTCCTTTAGCATGTGTTGTAAAGCTGGTTTGGTGGTGATGAATTCTCTTACCTTTTGCTTGTCTGTAAAGGTTTTACATTCTCCATCAAATCTGAATGAGATCCTTGCTGGTTAGTGTAATCTTGGTTGTAGGTTTTTCCCTTTCCTCACTTTAAATATGTCCTCCCACCCCCTTGTGTCTTGCAGAGTTTCTGCTGAAAGATCAGCTGTTAACCTTCTGGGGATTCTGTTGTATGTTATTTGTTGTTTCCCCCTTGCTGCTTTTAATATTTTTTCTTTGTATTTAATTTTTGATAGTTTGATTAATTTGTGTCTTGGTGTGTTTCTCCTTAGATTTATCCTATATGGGATTCTCTGTGCTTCCTGTACTTGATTGACCATTTCCTTTCCCATATTAAGGAAGTTTTCAACTATAATATGTTCAAATATTTTTTCACACCCTTCCTTTCTTCTTCTTCATAGACCCCTATACTTCGAATGTTGGTGCGTTCAATGTTGTACCAGAGTCTCTGAGACTCAATTCTTTTCATTCTTTTTTCTTTATTCCGCTCTGCAGTAGTTTTTCCACTATATTATCTTCCAGGTCACTTAGCCATTCTTCTACCTTAGTTATTCTGCCATTGATTCCTTCTAGAGAATTTTTAATTTGATTTATTGTGTTGTTCATCATTGTTTGTTTGCTCTTTATTTCTTCTAGGTCTTTGTGAAATATTTTTTGTATTTTCTCGATTCTATTTCTGAGATTCTGGATTATCTTTACTATGATTACTCTGAATTCTTTTTCAGGTAGGCTGCCTATTGCCTCATATTTTTGGTGGGTCGGTTTTTACCTTCCTTCTTCATCTGCTGTGTGTTTCTCTGTCTTCTCATCTTACTTAACTTACTGTGTTTTGAGTGTCCTTTTCACCCGCTGCATGTTCATAGTTCCTGTTGTTTTTGGTGTCTGCCCCCAGTGAATAAGGTTGGTTCATTAGGTTGAGTAGGCTACCTGGTGGAGGGAACTGGTGCCTGTGTTCTGGTGGCTGAGGCTGGATCTTCTCTTTCTGGTGGGCAGGACCATGTCCAGTGGTGTGTTCTGGCATGTCTGTGACATTATTATGATTTTAGGCAGCCTCTCTGCTAATAGGTGGGGTTGTATTCCTGTCTTGCTAGTTGTTTGGCATAGGGTGTCCAGCACTGCAGATTGCTGGTCGTTGAGTGGAGCTGGGTCTTAGTGTTGAGATGGATATCTCTGGGAGATCTTTTGCTGTTTGATAGTATGTGGAGCCCAGAGGTCTCTGGTGGACCAGTGTCCTGAACTCGGCTCTCCCACCTTCAGAGGCACAGGCCTGTCACCCAGATGGAGCACCAAGACCCTGTCAGCCACACGTCTCAGAAGAAAAGAGAAAATAATGAAAGAAAGAAAAATAAAGTTATTAAAATAAAATTTATTTTAAATATTACAATTTAAGCTATTTAAAAGTTATGAAAAAAAGGAAAGGAAGTAGAGAGCAACCAAACCAAAAAACAAATCCACCAATGATAACAAGCACTGAAAACTATACTAAAAAAAAACAAAAATAAAAACAGACAGTCAGAACCCTAGGACAAATGGTAACAGCAAATCTATACAGACAAAATCACACCAAGAAACATACACATACATACTCACAACAAGAGAAAAAGAAAAAAATATATATATATATATATATTAAAAGAAAAAGGAATAGAACAACCTAATTAATAAACAAATCTACCAATGATAATGAACTCTAAATAATAAACTAAGATAAACATAAAATGAGAAACAGATTAGATGCAGAAAGCAAACCCGAAGTCTACAGGTGATCCCAAAATCCACTGCCTCAATTTTGGGATGATTCGTTGTCTATTCAGGAATTCCAGAGATACAGGGTACATCAAGTTGATTGTGGCAATTTAATCCGCTACTCCTGAGTCTGCTGGGAGAAATTTCCCTTTCTCTTCTTTGTTTGCACTGCTGCTTGGGTTCAGCTTTGGATTTGACCCCCATCTCTGCGTGTAGGTTGCCTGAGGGTGTATTTTCTTCACTCAGACAGGACGGGGTTAAAGTAACAGCTGACTAGGGGACTCTGGCTCACTCAGGCCGGGGCGGAGGGAGGGATACGGAATGTGGGACAAGCCTGCATCAGCAGAGGCGGGGGTGTGAGCTTCCAACAGCCTGAGGCATGCTGTGTGTTCTCCTGGGGAATTTGTCCCTGGATCATGGGACCCTGACAGTGACGGACTGCACAGGCTCTTGGGAGGGGAGGTGTGGATAGTGACCTGTGCTTGCACACAGGCTTCTTGGTGGTTGCAGAAGCAGACTTAGCATTTCATGCCCATCTCTGGTGTCTGCACTGCTAGCCACAGCTCACACCTGTCTCTGGGGCTCATTTACGCGGTGCTCTGAATCCCCTCTCCTCGCGCACCCTGAAACAATGGTCTCTTTTCTCATAGGCTGTTACAGACTTTGTCCTGGACTCCCTCCTGGCTAGCTGTGGCACACTAGCCCCCTTCAGGCTGTGTTCATGCAGCCAACCCCAGTCCTCTCCCTGAGATCTGATCTCTGAAGCTGGAGCCTCACCTCCCAGCCCCCACCTGACCCGGTGGACTTTCTCAGGCTGGTGAGTGCTGGTCGGCACTGATCGTCTGTGTGGGAATCTCTCTGCTTTGCCCTCTGCACCTTTATTGCTGCCCTTTCCTCCATGGCGCTGAAGCTTCCCTCTGCCACACCCCTTTCTCTGCCAGTGAAGGGGCTTCCTAGTGTGTGGAAACTTCATCCTGCACAGCTCCCTCCCAGAGGTGCAGGTCCCTTCCCTATTCTTTTGTGTTTTTTCTTTTGCCCTACACAGGTACATGGGGAGTTTCTTGCCTTTTGGGAAGTCTGAGTTCTTCTGCCAGCATTCAGTAGGTGTTTTATAGGAGTCGTTCCACATGTAGATGTATTTCTGATGTATTTCTGGGGAAAAAGGTGATCTCCACATCTTAATCCTCTGCCATCTTGAAGGTCACATGGATATTTTTTAGCTTAATATTTTGTTACTCTTTTCCATTTAATTGCACTTAGTACAGACAACATGGTTTACATGATACTGATTTTTAGTATATGTTGATATTTGCTTTATGTTCTAGAGAACATGATGAATTTGTAAGTGTTTCATGTGTGCCTGAAAATATTTTGTATATTCTAATTGTTTCATGTAGCATTCTATAAAAGTCCATTAAACTTGTTAATTGTAGTGTTCGTCTTCTATATTACTATTAATTCTGTTTATTTGCTACATCTATCCATTATTGAGAGCAATTAAAAATCTCCCACTGTAATTGTAGATTTGTCAAATTCTTGTAGTTCTGTAAGTTTTTGCTTTATATATTCAAGGCTTTATTATTATGTGCGTACTAGTCTGAAATAGATACACCGTTTATCTTTTTTAGTGACTCATTTGACGTTTTTGAATTTAAAGTCTACTTTGTTTGATAGACTTTGTTTTGGATGATATTTCTGTTTTCTATCCTTATACTTACTTAATTTCTTTATTTCCTTTCTTTTATTTTTCAGAAAATTTTTTGCCAAAAAAATTGAATGAATTGGTTTACTTCTGAATTTACCAGTAGGATTTATAATTAGAATTAAGGATAAACTTCATAGCTCCAAACATTATTTTCTTCACCAATTTTCTATTTTATGAAACTTCAACTCTTCAGGAATATCAAAAGCCATCCTTCATGTAGATACATCAATTGTTTATTTTTCTACATATTTTTTCTCTTTGTATATATATATATATGTGTGTGTGTGTGTGTGTGTGTGTGTGTGTATATATATATATATACACTTTTTTTGCTGAACCTTTTGGAAGTAACTTGCAGCTATTGTGACATTTCAACCTTAAACACTTTGATGTGTATCTCTTAGGAACGAGTGCATTACTATTATCACCCTCAGAAAAATTCAACATTGATGTAATTATCTAATATACTATTCATGTCAAAGTTCTCCAGTTGTCCTAACAATATCCTTTATATCTTTTTATTTGTTTTGATCCAGGATCCAGTCAATAATCATGCACCGTATTTAGCTGTCATGCCCCTTTAGTCTTTTAAAATCTGGAATCGCACCTTCCCATCCTTTTCTTTTAATTTTTCATTACATTGGCATTTTGGATGAGTCCAGGCAGTTGTCCTACATTCATCCCACCATCCAAACTTGTCTGCTTTCCCAAGATTAATTTGAGCATTTTTAGTAAGAAGTCTACATAGGTGATGCTCTGTCCTTGCTATTGCATCACATCAGGAGACACAAAATGCCATTTGGTCCCATTCATTATTGATGATGCTAAGTTTGTTGACCTTGTTTAAAGGCTTTTTTAAGAGCAGTTTTAATTTCACAATAAAATTGAGAGGAAGGAACAGAGATTTCCCATATGCCCACTGCCCCTACACATGCATAACGCCTTCTCCATTATTAACATCTTGTACCAGAGTGGTACATTTGTCACATTTGATGAACATACATTGACATATCATTATATTCCAAAGTCCATAGTTATATTTTTACTCTTGAACAATATACATTCTTGCTGATATACATCCTATGAGTTCACACAAATGTATAATGACATGTATTCATCATACAGAGTATTTTCAGTGCCTTTAATATCTTCTGTGCTCCACCTATTCATCCCACCCCCTCAACCCCTGGCAACCACTGATCTTTTTAGAGACTCCATGGTTTTACCTTTTCCAGAATGTCGTGTAGTTGGAATCATACATTATGTAGCCTTTTCAGATTGTCCTCTCTCCCTTAGTAATAGGCATTTATGCTTCCTCCATGTCTTTTCATGTCCTGATACCTCATTTATTTTCAATGCTGAATAACATTCCATTGTCTGGATGTACCAGTTTATTTGTCCATTCATCTACTGAAGGCTGCATCCAAGTTTTGGCAAGTATGAATGAGGCTGCTATAAACTGCCATGTGCAGGTTTTTGTGTGGATATAAGTTTTCAACTCTTTTGGATAAACATCAAGAGTCATGATTTTTTATATTTATAGTTATATTTATACATTTATTTCTTCTTTTATATGTACACATATATTTTTTGAAACATTAGACAATAAGTTGCCTCATGACTCAAAAACACTTCAGTATGTGTTTCCTAAAGACCTTATTTATTTTTTACCAATTATGCCAATAAATGTCCTTTAGGTAAAGAGAAAGAAAAGAAAATCTGCTCCAGGATCCACTCCAGAATCATATGTTGCATTTAGTTGTCATGTATGTTTGATTTTCTTTAATCTGCAGTCATTTCTTAGACTTTCTTTGTCTAAGAAAAAAAGGTTTTTGAAGATATAACATAGTTATTTTATAGAATTTCCTTCAATTTCAGTTTTCCGAGGTTTCCTCATGGTTAGATTCAGCTTATGTACTTTTGTCAAGGAATACCACTGAAATGAGGTTTTTTTCTTCTCAGTGTTTTATATTAGGTGGTGCACAATGTCAAATTGTTCTTTAACTTTCAATTTCTTGTTACAGAATGCTGTTCAGGAGATTTCAGAATGTAAGGCTTTGATGCTCTTCAGTGACTTTATGAATAGCTATGTGGGTACTTTTTACTTTCTCCTTGGGAAATAGTCACACTTTTTTGGAAACAGGTGGAATTATAGTTTATAAATAGCATCGTATTCCTTGTCTATGTTTATAGAAGTGCTCAGCATTATAGGGAGTTCTCATGTCTTTTCTGCCATAATATTTTTCTTCCTCAGAGCATTTATCTAGTAGCCTGGCTGGTTGTCTGTCCATTTCTCTCTCCCAGAAGAGATTGTTTTTTCCATTTCTCTCTCCCAGAAGAGGTTAGTTTTTTTTCTTTTTTTTTTTTTAAGTGAAAGAAGGTTTATTCAGGGAGATACACACTCCATAGACAGAGTGTGGGCCATTTCAGAAGGCAAGAGGCCTCGACATATGGGGTGGTCAGTTTTTATGGGCTGGGCAATTTCATAGGCTAATGAGTGGGAGGATTATTCCAACTATTTTGGCAAAGGGGCGGGGATGTCCAAGAATTGTGCCACTGCCCACTTTTTTGCCTTTTATGGTCAGCCTCAGAACTGCCATGGCACCTGTGGGTGTGTCTTTTAGCATGCTAGTGTATTACAATGAGCATATAATGAGGCCCAAGGTCTACTGGAAGTTGAATCTTCCACCATCTTGGACCTAGGTGGTTCTAACCAGTTTATGTTGTATCCTCAAGGGCTATGTCATTCTTTTAGAGGTTGTGCCATGCCTCCTTCTCTCCTGTTTCCTGCCCACCTCAGATTTTACTCCCATAATCTTCTGGGAAGCAGAGGGGTGATGGTCTCTCTTCTGTAGCTGCTTGAGAGCTGACTAGAGGTGTTAACCCTGCCTGTCAGGGAATAAAACTCTCTGGATGCCTGATCTAGTGACCCCAGTGGCAGGATGGCTTCTTGTTTTGAGTCAGAGGGTAGTAAGGACTGGAATCCTGGAATCCTCATGTAGCCAACATCTTGATATCGAACTGTTGTAACTGCTTCTGTAGCCTTCCTGTGAATCTTCCTGAAGATGAAGCACTTTTTGCAACAGCATCAGTACGACAATAACTGTTTATAAATGACAAAAGACTAAAACATGCATGGTTAAACATCTGATTACAGTGAAATCGATAAAGAAGCTTGGTTACTGTTGTGACATACAACATTTTAAGATAACAACTACAACTATAGCATTATACCAGGACATATCCAAATTTCAGAAAATTTATATAATTTTTAGAATGTCTATATTAATGCCATTCATCCATACAGTGTATTTTAAGTAGGTTTATTGCTCATGTGATAATGTTCTCCATGTAATTTAACATACCAAATAATACTAGTTAAATATCTTTTGTTAAGATACCTCAGGGGCCCTCTAAAGCATCCCAAAGTTAGCTGGAAGTCAAAAGAAATTTAATTAAAATTTGTTACTTGGGAAGTTTGTGAAAAACTTTCAAAACACTTGGTCAAATAAGATCATAGGTCACTGTGAGACAATACTTATTCCTTAACCAAAGTTAAAAGAGATCTCAAAAGCAAATACAGATCACTTAAAGGCAAAGAAACTCATACAACCTGTTACTAAAAGCAGCATTTTAAGAAAACTTTGGAGGGAGAAACGAAATCCATTCTTGCCCCAGCCCACTCCCAACAAAATCCATTTACCCAAGTAAATTTCCTTTTCCTTTTCCACAAACCTTTTACAACTTTTTGTATCTATGTTACTTTGTCCCTTTTCTTTCCATTTAGGAGCAACCAGCTGTAGGACAAAAATTACTCTTTTCCCTTAAGAGAATGTAATGCCCTTCCTCATACCTTCTTTTGTTTAAAATACACACCCTACATTCCTTAAGCAACCATAAACTGTGTTCTACACCAGGACTTTGTAGATTGGTAAACATAAATACTAATGATTTCTAAAAACATATGCTTTCTTATAGAGAATAACTCACGGTGGCACCAAACATATTTATCATTAGTGCTAAATACCTATAGTTTCTCTCTTTAGTAATTTATATCTCAGTAACTTATTTTATTTGGGAATAACCTAGCTATCAAATAAACTTCCATCACTTAGAACTCTAAATATCAAATAAATTTCCAAATATCTGGAGAGATTCTTTAAATTAATTTTTATTGGAGTATAGTTGATTTAAAATCTGTTAGTTTCTGCTATACAGCAAAATGGATCAGTTATATACGTATACATATATCCATTCTTTTTTAGATTCCTTTCCCGTATAGGTAATTACAGATTATTGAGTAGAGTTCCCTGTGCTATGCAATACGTCCTTCTTGGTTATCTATCTTATATATATTAGTGTGTATATGTCAATCCCAATCTCCAAATTTATCTCTCCCCCCATCCCCCTGGGTAACCATAAATTTGTTTTCTATATCTGGGACTCTATTTCTGTTTTGGAAGTAAGATCATTTGTACCATATTTTTAGATTCCACATATAAGCGATAGATTAGTGTGTATATGTCAATCCCAATCTCCAAATTTATCTCTCCCCCCATCCCCCTGGGTAACCATAAATTTGTTTTCTATATCTGGGACTCTATTTCTGTTTTGGAAGTAAGATCATTTGTACCATATTTTTAGATTCCACATATAAGCGATAGCATATGATATTTGTCTTCTCTGTCTTGACTTACTTCACTCATTATGACAATCTCTAGGTCCATCCATGTTGCTGCAAATGGCATAACTTCATTCCTTTTTATGGCTGAGTCATATTCCATTGTATATATGTACCACATCTTCTTTATCCATTCCTCTGTTGATGGACATTTATGTTGCTTCCATGTCCTGGATATTCTAAATAGTGCTGTGGTGAACATCGGGGTGCATGTATCTTTTTGAATTATGGTTTTCTCCAGATATATGCCCAGAGTAGATGACTGGATCATATGGTAACTATGTTTTAAGTTTTGTTCTCCATAGTGGCTGTACCAATTTACATTCCCACCAACAGTGTAGGAGGGTTCCCTTTTCTCCACACCCTGGAGAGATTATTTTTAAGTACACATTCCTAAAACATAATTATTCCTAAAAAGTTCATCCAGATTGGGGAAGACGGCAGAAGAGTAAGACGCAGAGATAACCTTCCTCCCCACAGATACATCAGAAATACATCTTCACGTGGAACAACTCCTACAGAACACCTACTGAATGCTGACAGAAAAGCTCAGACCTCCCAAAAGGCAAGAAACTCCCCATATACCTGGGTAGGTTAAAAGAAAAAAGAATAAACAGAGACAAAAGAATAGGGACAGGACCTGCACCACTGGGACGGAGCTGTAAAAGAGGAAAGGTCTCCACAAGCACAGGTCACTGCCCCCACCCCTCTTCCGGGGAGCCTGTGCAGCCCGCCACTGCCAGGTTCCCGGGATCCAGGGACAATTTCTCAGGGAGAACACACGGCGGGCCTCAGGCTGGGGCAACGTCACGCCGACTTCTGCCGCCGCAGGACCGCTCCGCACTCCGTGCCCCTCCCTGCCCCCGGCCTGAGAGCGCCAGAGCCCCCGAGTCAGCGGCTCCTTTAACGCCGTCCTGTCTGAGCAAAAAGCAGACGCCCTCCAGCGACCTACACGCAGAGGCAGGGCCAAGTCGAAAGCTGAGCCCCTGTGAGCTGTGAGAACAAAGAAGAAAAAGGGAAATCTCTCCCAGCAGCCTCAGAAACAGCGGATTAAAGCTACACAATCAATTTGATGTACCCTGCCTCTGTGGAATACATGAATAGACAGCGAATCATCCCAAATTGAGGAGGCGGACTTCTAGAGCAAGATCTATGATTTTTTCCCCTTTTCCTCTTTTTGTGAATGTGTATGTGTATGCTTCTGTGTGAGATCTTGTCTGTATAGGTTTGCTTCCACCATTTGTCCCAGCGTTCTATCCGACCATTTTTTTTTTTAATTTTTTTCTTAATAATTAATTTTAATTTAAAGAACTCTGTTATACTTTACCTTCTTTCTATCTTTCCTTCCTTCCTTCCCTTTTTGAGACAACGAATCGTCCCAAATTGAGGAGGTGGACTTGGAGAGCAAGTTTTATGATTTTTTCCACTTTACCTCTTTTTGTGAGGGTATATGTGTATGCTTCTATGTAAGATTTTGTCTCTATAACTTTGCTTCCACCATTTGTCCTAAGGTTCTATCCTTCCCTTTTTTTTTTCCTCTAAATAATTATTTTTTTAATTCAATAACTTTATTATACTTTATTTTATTTTACTGTATCTTCTTTCTTTCTGTATTTTTTCCTTCCTTCCCTCATTCCTTCCTTCCTTCCCTCCTCCCTCCCTCCCTCCTTTCTTTCCTTCTTGCCTTCTTCCTTTCTTTTCTTCTTTCTTTCTTTCTTCCTTCCCTCCTTCCTTCCTTCCCTCCTCTCTTTCTTTCTTTCTTTCTTTCTTTCCTATTTCCTCCTACTTATACTAATTCTCTCTACTTTCTCTCCCTTTTATTCTGAGCCGAGTGGATGAAAGGCTCTTGCTGCTCCAGCCAGGAGTCAGGACTCTGCCTCTGAGGTGGGAGAGCCAACTTCAGAACACTCGTCAAGAAGAGACCTCCCAGCCCCACATAATATCAAACGGCGAAAATCTCCCAGAGATCTCCATCTCAACACCAGCACCCAGCTTCGCTCAACGACCAGCAAGCTACAGTGCTGGACAACCTATGCCAACCATATAGCAAAACAGGAACACAACCCCACCCACTAGCAGAGAGGCTGCCTAAAATCATAATAAGTCCACAGACACCCCAAAACACACCACCAGACGTGGACCTGCCCACTAGAGAGACAAGATCTAGCCTCATACACCACAACACAGCCACTAGTCCCCTCCACCAGGAAGCCTACACAACGCACTGAACCAACCTTAGCCACTGGAGACAGACATCAAAAACAACGGGAGCTACGAACTTGCAGCCTGCAAAAAGGTGAACCCAATCACAGTAAGATAAGCAAAATGAGAAGACAGAAAAACACACAGCAGATGAAGGAGCAGGATAAAAACCCACCAGACCTAACAAATGAAGAGGAAATAGGCAGTCTACCTGAAAAAGAGTTCAGAATAATGATAGTAAAGATGATCCAAAATCTTGGAAATAGAATGGACAAAATGCAAGAAGCAGTTAACAAGGACCTAGAAGAAATAAAGATGAAACAGACAATGATGAACAACACAATAAATGAAATGAAAAATACTCTAGATGGGATCAATAGCAGAATAAATGAGGCAGAAGAACGGATAAGTGACCTGGAAGATAAAATAGTGGAAATAACTACTGCAGAGCAGAATAAAGAAAAAAGAATGAAAAGAACTGAGGACAGTCTCAGAGACCTCTGGGACAACATTAAACGCACCAACATTCGAATTATAGGGGTTCCAGAAGAAGAAGAGAAAAAGAAAGGGACTGAGAAAATATTTGAAGAGATTATAGTTGAAAACTTCCCTAATATGGGAAAGGAAATCGTTAATCAAGTCCAGGAAGCACAGAGAGTCCCATACAGGATAAATTCAAGGAGAAATACGCCAAGACACATATTAATCAAACTGTCAAAAACTAAATACAAAGAAAGCATATTAAAAGCAGCAAGGGAAAAACAACAAATAACACACAAGGGAATCCCCATAAGGTTAACAGCTGATCTCTCAGCAGAAACTCTACAAGCCAGAAGGGAGTGGCAGGACATACTGAAAGTGATGAAGGAGAAAAACCTGCAACCAAGATTACTCTACCCAGCAAGGATCTCATTCAGATTTGATGGAGAAATTAAAACCTTTACAGACAAGCAAAAGCTGAGAGAGTTCAGCACCACCAAACCAGCTTTACAACAAATGCTAAAGGAACTTCTCTAGACAAAAACACAAGAGAAGGAAAAGTCCTATAATAACGAACCCAAAACAATTTAGAAAATGGGAATAGGAACATACATATCGATAATTACCTTAAATGTAAATGGACTAAATGCTCCCACCAAAAGACACAGATTGGCTGAATGGATACAAAAACAAGACCCATATATATGCTGTCTACAAGAGACCCACTTCAGACCTAGAGACACATACAGACTGAAAGTAAGGGGATGGAAAAAGATATTCCATGCAAATGGAAACCAAAAGAAAGCTGGAGTAGCAATTCTCATATCAGACAAAATAGACTTTAAAATAAGGACTATCAGAAGAGACAAAGAAGGACACTACATAATGATTAAGGGATCGATCCAAGAAGAAGATATAACAATTGTAAATATTTATGCACCCAACATAGGAGCACCTCAATACATAAGGCAAAAACTAGCAGCCATAAAAGGGGAAATCGACAGTAACACATTCATAGTAGGGGACTTCAACACCCCACTTTCACCAATGGACAGATCATCCAAAATGAAAATAAATAAGGAAACACAAGCTTTAAATGATACATTAAACAGGATGGACTTAATTGATATTTATAGGACACTCCATCCAAAAACAACAGAATACACATTTTTCTCAAGTGCTCATGGAACATTCTCCAGGATAGATCATATCTTGGGTCACAAATCAAGCCTTGGTAAATTTAAGAAAATTGAAATTATATCAAGTATCTTTTCCGACCACAACGCCATGAGATTAGATATCAATTATAGGAAAAGAGCAGTAAAAAATACAAACACATGGAGGCTAAACAATACACTACTTAGTAACGAAGTGATCACTGAAGAAATCAAAGAGGAAATTAAAAAATACCTAGAAACAAATGACAATGGAGATACAACGACCCAAAACCTATGGGATGCAGCAAAAGCAGTTCTAAGAGGGAAGTTTATAGCAATACAAGCCCACCTTAAGAAGCAGGAAACATCTCGAATAAACAACCTAACCTTGCACCTCAAGCAATTAGAGAAAGAAGAACAAAAAAACCCCAGAGTTAGCAGAAGGAAAGAAATCATAAAAATCAGATCAGAAATAAATGAAAAAGAAATGAAGGAAACAATAGCAAAGATCAATAAAACTAAAAGCTGGTTCTTTGAGAAGATTAACAAAATTGATAAACCATTAGCCAGACTCATCAAGAAAATAAGGGAGAAGACTCAAATCAATAGAATCAGAAATGAAAAAGGAGAAGTAACAACTGACACTGCAGAAATACAAAAAATCATGAGGGATTACTACAAGCAACTCTATGCCAATAAAATGGACAATCTGGAAGAAATGGACAAATTCTTAGAAATGCACAAACTGCCAAGACTGAATCAGGAAGAAATAGAAAATATGAACAGACCAATCACAAACACTGAAATTGAAACTGTGATTAAAAATCTTCCAACAAACAAAAGCCCAGGACCAGATGGCTTCACAGGCGAATTCTATCAAACATTTAGAGAAGAGCTAACACCTATTCTTCTCAAACTCTTCCAAAATATAGCAGAGGGAGGAACACTCCCAAACTCATTCTACGAGGCCACCATCACCTTGATACCAAAACCAGACAAGGATGTCACAAAGAAAGAAAACTACAGGCCAATATCACTGATGAACATAGATGCAAAAATCCTCAACAAAATACTAGCAAACAGAATCCAACAGCACATTAAAAGGATCATACACCATGATCAAGTGGGGTTTATTCCAGGAATGCAAGGATTCTTCAATATACGCAAATCTATCAATGTGATTAACCATATTAACAAATTGAAGGAGAAAAACCATATGATCATCTCAATAGATGCAGAGAAAGCTTTTGACAAAATTCAACACCCATTTATGATAAAAACCCTGCAGAAAGTAGGTGTAGAGGGAACTTTCCTCAATATAATAAAGGCCGTATATGACAAGCCCACAGCCAACATCATCCTCAATGGCGAAAAACTGAAAGCATTTCCACTAAGGTCAGGAACAAGACAAGGTTGCCCACTCTCACCACTCTTATTCAACATAGTTTTGGAAGTTTTAGCCACAGCAATCAGAGAAGAAAAGGAAATAAAAGGAATCCAAATCGGAAAAGAAGAAGTAAAGCTGTCACTGTTTGCAGATGACATGATACTATACATAGAGAATCCTAAAGATGCTACCAGAAAACTACTAGAGCTAATCAATGAATTTGGTAAAGTAGCAGGATACAAAATTAATGCACAGAAATCTCTGGCATTCCTATATACTAACGATGAAAAATCTGAAAGTGAAATCAAGAAAACACTCCCATTTACCATTGCAACAAAAAGAATAAAATATCTAGGAATAAACCTACCTAAGGAGACAAAAGACCTGTATGCAGAAAATTATAAGACACTGATGAAAGAAATTAAAGATGATACAAATAGATGGAGAGATATACCATGTTCTTGGATTGGAAGAATCAACATTGTGAAAATGACTCTACTACCCAAAGCAATCTACAGATTCAATGCAATCCCTATCAAACTACCACTGGCATTTTTCACAGAACTAGAACAAAAAATTTCACAATTTGTATGGAAACACAAAAGACCCCGAATAGCCAAAGCAATCTTGAGAATGAAAAATGGAGCTGGAGGAATCAGGCTGCCTGTCTTCAGACAATACTATAAAGCTACAGTAACCAAGACAGTATGGTACTGGCACAAAAACAGAAAGATAGACCAATGGAACAGGATAGAAAGCCCAGAGATAAACCCACGCACATATGGTCACCTTATCTTTGATATCGGGGGCAGGAATGTATAGTGGAGAAAGGACAGCCTCTTCAATAAGTGTTGCTGGGAAAACTGGACAGGTACATGTAAAAGTATGAGATTAGAACACTCCCTAACACCATACACAAAAATAAGCTCAAAATGATTTAAAGACCTAAATGTAAGGCCAGAAACTATCGAAGTCTTAGAGGAAAACATACGCAGAACACTCTATGACATAAATCACAGCAAGATCCTTTTTGACCCACTTCCTAGAGAAATGGAAATAAAAACAAAAATAAACAAATGGGACCTAATGAAACTTCAAAACTTTTGCACACCAAAGGAAACCATAAACAAGACCAAAAGACAACCCTCAGAATGGGAGAAAATATTTGCAAATGAAGCAACTGACAAAGGGTTAATCTCCAAAATTTATAAGCAGCTCATGCAGCTCAATAACAGGAAAACAAACAACCCAATCCAAAAATGATCAGAAAACCTAAATAGACATTTCTCCAAAGAAGATATACAGATTGCCAGCAAACACATGAAGGAATGCTCAACATCATTAATCATTAGAGAATTGCAAATCAAAACTACAATGAGATATAATCTCACACTGGTCAGAATGGCCATCATCAATAAATCTAGAAACAAATGCTGGAGAGGGTGTGGAGAAAAGGGAGCACTCTTGCACTGCTGGTGGTAATATGAATTGGTACGATCACTATGGAGAACAGTATGGAGTTTCCTTTAAAAACTACAAATAGAACTACCATACCACCCACCAATCCCACTACTGGGCATATACCCTGAGAAAACCATAATTCAAAAGGAGTCATGTAACAAAATGTTCATTGCAGCTCTATTTACAGTAGCCCGGAGATGGATGCAACCTAAGTGTCCATCATTGGATGAATGGATAAAGAAGATGTAGCACATATATACAATGGAATATTACTCAGCCATAAAAAGAAATGAAATTGAATTATTTTTAGTGAGAAGGGTGGCCCTAGAGTCTGTCATACAGAGTGAAGTAAATCAGAAAGAGAAAGACAAATACCATTTGCTAACATATATATGGAATCTAAGAAAAAAAAATGTCATGAAGAACCTAGGGGTAAGACGGGAATAAAGACACAGACCTACTAGAGAATGGACTTGAGGATATGGGGAGGGGGAAGGTTAAGCTGTGACAAAGTGAGAGTGCCATGGACATATATGCACTACCAAACATAAAATAGATAGGTAGTGGGAAGCAGCCATGTAGCACAGAGATCAGCTGGGTGTTTTGTGACTACCTGGATGGGTGGGAGGGAGGGAGATGCAAGAGGGTGGAGATATGGGAACATATGTATATGTAGAACTGATTCGCTTTATTATAAAGCAGAAACTAACACACCATTGTAAAGCAATTATACTCCAATAAAGATGTTTAAAAAAAAAAATAACCTAGGGGTAAGGCGGGAATAAAGACACAGATATACTAGAGAATGGACTTGAGGATATGGGGAGGGGGAAGGGTAAGCTGTGACAAAGTGAGAGAGTGACATGCACATATATACACTACCAAATGTAAAATAGATACCTAGTTGGAAGCAGCCGCATAGCACAGGGAGATCACCTTGGTGTTTTGTTATCACCTAGAGGGGTGCGATAGGGAGGGTGGGAGGGAGGGAGATGCAAGAGGGAAGAGATATGGAAGCATATGTATATGTATAGCTGATTCATTTTGTTATAAAGCAGAAACTAACACACCTTTGTTAAGTAATTATACTCCAATAAAGATGTTAAAAAAAAAGTTCATCCAGAAGCTCTTATCTCACTTGCATTTAATTCCCTTTTAAAAATTTCTTCATATCAATTAAAGGTCTTATTTGACCTCTAGTAAACCTAGCTACAAGAGAAATATTATACTTAACATTGATGACTTTAAACACGTCTATATTAATTAAACCAGGAGGCTGGAGCTAATACCAGATATTAATTTAATCCTGAATATTTTCTATATCACGTGAACGTGCAATTTACTCTGGCCAGTTTCTTTCTTATTTATGAATATTTATATACAAATCAAGGTCACCTGTCTAGATGGTTAAATATTTTCTTACTAATATTTATGGCGAAGACTCTTAAGACTTTTATTTGTCCTTAATAAGTTCCAGATTACCTGCCTCTTTTTCAAAACTTGTATTTTAAAAGATGGCAGAGGTAAAGGTTCCTGGAGAAAACCACGTAGAATATTTGCATTTCAAAAGCATGGGAGGAGAAAGGCAAATTCCTCCTGGGATGACTTTGTTCTCCTTTTGTTTAATACTTAAGAGCCTCTTAAGTTAAATAGGGAAGGTTTGGGGAGTGGTAAAGAGATTGGTGTGTTTTGGATTATTTTTGTAGCCATACCTCTGGCTATGTAAAGACTAGATTTGTAAAACAAGGACAGTTTTTTTTTTCTTTCTTTTTCAAAGAATTGGGTGACTATCTCAATGATATTGAAGGACCCATTTATTTATATTGGAATGTTTTAGTTTAGGGGAGAGGGCCTCCCCAAAACTTCCTATCAGGTATGGTTAGTTTAGTCAGATCAGTGGCCTCCTACTTCGGTAATCTATTTATAAACACTTTTGGGAATCCTCCCTGGGTTTAAGAAATTATTTAATTATGGCCCTCAGTTCAGCCTTTGATCTGAAGAGGCTTGTCTACAGGCTCATGTGATCCCATGTTTAAAGATAGCTGGACAATTTTTAGCCCAAATTTTTGTCCATTCAATTTTTATCCTGTAGGCACCCTTGGCTTGAATTTTATAAACACACCGAATGGAAGCGTTCATGGCATTAGAGTGTCTGAATTTGTCTACTCAAAGGCACAGAGGATCACGACCTTTAGTTCTAGCACTGTGAACCAGCTTAACAGCCCATAGTTTAAAAACTTAGATGGGGTGGAATGGAGACCTCTTCTGGTTGGGGACTGAGGTTGATTCTTCTGGCCAAGAGCAACTGTTTCTCTTGGTGGGTCCCTTTTCTGTGAGAGTCTCCAGCTTGTACTGTCTGGAATTTAGTAAGTCCCTTCCCAATGCCAACTCAAAAATAATGCACAATGTGAGTGTTGTGAGTTTTAATTTGGGGAAAATGAGAACTATAGCCTGAGAGACAGCATCTCAGGTAGCTCTGAGAAACTGCTCCAGAGAGGTAGGGGGGAAGGTCAGTATATATGTGATTTTGGTGAAGGGGGAGTACATGCACATATTTTTTGCAGAAGGTTCTGATAGTCTGGTGAAGGCACTGCTAGTCACGAGGTTCAGAATCACCTTTAAGGATTTTAGTGCTTTTCTAGATATGAGGAGATACAAGAATTGGGCTCATAAAATCGTCTCCTAAAAATATCTAACTGTCTGAAAACCTGTTCTGCCAGTTTTTCCCAGAGCACAGAGTGCCTCATTTCTGCTTTCCACCCTGAACTCCTTTCAGGGGGTATTGAAAGTCAGCAGCTGCAGCAGCTCATGATTTAATCTTTGTAGAGATAGAAAGCAAATGTCAACGGCAAGTGCCAATTTGTCGTTGACACCAGTAAGGGGACGGGGCACTCAGGCATGAGCAGAATCTGAGGAGCAAAGGTACAATTTCCTATAAAGCAGTTGAGGGGAGGGGTGAATCGCTTGATTTAGGGCTTTCCATCAGTCCACATTATCATACAGGATTGGGGGGACTAGATTCCTGGGAAATCAGTCAGCACAAAGTAGGCGGCCCACATATCTAATAAGAAGATAACTTTTCTACCTGCCATGTCAACTGTTACCTGAGACTCCTCCAGAGAAATGATCAGGTGTGCTTTGGGAGACAGGGAGGGTCCGGGCCCCATCAGTCTTCGTCCTCTTGGCCATGATTGGTTTGGGAGCCTGAGTCCTGTTCGGGACTGGAGGCAGTTCTGCTTCCAGTTGCACTCTAGTTGTATATTGCACAGGGTCCCTGTGGACTTTTCCCATACAGGGAGCATTAGTCTTTCCAGTGGCCCTCCTGGCTACTCTTAAAACAGATGCTTTCTCGGCAAGACAGTGGCTCTGATCTAGTCTTCCTGTATCCTGTCCTCACCATGGGTCTTCACAAGGGAGGGTAACCCTGAGGTGGTGCACGTCTTAGGGCTGCCACCAGTAATTGTGCTTTTTTGCTGTTGTCCCTGATGCTGAAAGCTCAGCTTCTCCGTACACAGGCACCAAATTGAATCTCCGAGACAGAGTTTGGGGTGAAGTAGAAAAGGATAGCTTTATTGTTTTGCCAGGCAAAGGTGGACACAGCAGGCTCCCGCCTCAAAAAACTATGTGTCCCAAAGAAGATGTGGCACATATATAGAATGGAATATTACTCAGCCATAAAAAGAAATGAAATTGAGTTATTTGTAGTGAGGTGGATGGACTTAGAGATTGTCATACAGAGTGAAGTAAGTCAGAAAGAGAAAAATAAATACCATATGCTAACACATATTTGGAATCTAAAAAAAAAAATGGTTCTGAAGACCCTAGGGGCAGGACAGGAATAAAGACGCAGATGTAGAGAATGGACTTCAGGACACGGGGAAGGGAAGGGTAAGCTGGGATGAAGTGAGAGAGTGGTATGAACATATATACACTACCAAATGTAAAATAGCTAGCTAGTGGAAAGAAGCTGCATAGCACAGGGAGATCAGCTCAGTGCTTTGTGACCACCTAGAGGGGTGGGATAGGGAGGGTGGGAGGGAGACGCAAGAGGGAAGAGATATGGGGTTATATGTATAGGTATAGCTGATTCATTTTGTTATAAAGCAGAAACTAACACACCATTGTAAAGCAGTTATACTCCAATAAAGATGTTTAAAAAAAAAATGTGTCCCAACCGGGGAGGATTTACGGGGTTTTATAGCAGTAGTTCAAAGGGTGGGATTGTTGACAAGATTAGGGTGTGTGCAGGGCTTGCACTCCCTTAATCTCATCTTCTCTCCTAACCTTGATGAGCTTCTTTGGTCCCTTTAATCTTATTTTTTATTATTATTTTAAAAAAATTTAAATAATCTTTTTTTTTAATTGCTTTTTATTTTGGGGATTTTTTTTTGGTTTTGGTTTTGATTTTGTGGGTTTTTTCTTTGTTGTTCCCTTTACTCTTGCGTCAGGTGGTTTCTTGGCTGCTTCTCCCTTGATTAGCAGCTGTTCAAATCTGCCCTTTGGAACTCAGGGAAGGTCATGGAGGCTGGAGTCTTACCTATGAGAAACGGGGCAAAAAGGCCTCCAAACACGGGAGCCCCCCAGAGCCCCCCTCAGTTTCATCCCTGAATCCTTTTTGTCTCTTCAACCCTATCTCAATTGTTAAATACTCCAAAGGCCAAATGCATGAGCTGATTGATGGGGGTCTGGGTTCTCCAGCTCCTCAGATGGGGCATTAGGGGTAGATGATCCAGAAGACTGTCCCAGTTGTATACCTCAAGGAGGTGGACTCATAAAGAGATCATCTAAAACATCAGGCTCCTGTGGGGGAAGAAGGCACTTTGAAGGGATGTGAACCAGGCACACCAAGCAGGAGTTATTTAGACTTGGATTTTGGAATAGGGTCATGAACATTTGGACATATAGGACTTCCCCTCATTTACCTTTCCTTTTACAAAATAGGCTCCGCTGCAAGATGGTACTGTAATTCAATGACCCATTTTTTTGGCCAGATCTCTTTGTCCCCTAGTTTGTATTCGGGCCATGAATATTGCAAAAGAAAATTAATTTTTTCTTAAACCATCCTGTCTAAATTTTCCCCGATTAGCTAATGTGCATCTCAGTGGACAGTCCTTCAGGATGCTTGTAGTCACCCCCATTTTTTATTAGGATGTCTTGACAAGACGTGGGTCTGCTGCATCCTGGCCAGATGGTAGTTATTTGTCCTGGTGTTCTCCCAGTGTCAACAGTGGGGTCTCTGAGCACCCAAATTCTGCCTGGTCGGTGAGCCTGAGGAGGCCCCTTGGATTAGTCAAGGAAAGGAACAAGAGCCAGTGGGAGAAAAAACAACCAGGGCCTAAATCCTTCAGAGAGGGAGGGAAGAGACCTAGGCCCTGAGCCAACTAAATGGATTACCTTTATCACTGAAACAAAGGAAAGAGAAACAAATAATGTAGGACTGGAGCACCACAAGGCAGTGATAACAAGGCAAAAGCTTCTCTCAGGATATGGTCCTTGTGACGTTGAAGAGGGCTGCCTCTCCACAGAATTAAAAGAGGTAACACCCAACCTGCTGGCAAAGCCGGCCCAGAGGCTCAAGGATCAGCAGAGAGTCCAAGAAGTCAGGAGAGAAGGAGAATATAAGAGAAATCCATGACAGGAGGGAAGGTGTACAGCCATGACACTTCCCAGAATAGAGAGGAGCTGGCAGGAAGGTGTACAGTCATGATACTTCCTAGGCCAGAGATTCTTAAGCCCACTGAGAAATGTGCTCGACCACTAACCTCTGCTCAGGGGTTGATAGTCTGCCTGCGACCCCGACGAGGGAAGTTTTCACCCACAAAGAAGAGGTATTTTAACAGCTTCATGTGCAGAATCTCCTTAAGCACCTTTCTCTGTGTGATTAGCCATTTTTTGCCTCTCATTACGCAAGCACCTTCCTATAATACTTTAGATTGATCATCTTTAAAAGGAAAATGTGATATAAGTTCCTTTCTTGGTAATCTTACTTCCTGACATGCTGTCACATCTCAGTCCTTCGTCTTTCTTGGAAGTGCACCGGCTTTTTTTGCACTGATTCTGTATTAGTTTTCTATTATTGCCATACAGATTTATCACAAACTTAGAGGCTTATTAATATGACACAATTATTATATTATAGTTCTGTAGGTCAGAAATCCGATATGAGTCTCATTGGGTGAAAATCAAGGAGTTGGCTGGCTGCATTTCTTTCCGAGGGCTTTAGGGGGAAATCTGTCTTACTCATTTGGTTATTGGCAGAATTCAGTTCCTCTTAACTGTAGATCTGAGATCCCTGTTTCCTTGCTGGCTGTTGACTGAGGGCTTTTCCCATCTTCTAGAATCCACCTGCATTCTTTGGCTTGTTGCTTACTTCTTCCATATTCAAAGCCAACAACAACAGGTCGAGTCCTTCTCACATTAGAAATTCTCCATTTTCTTTTTTTATCTGAGAGGTATAAACTTTGGAAATTTATATCACCTAGGATATATGTATACGTTTGAACAGCACTGCACTAAAAAAATTATAGTGACACTAAGAGAATGTCAGATTACTTTTCTTTTAAAATAATATTTATATGATTTACTTTTGAGGAAAAAATAGAAAACAGAAGCATTTTATGTTGTTATAAGATAATCTTTTCTGAAATCATAAAATCTGGGTTCAAATATGATTTCTAGATTTTCTAATTATATCACTTGAAGCAAGTCCAGCTTCTGAGTCCAGTTTTCATCTTTTTAAATGAAAATAATGTCTGTCACATTTGACTCATAAGCTATTGTGAAAGTCAAGTGACATAAGTCAAATAAAAGAGCTATGTGCATGTACAATATATTAAATCAATTGCAATTTTAGTTTCAGAGCTCCCAAATCAATATGCGTCAACTCCTCCAAGCTTCCAAGGTCAGCCATACACTACCACACCTGACCTGCAAAAAGGTGAATAAAAGCACATTTTCTTTTTCTTTTCTTTTTTTTTTTTTCTGATTCGG